>NW_001914858.1:2099477-2101929 GCF_000226545.1 Podospora anserina S mat+
GCTGAGAAGCCAACGGTGGGGCTACTATGAAAGTCAAAGGAGATTCATTCCCTATATATTCAGCTATTTCAAATCAGGGCAACTCGTTATAGTATCCATATTCCATATCTGGCTACAGTTCCTACAACCTCCAAAATGCCCCCCGATATCAAGCTCAACCCCGCCAAATTGACAAGATCTCGAGACGCTCGGACCATCTGCCAGTGACGCTAAAAATACAGGGGGGTCTGGCCTACTGAACAATCAACGTGGTGCCCGCTCCCACATCGTTTCCCAGCAGCGCGGTCTGGAAATTTCCAAACTGCCTGCCGACGTCACTCCCGTTGAAATCGCATCGCAGATCAACAAACCCACTAAACGAAGATGGCGGACAGAAACCACGGCAGCTCCCGTCGCGGAGGCGATAGATCACACTATGATAACAGAGACAAAGACAGAGACAGAGATCGCCGTCGCGACCAAGACAGGCGCAGAGACCGCGACGACGATAAGAGCAGACATCACCACCACGATCGGTCATCGCGCGATCATTACGGGAGGGATAGGGATAGAGACAGAGACAGAGACAGAGACAGAGATAGAGACAGAGATAGCAGAAGATACCGCTCTGGATCAAGAGACAGAAATGACCGCAGGCGATCACGTTCTCCCCGAGGCGACAACAGGCGAGATGACAGGGGCAAAGGGTATCGTCAACGGGATGAGCCGAGAGGAGACAGGGAGAAGGATCGAGGAAATAACACCCCAGGTAATGCTGAGACTTTAGGCAGCGGTAAGTCACCTTCTGCTTCCCATTCTCGCTGCCACATTGCTAACAAACTCCCAGAGAAACCACCCACCAAAGAACTTCAACCTCCCCAGCGCCGCCCCCCACCAGTCGGCTCCCCCCGTCGCTCAGAAAGCCCCGACAGAGGCTTCGACCGCGAATTTGGTGGCAACAAACCCACGGAAACACTCCCCACCCGCTCCAAACCAACCAGCACCAACGCGTCGACCCCTGTCGCAGCACCTGTTTCTTTCAAGGTTAAGCCACGGGACGATCATGACGGGACATACTCTCGAGGCCGTAGCGAGGAACACGACGAGTACCACCAGTCAAGAGGGCGGTTCGATGCCGACCCTATGGATGAGGACGAGGAAGACGACGTTGTCGTCGAGGACGACGGGCTGGACGACATGGCTGCTATGATGGGCTTTGGCGGGTTTGGCACGACGAAGGGAAAGAAGGTTACTGGAAACAATGTGGGAGCGGTCAAGAAGGAGAAGAAGACGGAGTATCGCCAGTACATGAACCGGGTTGGTGGTTTCAACAGACCTCTGAGTCCCCCTCGTTAGAGGCGACTGTAGGGCGACTGGGAGGGCACAAGTGGGAAGTACCAATTTACAATCTGTGTCGTTGGAATTGATCCCGTTTGTGAAGAGAGAGCAGCGCTGACAAGACATTTTGACGAGGGTCCCCGACACGGTGTAATGCCAGCTTCGCGCGAGCCATTATCCCATATGTACACGTATGGTTGGATTTTCTGTAGAAAATTATCATTATCGCTGTTATCCTGCTGCTGTTGTTGTTGTTGTTGTTGTTGTTGTTGTTGTTGTTGCTGTTGTTTGTTATGATCTTGACCGCTTCTTACCTCACCCCTGCATGATGCCTAAGGGTTAGGGTTATGATACGCTAGTCCCAATTTTTTTTTTTCATGCATTCAAAAACCCCAAATAAGCGGAGCACCTTGATGGCGTTGCTTGCACCACCTCCTCTCACCAGCCACCCACTTGACCTTCTTACCTCACCCCCCCCCCCTCACCCTTTTCTCACCTTTTCTCTTTACCATCAATCCACTCTCACCCCGATTTCGCAAACCTCTCCCTCATTTCGAAATGGGCTCCTCCTCCAAAAAAGACCGCGCGGAATCCGTCCTCAGCGCCCCCGCCCCCTCCATCAAGAGCGAGAAGCGGGAGAAGAGATCGTCCAAGAAGTCGTCTTCCTCCAGACTGGAGGATGTAGCCGAGTCGGTTTATGAAGACGAACAACACAAGAAGCGTAAAAAGGAGAAGAAGGAGAAGAAGCGCAAGGCTGCTGCTGCGGAGGCGGAGGGCGAGGATGTAACTGCTACCGAAGAGGTGACTGACAACCTTCTCACCACGGAGGACGAGAGGCCCAAGAAGAAGAAGAAGAACAAGAGGGATGATGATGATGAGGTGAAGAGGGTCAAGAAGAGGAAGGAGGAGGAGGAGGAGGAGGAGGAGGAGGAGGGGTCGGATGGGGGGGAGACGATCAAGAGCAAGGAGTCGAGGCGGAAGAGGAGGGAGAGGGAGGAAGAGGAGGAGAAGGAGAGACGGATGAGGGTGAGGACAGAGAGGAAGAGGGCCTAGGGTGGGGAGACAGAAGAGGAGGGGGAGGAGAAACCTAAGACGGACAACAAAGAGAACAGGAAAAGGGAGGAGAAACCCCCCG
>NW_001914858.1:2102079-2103991 GCF_000226545.1 Podospora anserina S mat+
CCGTCCCCCGTTTGGACTTCAAACCAGTTTTTGGCAAAATTTGAAACAGCCAGTTCAGGGCTGCCTTCCGCCCGAAAATTCGAGACTGGGGGGCAAAAAACTGGGCCTGGGCGCGTGACTAGTGTGGTTTCTTGGGTTTGTTTGTTCTTGGTTTGTTGGCTGCCGGTGCTTGCCTTTTTAGCGTTGAAAGTGCGTGCGAAAGTGGGAAGTGGGGCTGTGACGACTCACCAGCAGTTGTAATACTGGGTGAGGGTGAGGGATTTGGGCTTGTACTTTTGGGACAACAAGATGATGACGGGGAGGGTGGTGTTGTGGGGGGTGGTTGGGTGGGCCAACTGGGCGAGGTTTGGGCTGGAGATCAACAAGAACAAGAAGAACGGGTACAGGAACCGGAAGGAACAGAGGCATTTCCAGAGGGGGTATGAAGGGCAGAGGGGGTTTTGGGGTGGGAGAAAGGTGGAAGAGGTGGTGGAGGATAAGGAGCATGATTACCGGAAGGTGTTGAGGGAGAGTAGGGTGTATGCGGGCAGGAGGGAGTTTGAGGGGAGGAGGGAACACAAGGTTAGGGATTATGAGAGCCGGAGAGATTATGGGAGTCGGAGGGAGCACAGAGAGAGGAGGGAGTATGATGACCGCAGGGAGTGAAAAGTCCGGGGATTAGCTGTAGATACAATGCTGCAAACTTGGGTCCATTTCGGCGCCGAACACCAGCACGGTATATGATATATGTATACAGAGAAGAACAAGAACTCCAAATGGCAAATCAATGGCTTTTTTCTTCTTGGCCAATATGACAAAACAAAATAAACGCACAAAAAAAAAGACATGGTACAACAAGAAGCGCAAACAAAATGGTTTGGCAACCTCCAGCCAGCGCCCGCTACCCTTCCTTGATGGGTGTCCCATCCCATCTCCGCGACCCGGTGTTTTTGGTGTGTATGCCCCCTCTGGCAGCATGACTTTCAAAAGCTCGGCGGGAATGTATATTTCCTCTCCACCGCTCCTCTCAAATTTCCCGGTTCGGTGCACAAATTGACGTTTCGTGGTAGTAGTTGGTGGGCTATTTACCGGCCAAAGATACGGCTCAGCGCCTCAAAGACGAGACCGCCAAAGATGATGAAGCCTAGGACGCCTGTTTTTTGTTTTTTTTGTTTTTATCGTCAGCAATTGCTGGGATATATGGTGTTGGGGGAGGAGAGAGGACGTACCCAACCACACGGGGCTGATTGGCGACTTGAGCTGTTCCTTGGGGACCTTCTTCTTGATCTGCTCGATGTTCTTGCCCATGCGCGCCTCGTTCTCCTTGGCGAACTTTTGGTTGGCTCGCCTTTGGGTGGGTGTTTGGGCCTGTTTAGCAGGTGGTGTTAGTTACCGCATGGTAATTGATGTGGTTCGTGGTGGTGGTAGAGGGCGTACCATTGTGGGAGATGTGGTGTGCTATTTGCTGTGGTGGTGGTGGTGAAGCTCGAGAACGAGGACAGCTATCCTTCTGTGGTGTAGGTTTGGTCGAAGTTGTGGTTCGTGGCGGAATAAACCCAGCAAGGAAACTGAATTGACTTATCGACGGGTGGGTATCAAGTCGTTAGGGGGGTTCGTAAAAAGGGAAGGAGGTGGGAATGGGGGATGTGAATACGAAAGAGACAGAATGGTTAAAGACTGGCCAGATTGCACACACCCCAGCACATATCTCGTACGGAGACCACCCAGTTCAAGGGTCGCGAAGTTCAGGCCATCTGTCGTTGAGCACAGCAGCAAGCAGCCAGCGCGCTATCCACACGCCACGCGGGAGGAGCATGGACCGCCCCTGTGGGACCTCAGCGGGGGCTGGCAGGGCAGGGGTGGGGCCAATCCAGTGGTGCTGATCTATCAGCAGCAGCGATAACTTCATGTGAACCCCTCCTTCTCACACCTC
>NW_001914858.1:2104100-2110955 GCF_000226545.1 Podospora anserina S mat+
GTTGGGGAGCGCCTGTTCTAGGAGAGACTGACCTTTCCATTGAAGGTGCGTGATCAGCAGGGCCCCCTGGGAGTCACTATCCACCCAGATGAGATCCGTGTCATCCTGATCGTTATACGCAAAGTAATACCCCTCCCCCGAGACCGCAATCTCAAAGTTGTATTTCCCCTCAAAAACATCCGACACGTTCGGCGCGTGAACCGCAATGTAAACATCCTCCGTGGCCGTGAAGTTGAAATTGACAGCCCCCTCCACAAACGGCAACATATGCTGAGTCGACATGTCCGCCAACGGTCCGGGAGCCTGATACTCGGCCGACTTTGACACAAAAAGCGTCAACTGCGGCGGTTCCATCTCTTTCGTCTTGTCCGGTTCGAGAGCAGTCGGTTGTTTGCAAGTGTTGACCGAGATGTAGATCGTCCTGCTGGAAGCCTGCCTCTCTCCCAACAGCCCCTCCTCTTCTTGTTCACCTTCACCCTCACCTCTCAACTCCAACCCCCCCCCCCCTTCCCGCCCAGCAAGAACCGCCAAAGGAAACCAAAACCTCGTCGTGCTCCCCTCCTCCAAGTCCATAGGCGTAGGGTCCGTGTTCTCCAGCTTCAACAACCCGTCCGCTGCCCGCCCAATGATGCTCCTGTCGAACCCTATGAAATCCGGCTCATACATCGGCCCGCCCGCCGGGAGGTTGGGCGTAAAATCGAGGTCGTCATCGAATACAATCGGTAACAGCCGCGGCGGCCGGTCGAGCTCGGCAACGGCAAAGTGCGGCGAAAAGAGGCTCCAATACAACAAAACCAACAAGCAAGACGCAGCAACCGAAGCCGCCAACCGTGACTGCAACGGGCTCAGGTGCATCGCGCAGCAAAAGTATCCCCTCGATGATTGGCAAAAGTTCATTGTTTGTTTGGGCTGTTGTTGTGAAAATATTCCCCGTCTCCGGCGTGGTGGTTGATCTTCGAATGCGCACCCAGAGCAGAGTAGACAGGCCCCTGTAGGTAGGTGACCGAGGGAGGCCGCCCGGTTTATCGTAACATGCTACTACTCTGCAAAAGGGATCGTATAGATTCGAAAATGAGCAGCGTGTTTGTGAGGGAGAAGAAATCGCTCGTACTTTTCGTCAATCGTCGGGTGGTTCGTCGTGGAAAAAAAGGTTCGGATGTGTCTGTGGTGGTGTAAGTGCAGATAGACAACTGGAGCATCAGCAGCCGTGTCCAAAGGGTTGATTGATGGTTGCCGCCTCGGCAGCCCGGGCCCTTGCAGTGGCACCAAGGAACGGGCTGCCAAGAACCCGATGAGAATTGGGACAGGGGGCGATCCCACAGAATTACGTATCCTTTCACATGAAACACTGAACCAAAAAAGGTCCATGCTCACCATGTCGATCTATCCAAAGGATGATGCCATACACGATACACTCCAATAAATCCCCCCCCCCTTTTTTTTTTTTTTTAAAAAAAAAAAAAAAAGAAAAAAAAGGCGGCCGTAGTGTAACCCCTCTCTCTTCTCATCACTCCTCCCTGCTCCATCCCCCCTCCTATTCAGCGTACATACACAGTAAAATCCAAACAGCGCGCACGAATCTATTCCGGAAAAATTGACCAATCCCGAAAGGAAAATCCCACATAAAGGTTGAATCCGTGAGCACCAGTGTACCTAACCCCTCCCTTGAACCCTAGAAGATACCCTCCCATCCCAAGCCACCATGCATGTGTCTATCATGTCGTCTGGAGTTTCCAACCTTGCCGCCGATCCGCGTGGCCTGCGTCGTAAATCATGTCCAACGTCAAGAAGGAAACGGGCATCTGAATGCTTTTTGTTGTTTCACTTATCTCCTCGAAGCTAGCTAGACCCCCACGCAAAGCCAAGTAGATATCTGCTTTGCACTTTCACAGGAGAGGTCCAGCAACCGATAAGACCCATTTACTCGGTGTGGAGATCGGCCTTCGCGCGGAGGCCGCTGGCGGTGGAGCCAGAGGTCTGGAAGTGGCGGGAGAGGGTAGGGGCGAGGAAGGAGCGGAAGATGATCTCGGCACCCCTGATGTTGTGGTTAGTTTTGGGTAGATGCGGAAGCAAGGGGAGGCAGCAGCTTACTTGAAGGAAGGGAGAGAGAGCCAGAGAAGGAAGATGAACTTGAAGGTATAATAGAAAGGAACCCAGTAGACGACGCTGATGAAGCTCTCCAGGACGCTGGAATTGGTTAGTATCAATGTGTTTTTCGGAGCCCGAGTTCTTGGGCATCAAACGAAAGGCCTTACGTGAAGAAAGAGAAGACAACCCAGTACTGCACAAGATGTCAGTCATTGATACCAAAACTTTCAGCACACCATAGACACTTACGGTCAACCATTGGGTATCATCGTGCTTGTCGGCAGAAAACAAGGCACCGAGGGAGTAGTAGCCGGGGATGACAAAGCCGGCGATGTTGGTCAGGAGCTGACCGCCGAGGTTGAGGAGGATGAGGAAGAAGTAGAGGGCGACGGAGCCAAGGACAGCGTAGGCCTTGGGGACACCGGTTTGCTTCTCGAGGTTGATGAGAACGGGGTACTTGGAGAGCTGCGAGACGGTGGTGTGAGTACAAGCACGAGGCGCAAGGCAACAACAATGTGAGGGGATTCGGATTCGGGCAAAGACGGAAACGCACCTCCTTGTCGAGCTGGCCAACGTAGACCTGGGCCTTATCCTGGGGGGAAGACATTGTTGCGAGTTGGTATAATGCGATCGTTGAAGATGCTGCTAGCCGGTGTGGATTGTCAGAAGATATTCGGAAGAAGGACGCTCGAGGTTTTAAGGGGCCAGACTCGCAGGTCTGAGGTTGGGCACTGCCCGAGTGGGGAGTGCTTCAGGAGAGTAGGAACAGGAGAAGGCCCGGCAATTTCGGCGGGGGAGCTCTGGCTGGGCCACGAGCTCGTCGCACGCCTAAAAATACCCTTTTGGATCTTGACAAGGCCGGGGAGGGCAGGGAGGAAGAATGAGGGGCTTACCTGGTACTTTTGTTGTGAAAAAAAAAGTTGAGTGAGGTGCTAGTGATGGGCTATGTTGCAAGAGCAAAAGTGTGTTTTTCTGTAACTGTGTGTCGGGAGGTTGGGAGCTCAGGAGGTGAGAGGAGCCGATTTGTTATCAGAATGGAGCCGAACGACGGTGGGAGGGTGGATGCAAGGTGAGCAATGACGACTGATACGTGTGCACTTGGCAGCTCTCTTATCTTGTTTTCAAACTCGAGTCCGAAGGAGGGGTAGTCACGTGCTCTCTTTCATAGAAGTTACAGTCGTATAGGCTATCTCCACCTCTGCTGACATCCAATTCTCTGGTTTCGTGGTGTAGTTGGTTATCACGTCAGTCTAACACACTGAAGGTCTCCAGTTCGAGCCTGGACGAAATCAATCTCATATCCTTTTTGGCATTTCTGGTTCAGTCATTTCCAGTTCAGATCTTATCTTTTTATCTTGCTCAGACATTTGGATCTGACCTTTCCCATGACCACGCTGTGATGCGCGTCTGCACACACGGCCCGTTGACACAGACAGCAGGTGACAGTGATTGACTGATGTATGGAAAGAGACAATATGTGCCTAATCGAGGTTATTATCAGCTCAACGCGAACCGTGTCTACCAAGTCTAAAATTCCAGGCATTGGTCTTCTGAAGTATACAGCTGCATACTTGCTCGCTTCTTGATGTGCACAGCTACCCGATAGATATTGAGAAACACTGTTCAGGCCACCGATGAAAGATATCCCAGATCAGAAGAGATACACTACGAGACGGTATACAACTCATGATATCAGCAGCATGTCTGTCTGCCATTGTTTTCATCTCAAAGACGACGTTGTTGTTTCTGTCGAGGTCGTGAAGCGAGCCAATGGCACAGCGTCAGCCAGCAATGTGGGGGGTGGATGATGGGTGGTGGTACGTGCGGGGAGGATGACCACAAGGAGGCTGGAGCGCATTGCCCCGAGCAGCGCCTGTGTTTGTTGATTTCTTTCTCTCCTCATCCCGTGGAAAATGCGCAAGACTTGCTGAGCACCAACGCCGCTTACCGCGCTGCACGTTCCGCTCCACCTGCACCTGCACCGCGCCGAACAGACAACCTCCATATCGAATAGATCGAGTATCGCGTATCCAGGTCGCCTTTGCGTCCATCATATCTCCATTGTCGCAACCAGGCAGGGTGTCCATCTTGGTGTTTTGAGCTAGCTAGCCGACAGACCAAAGCAAAGCAAAGCATTGCCTGTCGACGAAAGCGGTGGCAATGGACTCGACCCACGGTAAGGGACCCATTTATTATTAGTATTTGTTTATTCTGTTTTGTTCAATCGTCAGAGTCAAAATTCGTTCTGTTCTAGGACTCGCAAATTAAATCCCTTCTCCTTTCTATATCCAGATCCTCTGTCGCTTGCCAAGGCGAGAAAGCGGCCACGGTCGCGAGCCTCAACAGCATCCATGCATAGTCACACAACACAGCCCAATATCGAGCATTCTTTTGCCGACAGTCAAGATGTCTACGGTTCCTCGCAGTGGATGCCGGCCAGCGACCACCAGCACACCCACGGCCTGCCACAGCTGACCCCCGAGGACCTGCTGCTGGCGTCACAGCTCCAGACCGGCCGTGACTACGCCAACGAGCCACCACTCAACGCCTCGATGCAGAGCGTCGCCTTCCACCACAGCCACAGCATGAGCCGCCAGTCCATCTCTGCCGACTCCTTTGCCGGCAACACCAGCTTCGACGACAGCCAGATGTTGGACCGTGACGGGAACGACGACGGGGACTCGTTCAGCGGCTTGCAGCCACCTGCCAAACCAGGGTCGAGGTCGAGCGCAAACAACGAGATGGAGATGAGGCAGCTGTTCAATGCCAGCAAGCACCGCACCTTGCAGGACGTCGCCCTGGAGCTGCATGGAAACGAGAGGGGCCCAAACTCGGAGCGGACAAGACAGGTGTTCGCGATGCTTTGGTATGCACGCACTGGGCTTTAGCATTGATGATACTCGACGACTGACAGCGGTAGGATCAACTCGGTGTGCTCCAAGGGGAAGGGCTCGGTACCAAGGGGGCGCGTGTATGCCAACTACGCGTCGCGTTGTGCCACGGAGAGGATCACGGTCTTGAACCCTGCCAGCTTTGGGAAGCTGGTCAGAGTTCTCTTTCCTGGGCTGAAGACAAGGCGATTGGGGGTGCGCGGAGAGTCAAAGTATCACTATGTTGGCTTTAGCCTCAAAGAAGAGCTTCCCGAGCCAGAGGCTGTTAACACACAACAAACGGTACCTCTAGGTGACAATATGTCTTTCACGCAAAACTTCAAGTCAGTTTTCACCCCCCCTTTCACTTTCACAAGGCGGCCGTCCACCTAACCAAATCCACAGCACGCTGCCCAACAACGACGTGTCGACGAGATCAGAACGAACAGCGTTTCCCACGCCAGATCTCGGGAGTCAACCAGGACTCAAGGTTCCTCGGTCTCGCGAGTTCCAGCACAGTCTCTACAACCAACCGCAGGTGTCCAGCTTCGACCAACTGCAACGGACGATGGACAAGACGGCGAAACGGCTCAAATTCTCCACCGACACGGGCGAGGCCTTTAAACAATCAGATCCGCTCATACTTCCTAGGATCGAACCATTTTTACCAAGCGGGACCGATGCGGACGCCGCCAAGTCTCTCACGGCCCTGTATCGATCACACTGCACATCTCTTGTCGAATGTATCCGTTACTGCAAGGAAAAGACGTTTTTCCATCTTTTTACTTCGTTTCAGGGCACCCTCACCATGCCCGTCCAGAAGCTCTTTTCACACCCGGCCATCGCGCCATGGATCGAGGAATGCGACTTTATCTTGTACCAGCGCATGATGCGGATAGTCTCAGGCCTCACGTTGCAAGTGGTCCCCAAGCCCGTCCTCGACACGCTGAGGAGCATATCCGAGAGGCTCGTTCGTCACATTAGAGAGTCGTTCCACGGCCAACCGGCCCATGTATTACGAGCCAAGGAGGCGCCCGCCGCCCTCTTTGCCGGCCTTCTCGACCGGGCCTTGCGAGTCAACCTCACGGCCCACGCGGCGGCAAACATGCTGTCGAACCCGGCAAACCGAGACCTGATGTACGCGGAGTTCATCTCGATGATTAACGTTCGCAAGATTTCCGAGAGCATACCGTCGCGGGGCATGGACGACGTGGTGAATGTGTTGCTGACGGAGATGAGGCACCTGCTGGATCCGGTGAATGTCCCCTGGGATATTGAGTGTCTGACTGTTCACGGGGATGTGCCTCCGCAATCGAGGCAGTCGCAGGAAGCTGTTCAGGATGACACGAGCGCTTCTAATGTGTTGGATCGGTGGGTTAACTTCCTGAGGTCTTTGCCGGCGAGGTTTCCGTATGCGTCGGCGACGGATGTTGTTTGGTGTGCGCAGCGGTTGGGGACGGCGCTGATGAGGGATTTGACGATTGGGCAGGGGAAGAGCTTTGGGAGCTGGTGGGTGACGAAATGCTGGCTGGATGAGATGGTGGAGTTTATGGCTGAGCAAGGGGGGTTTATGCAGCAGAGGGGGTCGGGGGGATTGGGGGTTGGTTTGGTTGGGGATGGGCGTGGGGGGCTGAGTGTGGCTAAACGGGGACAACAGCAGAATATTGGAGGAGGAGGGTCGAGGTATAGCAGTGGGAGTGATGATTTTCATCATTTGGGGGGGAGGAATGGTGGGGGGGAGCATGATGGGTTGTTGGGTGGGGGGCAGCCGGATAGGGCTGTTTTTCCTAGTGGTCCCGGGACAGGAGGAGGGGGCCAGGGAGGGCAGCAGAATCCGGATGATAGTGGGATTGGGATTAGGACGCCGGGCCTCTCTCACATAGTTGCGGGCCGAGGG
>NW_001914858.1:2111045-2112161 GCF_000226545.1 Podospora anserina S mat+
AAATCGGGTAGGGAGGGGTTAGGAATAAATCATCAAAGTTGAATATAAATTACACGTGTTGATTTACCGTGACATTTGGCTTGCTAGTTGTATTCTTAGTGATGGGGCATATCCCCTGCCCCGTTCTGAGGAGGAACATACACTCAGAACATGCAAGATGAAAAGCATTGAAAATAAAAACAAAATGTTCCACAAGGCTGTGTAAACTGACAGTTTGGCTCGAATAGTCACACCGATCTAACCCGTATCCACAGATCTATCCTCTTGTCGCTCCAGTCATCCTCTCTAATTAATCTTCCTCACCACCAACTCCCCCCTCTCATCCCCCTCCAACTCCAGCAACCCACCCGCCTCCAACTTCCTCTTCCACTTTGTGCTCTCATACCTCGCCAACACAACCGTCATCCTCAACACCGACTCCCCGCTACTCTCGTGCTCCTTCACCCCCCCCCCCATAGCCGTAAACGTCCACCTCCCAAACGCCCAATTCAGAATGTACCTCCCGCTCTGGCTCTTGGTCACAGGAACATCCTCATCCGAATTCTTCACCTCCCCCTCCCCACCCACAGTCAGCACAGCCTTAATCCTATAAACCTCATCCTTCGGCGCCTTCCCAAGCAACCCCATCAGCTTCCCCGCATCCACCCCTTTTCCTTTTTGCGTCCCCTTCAACTCAACACTAAGAACCTCCACCTCATTCCGATGCCCATGATCATGTTCGTGTTCCCCCTCCCCATTTCCGCCCTCCCCTTCCACCAGTCCAGCAGCGAGACTCGAATCCAACCCCAGCAAAACCCCAACCTCGACCCTCCCCCTATCACTCCTCACCCTAGCAGTCTCAACCTCCAAATCCCCCAACCGATCCACCACCTCCTCCACCCTCCTCTCCCCAACACCCTCCCACTTATTCAACACCACCAAATCAGTATACCTAGCCTGCAGCCTAACCGTGAAGCTAACATCCTCCTACCCCCCCAAATTCTCAAAATAAATCAACCTAAACAACCCCAATCCAAAACCCACTCCCCAACCCCCCGGTCCCCCTCCCAATTCTAATTAACCTCCCAAACCCAAGGGGGCCGGGAAACCCACCCCCCGCCCCTCCCCCAAAAAAAA
>NW_001914858.1:2112311-2136999 GCF_000226545.1 Podospora anserina S mat+
CCCAGTCTATTAACCTCCATAGCCAACGTGGCAGGGAACGCACTCCCGCTCGTCTCGATGATGACCCTGTCCGGTCTCGCCGTTTCCCTCAGTTCTTTCAAGGCAGAGGATAAGCTGCCTACCAAGTTACAACAGATACACCCGTTCAGCAGTTCCTTAACCGAGGAGATGGAAGAAGACGAGGCAAGCTGGCTGTCGACTGCGAGGTCGCCAAACTCGTTTTTTAGGAGCGCCAAAGTGTAGTTTGGATTCAGGGCCCGCAGTTGGGGGAGGAGGTTGAGGATGAGGGTTGTTTTGCCCGCTCCCAAAAAGCCGGTGAGGATGGTGATGGGGATTGGTTTTTGTTCATTGTCACCGTTGGGGGTGGTGGAAGGGTGTAGGTCGCCCATCATTGGCTGAGAGTTGATATGAGATGTGGTGATGATGGCAAGATGTGTGATTGTCTGAGTGAAAAGTGAGAGATGAGTTTATGAGCGAGTAGTTATCCAAGTCAAGAAAACGACTCGAGTAACAAGCGGCGACGTCGGACAAGACACACACACCCAAGCTTGAGTGGTGGCGGGGTGATAAGCGATAAGAGCTTGGCAGCTTTGCCCCTCCATCACAAACTACCTACCATCCTCATCCTTCGTGTTCCTTGCATTGTTTACATTGCCTAAAACACTGCCCTTTACAGCGTCATTTCACGTAAACACTACTGGCCCCGATTCCTGGTCTCATATTCACAAACACTAGTTCATACCTACAACCCACACAAACGCACTCATCCCATCTCAACCACCAAGTGACGTCATCCACCGTGTTCAAAGATCATCGAAATAAAAACATTGAAACTTTGCTCAACATCGCTCGAACTCTGCCAAAAGAATTCCAAATGCTTCATGTGTCGTGATACTTCTGATGAGTTCAATGCAGGAGCAGACGAAAAAAAGAAAAATACCAGTCTAAAACAAAAAGCCACTCGACGCATGCTTGCCATGCCATCCCACCCAAGCAACAAAACCAAAAAAAAAAAAGACCACCCTTGACCTCACCAGACCCCTTTTTATCCCGTCTCATCCTCAAGCCCTCTAGGTCTGCAAAACGTCAAGGTCCTCCTCGGTCGGCTGCGCGGGGGTGTCCTGTGTCAGATAGTCCTCGCCCTTCTCAAACATGGCTCCGGGTCCTTGGTAGGATGGCACGGCAATCGTCGCCGTCGTGCTAATGCTGGGGGAGCGCGACTCCACGGTCCTGGGCGTCGTCTGTCCCGTCACCAGCTCGGGGGCCTCTGCTAGAATCTTCTCTGCCGGGTTAGGCTTGATCGGTCTCGGGCTCACCACTGGAGGCGAGGGGGCAACATAAGTAGGCGACCTCACATCTTCGGATCCGAACGGCAACGGACGGTGGGGAATCTCCTTTCCATCCACACTAATGCTCTCCTGGCTCTGGCCGGTTCCGCTGGCACCCAACTTCTCCAACAAGACCTCGGATTGTTGCTTGGCCAACTTTTGGAGTTGAGCAGCCGGGTCCTTTTTGTGTCTCGGTTAGTCAAGCTCGTCTTGCAGCGACAGCATACCCCGATCATCAAATACATACCCATTCGTCTTGGGCGGGAACGCCCTCGGCAGCAGGCAGCTGTTGGCCATTATCATCAGCGTTGGCCCAGAACTGTCGCCTCCTGACCGGTGCGGGCGTGACCGGAAGGCTCGGACGGTCGTCCTCGGTAGGGAAGTCGGTTACCTTGATGGATCCTCTGCGCTCCTCGCTTGGCTCCTCCTGGCGTTCGCCGGATGTCGATCTGCCTGGGCTCGCCGCCAGAATCTGGCTCCTAGACCTGCGGTGTCTCTGCATCGAGTCAACATAGCGGTTAATCTGGGGGATCTCATCCCACGCGTTGCTTTGGTTCAACGAGTTCCAGGCGGTTCCGCCGGGAGAGGGGGCGGTTCGGATGGCTGGACCTATAGGCGTAAACAATGGGTTTCTTCTTCCCACAACGTGTCGTCTTTGCTCACCAGGAGATTTCGGGGCCGGAGTCACGGGGGCCAAGGGGTTCTCAGCAAACACGCGGGTGGGGCGAGGCGCATTGTTTTCCCACGGGAAAACAGACTTGGGCTGATCGCGCTCGCTCGGTACCGAGTACCACATGTTGCTGGGAGGGCTGGGGTAGCGGTCGGGTGCCTGGAACTGCGAAGTGTCTCTTGACATCTCATAGTGTGTGCGGGGGAAGTTTGCGGCCTCGGGCCCGGAATCGGTCGGGGGTGAGCTCCTCTGGGCATCCCATCCTGTTTGCGGCAACGTCTCAGTATATGCACCTCCAGATTCATTCGTCACCTTGGGTTCCGCGGAAGTGTGTTCCTCCTGGTGGATGTGATCCTGACTCTCATGATGGACATGATGGTCTCCAGAGTGGGCAACATGATCCTGGTTCCCCTGGTGTTCCTCTTGCGAGGGGGTAGGGGATTGCTGACCGTTGGGTTCGCCAGTGGGCACGACATAACGGGCCGTTGGGTTGTATTCTCCCTTGACAAAGTGCTGAACAATGCTGGGCGCGTGTCCGGCCTGCCCCGGAGTTAGTGATTTCTTTCGGCCGCTGCGGTCCGGACCTACCTCTTTGTGGTAGTGTCTGTCGTAAACAGCCCACCACCTTCCGGTCATCTCATCGAAAGGTCCGGCGTCCGTGGTGCTTTCGCGTCCCTGCCTCCACGGCTTGTCGGCTCCAATGAAGTGCACCATGTTGATGCTGCCCTGGAAGTGGCGGTAGGCGGGAACATATTGGTAGTGAGCTGACGGCGTGACGTTGTAGGTGAAGCTGAGGCGGTTATATGTGTTTCCAAAGTGCATGTTCAAGAGGCCCTGATCGGCGCCGTCAAACGAGATGCCGCGTTCGGCCATAGCCATCATGGCATAGTAGTCGCCCATGTTGGGGGTCAGGGCCATGACACCGGTGTTGAACAAGTCGGGCCATCCGATATCGGGAGCCGCCGAGAAGGCATGTGGGAGATCGAAGAGCTCATCCACGGCTCTGTAAGCAACAACGTCGGCATCAATGTAGACAATCTTGCGGAACTGGGTCTGCTTCCACAGGTTGATCTTGGTAAAGGCCGAGTGGAGATCCGGGCGGTTCATCAAGAAGAGGTTGGCGGGCTTGCCATTGCGGATGCGGTCGACATAGATGACATAGTCGTATACAGTCTGCGCACCTGTTAGACCACTAGTTTTGTGAGAAGTGGTTTCTGAAGGAGCTTGCCTTGAGCGTAGCGATAACCTCGGTCGAGACGGTGTCTGGTGTGACAAGGATGGCGAGCTTCTTGGTGGTGCCGGCATCGCGCAACGAGTGGGCAAGGACAAGAGCACCTGGCAAGGCCAATGTTAGCACAAGCATTCAAATCAGAAGCATGTAGGAGCAAACCCACCGGGGAGATATGTGTCCGTCAGGAGGAGCTATTCACAATGGCTGTTTTAGCATCTATTCGCAAGCTGCGGGGTTGTCCCATGTGGTCTTCCACCCAACACTGTCGTCTGCTCCTGATACACCAATACCAGGCGCAACAAGTGATGATAGCCCATCCAACCGTGGTGAACGACATCACTCACACTTGCGTACACGTCCTCCTTCTTCGTGCCCGTGACCATGGCGGCGGTGTATTAGATGTCGAACCTTGGGGGAGCGTATGTGCGTGGCACGTGATATGTGTTGAGCGATAATGGTACAGAACAGGGCAAGTGGAAGATAGCAAAGCAGAAGAGCCACAGACAACAAAGACTTGAAGACCAAAAATAAGAACGGACGAAGTTTGTCGGGCCCGAACTGGAGATGTTTAAAAATGCAGGCAGGATGTGGCAGGAAGACTGGACGAAGGCGACTGAAGAGGATGGAAATGGAGCTAAGCAGCTTCCCTAGCTTGTTGTGCCGCAAGCGCTAATAATTGACACCCCTGACGTCTGCCCCATCGGTTATTATCTTGGGTACCCTACCACTACCACCACCACCATCAAATCACCTTTTGCCTGACCGGCCCATGGCGATGTGCAACCCAACGGCACCTTTTGATAATTCCTTCTTGCAGCCTGCAGCATGCGGCAGCTCTTGCATCGAAGCAGCAGGGCCCGGTGCAGAGCAGCGGGGCTACCGCAGGTCTTCTTGTCGCGATGATCTGTTTGGTTCTCCTTCCTGTGATGTTACGGCCCTCAAGAGAGTGGACATCAACCTTGGGCATTTTGTATGGCTTTTTCCAGCGTCTTTGGGTATCAAGAGACGTTGTAACCAAGAGCCCAGTGGGAGATCTCGCCTGCCAAGATTTGGACGTCAACACCGTTTTTGATGTTTCATTTGCGAGACACCTCATGGGTGGTGGCTTGCAGAGCGTCCCTTCTGCGCGTCTGCAGCATGCCGCCACTGGTGGCGTGAGTGCTATAACGACGATAACGTTGGCTACCGGGAAAGTTTTGTTTCTCAGTATAGTTTATGTCTGTAGCTGTCAGCGAGAACTCTTTGCTTTCTTTCCTACATCAGCCCTCCTTCTCTACCAAAACCTTCAACACCAACCCCTCCCAGTCCCAGCTCCCCTTCCCAGCCCAGCAGTATCGCTAACACTTTCCTTGCCTGCCGGGATCAAGAAAGCAAGCACTTGGCAGGCGCCCAGGGCTCCACCATGGCGTTGGGCAAAGAGATCCAGTGGGGCCCCTTCACCATCAAAAAGCGGAGCCAATTGCATCATCAAATTCTCGCTCAATCCTACCCCGCGGCCAAATGCCCCGCATTCCATCGCATCTCACCGCCAAGTGGTTGTGGTGTTTTTTATCAAACCAAACCTCCACTTGGGAACTCACTCCTCAGCCGCTTGGGCTGCAATCTCTCTAATAACATACCATGAGCGATATCAGAAAGAAAGACTCACTCACATAGCATAGCTACCCAACTATCACCCTTCGGCTCGGCCGTATTCTGATGCTAGTTAGCCCCCTCGATCCATCCCACCCTCCGCAGTTACAGCCAGCTCACACTCGCAGCTGCTCTCGAGTGAGGAACTCCACTCACCCGTATCTCTCTCCTCTCAGCCGGCCCACTAGAGAGTTGGAAAGATGTCGAAACATCAGTCTAGACAGGCTCCAGTCACACGTGGGGGGAGGCAATGGCGATGGTGTTTTGCGGTTGAGCCCAAACGCTGGACGCGCGGTTTGTGGATGGATGGATGTGAGACGATGAACAATGACCCCTGAGCCCCTGAGCACAGGAGCACCCTGATAGTGGAAACGTTTGTGAGGTCTTTTGGGGTTGGGCAACTGCCTCCTGGATTAGAAGACCAGACTTGGTGGGCTGGATCTGCTGTGGAAGGTTGAGCAGTTCTGGAGAAGACAGAGGTCGTAGGGTATTGTCTGGGTTGAAGTGTGCGGTGCCCGACGAAGAGACCTGAATGCGTCTTTGAGACATACTGGACCGGCACCGGCCCCACTTACCGGCGGACGACCAACCACGGACTCGGACCCGGCAGTCGGTTGGAACCCAAGAGAGTTTCGGCCGGTCGAGTCTTCTCACGGGCAGAACTAACTCACCGACACTGATCTTCATAACTGGTGACTCTACGACTTGGTGATATCAACAGATCAGCCTTTCCGACCTTGCGTCACTGCAGCTACTGCCTCTCTGTCATCGTTTTCTCCACCGATCCGTCTCATGTGTCTAGTCACGCTAGTTTATGACACCGAGGCAGTTAGTTGGCTGCACACGCAAGTCAACGATGATCTGCCACAAAGAGGTATTTGCTACCTGCCCAGATACTGGACACCTCACTCTCGACTTTCTCACTTCATAATTCACCACTTGCCCCTGTCTGTTCCAAGTTACTCCATATTTCTCGCTCGCAAATATCCCGGACCCCAGTTCACTGTTGTCTCACTTTTCCCACCGTCCTCACCACACTCATCCATGACCTACATCTTCAAGTGACACAATTTCCGAACGCGGCTTGGTTTTTAGCCATATCCATTTTGCTCAACCGCTTCTCATCATCCAAGCTCACCACCTCTCACCAGTCCCTCACTCACTCCGACTTTCCTTACCATACTAAGCAAGCACGGCACCCCCCATTTCAACGTAACCAACCCCATGATGAGAAACCTACTCTACTGCCAAAAACCCCCCTGGACCATTGCATCATAACAACTGTAAATTTCATCATTATAACCTCAACAAGAACATGGCATTTTCCTCCTGAAAAAGCCTTCCCATACAAAATGATATCGTACACATGCCCTCTCCCCCCCTAAACCTACATATCCTTCTTCAACCCATGCTCCGGCTTATGCGTAGTCTCATAATCAACATGCACATACGCCCGTTCTACATCCGGCAGCTCCTCCAGCTTCATCTGCAGCGCCTCCGCCACATCATGCGTCTCCCTCAAGCTCGCCTCGGCATCCATCACCACATCCACCTCCGCAATCAGCCTCGGCCCGCTGTGATACGCCCTCACGGTATCAATCTGCCTAATCAGCGGGCTATGCGTCACACACACATACGTGATCAGCTGCTGAACCTCCACACTAGCCACAACGCCCACCAACAGCAAAAATTCCGTAAAAGCAGTCCTAAGCCAGAGACCAGAGATGACGACCGACAAGAAAATCGCACCAGCCGGGTCCAACCACCAGATCAGCTTGGAACCGCCAACCGAAGTCAGGATGCCAAACCCGTTGACAAGAAGGTCGTTCCTGTGGTCTTGCCAGAGGATGCGCACTTGGGAGTACTTGTCCTTGATGCCCCAGGTGTAGAGGAACAAGGTGAACTTTGTCGCAAAGGCCGCGCCGACGGCGATGATGGACGGGAGGTGGAAATCCTTAAGTTGGTCCTCCCCGTTGTGCTCCGCCAAGTCCCTCGCGGCAAAAGAAATGATAATCATCGACACGGCTGTCATCAAAAAGCAAAAGACGATATTGCCCACCGTTTCCAGTCTTGCTCTCCCGGCAGGAAACCGGTTCGGGTCAACTCTCTTGACTGCCCTGTTGGTGAGAATAAGCGTGACGTTGCTCATTGGGTCGAAGATGGCGTCTGCCATGGTGGTGAAAAGAGACAGCGACCCAGACGAGATGGCGGCGTAGAGTTGGAGGACGGTAAGAACCACGTTGGCAGCCAAAGAGCCCCAGACGGCGATCTGGAACTTGAGGTGATCTTCACCGTGCTCCTGTTTGGCTTCGGCGCGGTGTTCCTCGACCGTCTTGAGCATTCGCTCGATCGTTTCGTTTTGCGCTTCATAAAACCCGCGGAGCTGGCGGGCTTGGGTGGCGTTGCGCCCAAAGGGCTTGATGTATCCAGAGAACTTGCTGCTTTTGTTGGAGCCCGAGCCGGAGCTGGACGGGGCGTCTCGCTTCCTGGACGTGTTCGCCTTGATCTCGGCAAGTTCGGACTCGGTCTTGTATCTTTGCGAAAGGCCGTAGGGGTCGTTGCCGGCGCCGACAAGGGGGAAGCGGCCTGCCCGTTGAGATTCTACCTCGACATCGTCAGGGCGGTGGGGATGGCGGGCGACGGTGGTGTCATCAGCGCCGTCGGTGGCTTCGATGGCGGTGCTGTTGGCGCCGTCTATAGTCATTCTGTTCATGGGAGCGGCGGGGGAGGTTGCGCGCGATCGGGACAGTCGAGGGGTGTTAGCTGTCTCGGACTGGGTCCTGAACGCGTGCGGGTGGAAGGAGATGCTGGCTGATAGATCCGGCTCCATTGCGCCCTGTTTGACGAAATCTCGATCCCCGGTGTCAAAGTTGGAAAAAGCTCGATGGAAAAAGCTGCGGTATTTCCTTCCTGATGTAGAGATGAGGGGCCGGGGTCGCAGATGGTAGGTTCCACTCGCGATGTGTCAACGGATGGGTATCGCGATGATCTGATAAGATGAACGCGTGGAGAAACTGTCGTGGGCCGAGTTCAAAGAGATGGGATGAACTTCCCCAACCTTTTTCGATGGCTAAAGGGAAAGGGAAAGAGAGAGAGAGACAGACAGACAGAACTGGGGATGTCGCAGACAGACGGTCTTGTATCAGGGGGGGCGTGTTGTTAGAACCGTGCGAACCCCTACCTCAGCTTCGAAACGTGTTTAGCAAGATGGGGTTTGCGTCTGGACTCCAGCTTCTCGGATGGTTGATCCTGCCCGCACGGTGTCCACCGTGCAGATGTGATTTGGCAAAGGCCGTCGACAGCTGCTGCAAACGAAATGGGCGATGCGACGCTTGCGTCGGGCGCGCTGCGGGATGATGGCCGGGGGAATAGGAAAAAGAACTCCGCTGTCGGTGCCGGCGGGGAGCTTCCTCCAACGACTGTCCGGGGTCATTCATTGTGATGAGTGAGCGTCAAGGCTAACAAGTGCTGCGAGGCGCATCAAACGCGGGGGGGCGGTTGAAAAGTATCATATTTTTTAAATAAATTTTTTTTGGAAATTTCTCTTCCATATCTTCATCCAGGTGACGATAAAGTCGATGTTGAGGCTGAACAGCACCCGATGATGGACGACATGGTTCGATCGTTTCGATTGACCATGGGTGTTTCTTCAGTGGGTTTAAGGAGGCAACAGCGGGGTCGGTGATTGGTGTTGATGAGGGGCCGATGTCTTCATTCGCAGCTTGGTGAGGAGGCCTCTTGAAATCGTCGAGATGGCATTCAAATCGAAGCTCAGATGTCAAGCAATTCCTTGCGGAGGGCGTCTCCCACTTATAAACCGTTCATGCATATGGTTTTGCGGGGCCCCGGACATGAGTCGGGACAGCTCGGAAGCAACAGGGCACTTCGCGGGTGACTGCCGAAGCCATCCCCGACATGCCAAGACCCACTACTCACTGTGTGTCCGGGTGTACACTCGGGCAACCCTCTGTAGAACATCACTTATCATTACGAGGTAGGAATATCCAGGAAATACAAGAGACATATGCTCGTGACCTGACGCAGTCCCGCGCTTAAACCAACCTCTCCCGGCAGGACTACCCAAACCCATCACCACATCATTCAACTTCATTACCCCAATCTGATCGTCAAAGCTTGGCCTCCGTCTTCTGGCTCCCCTCCGCCTCAACGGGCACCACAGCCTCCTGTGTTTGCTGAGCCTTCGGTGTCTCCCCAGCCTTCTTCAACACCTCCTCCCCTCCCCCAGCCCGTTCCAATATCCAACCAGCGACATCCTCAAAAAACTCGCCACTACACTCCCCATCACAATGCAGCTGATGATACCACCCCTCATACGCCCTCAGCGTCCTATCCTTCACCCCACCCGCACACCCCTCAAACCACTGCTTCGTAGCCTCAAACCAGGTCGTCTTATCCGCCGTCCCATGCCCAACCCACAAGCTCTTCACCACCCCCTCCTTCCCCAGCTTCGTCCTCCCCTGCTGCAAATCATTCGTCCTGTCCAACAACCCGGCAAAACCCTCCAGCGTGCCCGTATCATGCATCAGCTCATCCTCCTTGATACTCACTTGCACATGTTGATCCCTCGTCAGATGCTCGACAGCAATCTTGTGCGCAAGCTGAAAGTGCGGCATCAACCTCCCCGCCAGTCTTCCAACTGTAATCTTCAACCGAGACGGTCTTTCCTCTGGCGAGAACCCGATAAACGGTGCTTCAAGGAGGAGACCCCGAACCTTCTCCACCAAGGACTCATACTTTGGGTCAGCAGCAAAGGTGAGAACTTGTCCTCCACCCATGCTGTGTCCCATTACGAAGACCGGTTCTTGGCTCCCGGGTGTGCCGAGAAGATGGGGCTGTGAGAGGAAGGCAGCAATGTCTGAGAGAACTTGCGCTGTTGGGCCCGTGAGACCCCTTTCGGCAGGTTTCTTGACTGACCGGCCCCATCCTCGCTGGTCAAAGCCGTACACAGCGATTCCTTTGGAGGCGAGGTGGGAGAAGAAGGCTGGGTAGCGGTTGATGTGGTCTGAGAAGCCGTGGATGAAGACTAGCCTGGCTTTGATGGGTCCATCGGGCTATGAGGTGGTTAGCGAGGGAGTAATGCGAGTAGGAGAAGGGAACAACGGACAAGCCATGACTTGGTGTAGAGCTCTGCTCCCGAGACGGTAAAGGTGCCTTCTTGTTCGAGGACCATTGTGAAGTTGTTTGATTGACTAGGTAATAACAATGGTGGATGTGATCCGAGATTAAATGGGAATGAAATAGCAAGAACAAAATCAAAAGAAGGGCTGGGACTAAAGAGGCATGATGGACGACACGACAAGACATGATGACATTGGTCGCTTTGTCGGAGGGCGTTCCATGTGGGGCTGGGCTGGGGCTTGGGGCGCAGGTCATCCCTCGTTCACGTGCCAATTATTCAACCTCAACCCTTCGACTTCAAGAGTTGCTCTTTCCCTGACTGCGCTGCCTGAGCTCCTTCCTGCAGATTCCCAAGCAGGCAACAGCTGACCACCTCAATTTAGGCGGAAGGCACTTACTTGACTCTCGGCTTCTTCTTCGGACGATGCCTGATTTTCACCATGCAACTTTTCAATGCTTACATTCTTCAATCCGATACAAAACCATCTTTGGAATCATATTCAGCGCCATGTAGTTCGCGTTGGTTGGCGATGACGGCCAACAGCCGTTCACACGAGTATACCGACCACGATCTCATGGATAACTCAACTACCTAGTATTCCAATTGGTACCGAACCAAGTCTCGAGTTCCACCGCCACCCCCAATTATTCGAAAAGCCTTGGCTTCCCCTGAGGCTTCTTCTCACCCTTGGGCTCCTTTGTCTCCTGTGGCTTCTGCTTGCCCACAGCCGACGACGACGTCCTGTTTCCCTTTGAAGACTCGAGGAGCAGTTCCGTTCCGCTTGGCGTTGCTCCCGCCCGACCACGCCTCCAAGAAACCACCAGTATTCTCCGCCTCCAACAGCCTGTAGTCCCGGTTATAAGTCTCCGAAGTGACGATCTCGTAGGCAAGGCAGTACCCTGGCCGGCTTCCTCCACGGGTGAGGTCCGCGTTGTCACCAGAGCACGTAAAGTTGGCCTGCTTCAAGGCCAGATTACACTCGCTGGCTTGGAGAGTGTGGTTGGCCATCAGGCTTGTCTTGTCGCACTCATGCCTATTTGGGTGGTCTGTCCAGTTCCGCGCGCTGATCCAGGTTGGGACTCGGTGTTCTGGATAGTCGTCCTGGGGGGTGGCCACTAAGAAGAGATCGGATATGCGCACTATGTCGTCCTTGTTTGCGTATTCATTACAAAAGTACTCAATGGCTGATTCCACGGAACCGGGAGTGTAGTAGTTATCACCCGGAGCGTCTGGACCAGTCCTCCGTGCGCCCGGTGACTTGAGAGGACAGGAGGCGTTGGCGAGCTGGGCAGTTGTGTCGAGATCGAAGTAAAAGTCATGATCGCCTGACGTGGCCAATGCCGGGGCTTGAACTTCTATGTCGGTGGTGTTGGAAATGTTGGGCTCGGGTTCGAGAAACTGTCAGGGGCACTTTTCATTCCTGAGCTTGTCGGAACCGGGTATCTTGATGCCATTTGCAGAGGAAGGCATCGAGAGTGCCTACACCGAGGGAACCGTCGCAGGTATCGCATAACAAGGGGTGCGGCCGTTCTTCTTTGCTTCCATCGTTCAAGTCCACTTTTGAGACTGGGCAGGGAGGCCAGGTGCATGGGCAGTTTTCGAGACTGTTGTCTACGAGGCACGTTCCCTGGAGATTTTTATCCTCGCCCACTCCCATACAAGCCTCATCTTCGCAAAAGACGTCTTCGACTTTGAGGCACACGTCGCAAGGGCAGTTGATGATGGGCTCCTTGGTGCAAAGGTCGAGGTAATTGCCTTCGCAGTCGGGCTTAGGGCATTCAGGCTTGTCGTCGGGACAGTCGTCGTCATCCGAGTTAGTCTCAGTATAAATACACCAGATATTTCTTCTCACAGCATCATCATCTCTCCGCATCACTCGCCATCAACAAGAGACAGCAATTTGGGCCTTCCTCTTCCTCTGGGCCTTGGGTCTTGCCTGTCTCGCAACCGCGCTACCCCCCAACGAGTACCTTTACTGGATATCTTCAGAATGCTACGATCCGGATCCAGACTTCGCAAAGTACCCCCAAGAGGCCTTCTACATGGCCGGCAGTGCAGCTGAACGGCTGGCCGATCCCACCGACACTGACTTCCACAACGTATTCTGGGCTATTTTCAAGACCGAGGTCTCCGACCAGAGGGGGTACCACTACCCGCAGCTTTTCGAGGCCGTCTATGGCGAAACGAAAATGGCAGCAAGCGCCATCGTTATGGAAAACCTAAACAGTTTGGGCAATGAATAGAAGAACACCACCAACCGCAACCAAGCCAAAGTGCACATCTGTACGGACGAATCCATCCCCCTTTTCACTTTGGTCTTTCTAATACATATGGCTCTGTTAACACTATTAGACCGCGACGACCAGGACCGTTACGAGGACACACGAGACCCGTGCAATATGTGGTATGTTTTTTTTCTAATCTTACCAACTATCCTTCCATCCTTCCATCCTTCCATCCTTCCCATCTTTCTAACCACTGGCCAGATATATCAAAATCAACAGGGATGCCGTCCTGCCCGTCTTTGCCCTGCTTCACGAGTGGATGCATGCGTTTAGGTATTTTAGCATTGATTATCCCCATCCTGACAATGAGCACACGGCGGGTTGGCAGAATGCCATGAGGCTGGATACGCAGTCGACTTTGAGGAATGCGGAGTCGTATGGTATGTTGAGTGGGTTGAGTTAGGGGGGGGGGGGGGGGAATCTGGCCGTTTGCTGACTTGTGAATACTCAGCATTATTGGGACTCATGGCTTCGCTCGCGCTGATCTGACGCCTTCGCTTGGTGGGATCGCTGCTGCTGGGGGTGAGCGCGCGGGCTACACTCTTGACTGGGCGTGGGCGCAGCGGCTGAACGATCAGAAGTGGCAGGCGAAGGTTCCGGATGCTGTGGAGGAGGGCGGTGTTTGGACGAACCCGGTGATGGGGGGGGGGAGTTGTCGGTTTATTGTGATATCACGGGGACGAGGCGGACGAGGGGTTACGAGTAGGGGGGGCTCAAAGACATGTGGGTTTCAAGCGTACCTTGCGTTGCCCGGGGTTTCCTGTGGTTTTTCTTTTGATTTTTTAAGAGATATGGTTCGGGAGCATTGATAGGAGCAAGCAAAGCTTCTGGTAGATGGCCCATCTCACGCCGCACGGTGAGTAATGGAGAGCGAGTTTGTGATGCTGGTTTGAATTGTGTGTTTTTCTGGCGTTGACAAATCTGTACCTCTACCTACTTGACACACCCATTCTTAAAGCCACTTCATCCTCCTCAACTCCAACTCCTTGGCCAACCTCTCCTTTGACCCTTCCTTTTCCCCCGCGGTAACACTCAACCCTTTGTTCTCCGCTTGGGATTTATACCCCCCTTTTCCCTCCCTCCTCCCCTTCCCCTCAGTTGTTACCCCCGCAACCCCAAAAGCCGGCGTTGGTTTTAGTTGAGTAGGCGTCTCGACGTCATCTAGTTGATTCCACCCATCATCATCATCATCATCATCGTCTGTGTCCTCACTTCTCCTGCCAGTCGAATATTTCGACGAACTCCAGCTCTTTTGCTTTGTGGCAACCTTCTCGGGGCCCTTGGTGGTGACGTCGGTGTCGTATGCCCCTTTTTCACCACCGCCATCACCACCACCGTAGTGGTCGTAGATATCGTCGAGGTAATCACCCTGCCCGTCAGATTGTGTGCTGGACTGTTGTTGCTGGACCCCAAACCGGGATTGCAGAGGTGGTTGGGAGGGATAACTGTGTTGAGACTGGGAGCGTCTCCGAGAAGAAGACTTTTTAGGCGGGGAAGGGGGTTTGGAGTAGGAGTATGGATAAAAAAGGGAGCGTTCAGAGGGGGGGATCCAATCTAACGAGGGTGCGGTTGATTGGGGGAGGGAGGAGGATAAGGCTGAGGCGATGTGGGAAGGGGGGTATTGTTGCGGGGGTTGGTGGGCGGTGGAGAATTTGGATACGAGGGATGGCTTGGTAGGGGGTTGTTGTTGTTGTTGTTGTTGTTGTTGTTGTTGTTGTTGTTGTTGTTGTTGTTGTTGTTGTTGTTGGGGGTTGTTTAACGAGGCAGGGGCTCGGAGGGGAGCTGATCTCGGGGGTTGGGAAGGGGGTGGTGCTGGGCGGAGGGGGAGGGTTATCTGCGGTGGGGGGGCGGGAGCTGGGGAGTGGCTTTTGGGGGTTGATGCTCCTGATGAGTCGGAGGAGTAATCCCGATTTAGGTGGTCGAAGCGGGGGTGTTGGTGGATGTGGACTGGGGGTGGGATACGTTTTCTGTCTCGTTCGTGGCTGGAGGGTTTTTGTGGCCAGGTCGGATCCGCTGGAGAGGACGTCCTCGCCCCTCGTCTGGATGTCCCTGTTGGCGGCGGCGGGGGGGTTCTATATCGTCGACTCCCTACAGAGGCTATTGACTCTGATAGGGTAGCTAGTGCTTCTGGGGTGTTAGTTCCTGAGCGTTTCTGCTGGCTGGGCGAGGACCCTGTACTATCTGGCGATGACTTCAACGGGCGGCGCCCGAGAAGCTGTCTGCCGATGACACCAAATATCGACGGCGAGGCGGGCCTCCTATCCTTCAGCTTGGGCGGCGCCATCCAACTCCCTTCAAAGGTAGTCAACCCTTTTCCGCAGGGTGGGTTCGGGCAGGTCAGGTAAGTCCTGTTACCAAGCTGACATCTGCAATACGGGCACTGGCCCCGACGCACAGCTTCCGTGGTCTGGATTTTGCATTCTCTAGGCAAGGAATGTGTTGCCGCTGCTGGTACCCGAGGAGGCTCGGCCTTTTCCCTTCCCCTTCCGCGCGAGATATCTCTTTCCACCACGCCCTCTTTCACCGATGGCGGAGTGACCTGCTGCAAATACCTCTGCCTCTCCTTGCTCTTGTTCGGCACCAGCGGACGAGGGACAGGTGATTCCAAATACGTCCTGTCGTTATGCTCACTGACACTCCTCCGAGCACCCCGTGAGCCTTCTTGAAACGAGTCGACGTGCACCTCCTGACTCAACCCGCTCGGAGTATAGATATGCGAATGCCCTCGTGCGTGAGGTTCGTGATGTTGAGACTGCTGAAACCGGCCCGGGTGACCTCCAGTGTAGTCAGGAATTTTCCAGTACGACCTCGCCGGCCTGACCTTTTCTTCTTCCCCTTCACTATCACTATCCTCTTTGACGGCCTTGTGCCAGCTCGAGATCGTGTCGCCGCACTCCTCCTCCGACGGCGCTTCAACAGGCGTGATGATCCTGTGTGGGCGGTCCGGCGTGTGTACCATGCGAAACTGTTCAGCTTCTCCTTTGTCCTCAATCCCTTTGGAACGCAACCGGCTCAAGTCGCGAAGCTTTTGAGAGAGGCCGATCGGTCGAGGGCTCGGTGGTTCGTTGGGCATTACGACAACCATTCAGGGGTGAACACATATGAGTTGAAAGATCTCAGTTCCAGGTTGACGTCCGAGCATTTTGATCAAGTTCATGCAGTGGCGGAGCTGAACTCGAGATGTTCCTAGATTCTCTTTATAGCAGCCATGATACCAAGTACAGTTTTCTTTGTGCAAAGCCTCGACTCGTGATTGTCCCCCCTTCTACTTCAGATCAAAAACAAAGAACTCCCGCTTTTGCCATGCTGCGTACGCAACTCCATTTGCGTCATGCTACCTCGGGGCCCGCCATGTTGCTCCATCCCGACAAGTCCGAAGACAATGCTATCGTCTAAAGACTGACGGTCACTGTCATGTTGTTGCTCAGAACCAGCAAGGTGGGCGGCAGGCCGTTGCACAACACCTCGACATCAGACAGATATGCCAGACTCGCCTCCTCACTTTGACAGGTGTTCTCTTCGGGAATAGGAAGTGTGGTGAACAAGACAGCCGTGTCCTTGCTTTGCTTATGCATCAGCTCGTTGAGAATCAAATGCTGCGCGCGGCTCGGGAGATCGTTGAATGACAAAGCCAACCCCTGAGTAGAGTAGCTCGAGCCGTTATTGTTGCTGGCGTCGTCGTCAGGAAGCTGGTAAGAGTCGAGCAAGCTGGCAATGTTGAGTGAAGCGTCGCCACCATTATCCTGTCCCTTTGATGCCGAGTTCCGACGCGACCTTGCCGGGGACTTGATACCCTCTGCAAACGCAACCTTTTTATCGGCCACGTTATCATCGCTTCCGAGAAGCGGTGCATCCTCGGCCATTCTGGCTGACAAACCGATAACTGAACCTTGTCGGGAAAAGGCAGGGCTGCGTGTCCCAGAATCTTCGGCAAACATGATTCTTGGGCCGGTGCCTTCCTCGTTGGTGATTGTGGTCTGAGGGACGAGGTTGCTGGAGAATCTCATTGCCGTCGATCCTTGGCGCGCCAAAGGGGGTCTTTCGGGCTTCAAGATCCCACGCTTGGCTTGGGGCGATGTTGACCGCTCCCCACCGTTGCTGGGTCGGTTGACGCTTAGGTCACTCGCAGTCCGTGGAACCGGTGTTATTGACCCATAAGACCGCGGTGTCGATGAGTGCGAACCCTTTGGCCTCCTCTCTTTCCTTGGGCTTCTTGGTGCCGGGGCGAGTACATCTCCGTAGCTTCTTCGCCGGCGGATTGTCGCGAGGAGGGGACGCCTTGTGCCATCTTCACCCTCGCTTGCCACACTGTCCGCGTCATTGAACGTCCCGTCTGCGCCAGCCGTGCCGGAGGAGTCGCTGTCGCTATCGCTATCAATGCCAATATCCGAGTCCGAGCTGTCAAAGACGTTAAAGGGCAGGTTTTGTGTGTGAATGCCCATGCTGATGCCCATCTTGACCAGCTGCGACACTGTCGGCTTCTTGGGAAGTTCCGTCAGCTGCGCCAAACTATGGCGCCGCCTTTCGAGTCCTTCCTGCGGCGGGGCATGGGGATTGTAGAGTCCCGGCCGTCCCGACGTAGATTCAACGACGTGTGATATCGAGGCAAATTCTTGTGAGCCCGTCATCGACCGGCTGCTGCGGTAGTTTTGCAAATCCTCCCACCATTCTTGGTTCTTGAGACACTCGTTAACCACATTATCCGTCTCTGGACTCTTGTAATGGCCCTGGATGATGGTCTCGTAAGTCGAGAGGTCACCAGAGGCGAGCCAAAAGACCAAGATTTCGGCGTCGATTCTGAGCTTGTTGAGCAGCGTCTTGAGTCTGACCTTTTCTTCGGCGACCTCGCTTTCGTATTCGACAAAGACGAGCACTCGAAGCTTGTGTGCTGCTTTCCAAGCGGGTACGGTGTGAAGGATGAACCCAAGCTGAAGAATCAATGTGTCTGTGCCGGTCAGAAAGGATCTGTCTCCACGTGTCAGAGGTGGTGTGTGACTTACATGTGTCAAAATTGGTGGTCAAAACGCTCTGACCATCAGCACTAATCGCAGCAGACATCTGGATAGGCCACAAGTCGATGTACTTCTTGGTGTTCGTCTTATCCTTCCGAGGCGTTTCAAGCGTATCAAATCCTTTGCCAATCGCAACGTTCAGACGGTACCTCAGAGCCAAGTCTTCCAGGATCGTCATGTAACTCGTGGCAGACATCATGTCTTCAGTCTTGATCGCATCGGTGGGCAACGACCCTTCCATCAAGCGCGCCGATGTGTCTCCTCTCTTCCTCCTGCGGACCGGAGTCTCCGTCTTGTCGTCTGTCCGGGCAGCCGTTGCGGGGGAGATGGGCGCCTCAGGAACCTGGAGGGAGGACTGGGAGCGGCGCAAGTCATCCATGTTATAAAATCCAAGCACTGCGATGTTGGGCCTCATGCCCCCTAGGCCTGCAGACAAGATCAGGTTTCTGACACCCCAGGTGATGGATGGAGACATGGCGAGCTGCACAAAGGCCTTGATCCTTGAGTATTCGGAGATGTACTTGGACCAAGCCGTTTGTTGCATCTTGGCCTCGTTGACGCCCATGGTGAAGTCGTCAGTGACGATGACATGGCCGAGGATGTAGAGGGAGCCCTTCTTCATCGAGTTGCAGAACTGAATAAGGCGGGTTTGCCGTCTCGGGTTATTGATGAGCAGGATGATCTGGGGTCTCCAGAACTTGATGTGCTCGGGCTTGAGACGTAGCAGGTACTTGCGCACTTGATGATAGATCAAGTTTTGCGAAACGTCACCCCAGTGCTTGGGGGGACTCAGATAGTGAATCAGCAGGAACAAAAAGACCAAGAGGCAGACGGCCGTGGTGGCATAGGTCTCATCAATAAAGAACATGGCAGCGGCCGAGAGGATGCTGCCAATGAAGGCCGTTTGCCAGTTGAAGAATTTGAAGCCCGGTCTGAAGTTGGGCGCCGAGCCAATCTTGAGAAGGAAACACGCAAGATTCATGACGAAGAAGGTCATCTGCTCACAGTCAGAATTCTTCCCTCACTCAATGACGGCAGCCTGTTCTCACCTGATATCCCATGGAGATCAAGGTGGCGATCTGGTTAAGGTTGGCAAACATGGCCATCTGGGCACATATGTAGGTCAAAAAGATGGCAACGATAGGCTCGTCCGCCTTTTTCGTCCCCTTGCCGAATACTGACAGACCCGGGAATAACTTGTCTCTGGCGAGAGCTTGCATGAGCTTTGCAGAGCCAATCACTCCCATGAGGGCCGAGAAGAAGGTCGTGGCGAACTCTCCGGCAAAGATGATGGGAGGGTAGACATTTGTTTCCTGAATAACGTTGCCGTTCCGGAGAAACGAGCTGTGAGTTGTGCTAGACGCCAAAGAAAAGATCACCAGCAAGTAGGCAATGAGGGTCGAGAACATGGCCCATAGTGTTCCACGAGGAATGGATTTGCTGGGGTTTCGAAGGTCTCCCGACATGGACGCACCGGCAAAGATACCCGAAGTTGCCGGAAACAAGACACCGAAGAGACTTCTAAAAGTATCAAAACCGGCATACTCCATGCCGGTAGTGTGTGGAAAGAGGTTTGCCTTCAGGGTTGCAAGACTCACGCCCGTGAACTCGATCCCCTTGTCCGCATCAATGAAGGCTGGGTTGAACACGGCTGAGAAGGGGATGCTGAGGATGGCGACGACAAGCACCACCAGAAGCGCGTTGCTGGCTTTGGCAAAGATGGAGCTTCCAGCAAGGCAAAGCCCAGTGCACACCACCAGAGCAACCGTCTCAAAGAGATAGTCCCACCAGTATCCATGGGGCATGACATCGTAAAAGTTGAGTTTAATGCAGTCAATAAGACCGACAACGTTGAGGGCCGTGTTCAAGACCTGAGCGAGGTAGAAGAGCAGGCCGATAGAGCCGCCGAACTCGGGACCGAGAGATCGTGAGATGAGGTAGTAGGCACCTCCGCCCTTGACCTCTCCATTGGAAGCAATAGCGGAGAGCGAAAGAGTGGTCACAAAGTCTACGAGATAGGCAACGAGAAGCAGGCCTGCGAGGCAGATTAGCTTCCTGGGCGGCCGTCCATATCATGTCCATAAGCTGTACGCACCAAGCATGCCCAGTAGGCCGATTTGTCCAAGAATGAGACCGAATCTCAAGAACATGAGAATGCTGAGAATATTGAGGCATACCGGGATGTAGACGCCGGACGTGACGCCGAGCTTGGTCCTCTTGTTGAGGGCTTCGGGTTCCATGATGGCGGTGTTAGGTAGATATCATGTGTGAGCTGAGGGGATGAGATCGTTCAAAGAAAAGGTAGAAAGAAGAGGTCATAAAGATCATCAGAACATGCCACTCATGTCACGCTCTCCGTCCCCGCCGTGAGAGTTGAAGAGGAAGCGAAGAGGGAGGAAGAGGTCAGGGTCCTGACCAGCGCCGATAGCCTAGATGTAAGAAGTACCCCACAGCCCGCATTGCTTGAAAGGTCATCGGCAAACGGTTGCAATGGCGCAGATCATGCGGTGGGGAAAGTGGACAGAAGTGCAGGAAATGGAGACGATGGTCTGAGGTTGTCGCAAGATAAGTGCTGTTCAAGGTTGGCCCTCGAATGTCGCGATATCTGCTGGAAAGATCCCCGCGCCGGAAGAGGCTCGAGGCTCGTGTTAGGAGTGGTTCTTGTCCGACAATCGCTGGCTATTAATTGGAGGACGGCGACGTCATTCGATACAAGCGATGTACCCAACAACAGGCAGCTTTGGAGCCATTGACGAATGCCTTTGAGCTGGCGCTGTTCATGGTCGGTCGCGACTTTGAGCTCGAGAGACTTGGCACTTGGCAGTAAACACCAACGATGGCGGGGTGGTTGATAGGGTGCTATCTCAGACAGGACTAAGATGTTGGTAAAATTTGTTAGCGCACCACCATCAACAGCCTAGACCCAAATTCAAGATCCACCCCAACCTCTCTTTGAAAGAGGGGTTTGATACAGAGACGGTGCGATTCCTATCGCTCCCTGTCGTCTTTTACGTGTAGCCGTTGCATCGGTCTACCTGATGGGTAAGGGTTGGTTGGTTCCCTCAACATCCGGCCTTTTAAAGCATCGGATGCGGACAGATATGTTGAGACTGCTGCATATCTGGTGTCTGGCCAAGGTCCATAGACTTTCTCCGCACTCCTCTCTCTTGTGGCTCGGTTTGGATAGCCCCTTTACAGATTCAAAGAGAGAGAGAGAGAGAGTAGGTATGCAACAGTTGAAGAAATGTTGGAGAGGCTGGTTGACATCGGTATCCATGGTGGCTCAGTCCAGTCTGTGCTCAGGAACGGCCCTGGTTATCAAGGTGTCAACGGATGTTCCCTGCTGAAGTTGTATGTCAACAAAGCCTTGGGGCAGATAGTAGTCCTCAACAACTGACATAATCCAATCGAGAAACAGGTAAATAATCCATATTCATATGTAGGTAGCCATATCCATATGATGCGTCACAGCGAGCCAAAGTTGGACAGCTTGGAATTGTGTGGGCAGGTGACTGTGGTTCAGGGTCCAGGCTGTTTCACGCAGCGGAGTGTGGGGGCCTTGCTGGTTGGTGGGCCCGGCGGAAGCCGCTCAACACCGTCAAGCTCCAACTGCTGTCAGCAGGCCGCCCACTGCCGCTGATTGTCTTGCCCCCAATTCGTTCCTTATCGCTGGTGTTGAGGTCACAAGCCCATCCCACGCCGTCGAGAGAGAGAGAGAGACTCATCAACCGCCCAGCCTATCCGTACCATCCCCTCTTTTCCCCCGGACCGTTGTCCTCTTCCCAAACGTTGACGGCAAAAATCAATTGCTACCTCGAACCATCCTATCGAGTCTCGAACCGTTGTTTGTCTCGAGTCCCACGAAGCGGCGTTTGCGGCGTTCGCTCAGTTCACCGACGAGGTCAGGTCACCAACACCAGATACCCAACCTTTTTTTGCTCCAAGACATGAGATAGAAAGTGGTCACACATCATCATAGATCATCATGTCAAATACCGGAAGGGATTCTCCGGCTCCGGCTCCTATACCTCAAGTCTCGACTTCACCCGGCTCGTTTCGTGCCAGGTCTTTCGTTGGCTCGATCCCACGCGCATCATCCACTGCTCGACTTGCCTCACCGGCTCGCCCATACAATGGCTATGGCACACCTCCTGCCGCACAAACCTCACCACCACTAGGTGATAAGGGAGATTCAGACAGTTTGGCGCCTCTGCCTGGGCCTGGCTCGCACGCTGCTGGCCCAGGTATCTCGGCGCTGGCTGCGGCATTGTCCCAGTCGATAGGCACTTCACCACCGCGTTTCGGCACGCCTCCTGTTCGAGCCCTTTCGCCCGTCCCGAACCGCTCCCTTTCTCCTGCTCCTGGGGCAGCGCCATTCCCAGCGTCGGGTACTTCGCCATATCATGGCTCCTTTGACGCAAGGCGGAATTATTCCGGCGCGTATGAGGACCCCGAAATTGTCAAGAGGCACTTGGTTCAGCCAGGCGATGCTGGGTCCGATGACGGGTCGAGGAAACTCAGCGATGGCTCCAAGGGAAAACAGCCGGCAGAAGATGACTTTGACGACGAGTTTTCCAGTCTGAAACTGCAGGGCGGTGACATCACTAGGCCAATATACAAATGGACCGAAGAGGTGGAACAACGAAACAAGATGCAGCGCAGCAAGAGCTTCAGCACACCGCGGCCGGATCCTGAAAACGAGACGCTTGATATCAACACCATCAAGGTTCCCGGAGGCTTCAGACGCAACTTCCTGAGGCGCGCGGCCGGGGATGGACCAGTCAACCCGGATGACACCGAGTACGGCGCAGGACCGAGCGACCGACAGCAGCCGCCGAAACTCTTTACCAACAGCTTCCTCGAGTTTCTCTCTCTCTATGGCCACTTCGCCGGTGAAGAACTCGAGGAGGATGACGAGGTGCTCAAACCTGGCGAGTACTTCACGTCGGGCAGCGAAAGTAACCTGTTCGATGACGATACAGAGGACGAGCATGAGCCAATGGAAGACAGCGCTTTGCTGCCACCATCCCGGCGGAAGAGAAGGAGAAAGGAGCGAGGTGGAAGCGGGACAAACAGTCCCATGGGCGCGGCGCTGCTGCTTCTCAAGTCCTTTGTGGGAACTGGTGTTCTATTCCTGCCTCGTGCCTACCTCAATGGTGGCATGCTCTTCAGCAACTTGGTTCTGCTGTTTGTAGCCGCTCTGAGCTACTACTGCTTTGTTTTGCTCGTCAATACGAGATTGAGGGTCGAGGGCTCGTTTGGTGATATTGGTGGCATTCTCTACGGCAAATGGATGAGGAATCTCATCCTCTTCTCGATCGTTTTGAGCCAGATCGGCTTCGTTGCTGCTTACATCGTCTTCACCTCAGAGAACTTGCAGGCATTCATCTTGGCTGTGACGGATTGCAAGACGCACATTCCGATCACCTGGCTGATTGTCATGCAGATGGTGATCTTTTTGCCATTCTCTCTGCTTCGCGATATTGGAAAGCTGGGCTTCACGGCTCTCATCGCCGACGCCTTCATCCTCATCGGTCTGGCCTATCTGTTTTACTACGACATTCTGACGCTCAACACCCAAGGTTTGGCAGACATTGTCATGTTCAACCAGAAAGACTGGACCCTCTTCATCGGCACGGCCATTTTCACCTTTGAGGGCATTGGTCTTATCATTCCCATCCAGGAATCCATGCGCAACCCTACCAAGTTCCCCAAGGTCATGGGTATTGTGATGATTATCATCACCACTCTCTTTGTCGTCATGGGCGCGGTTTCGTATGCCGCCTACGGATCCAAGACTGAGACGGTGGTGTTGCTCAACCTTCCGCAGGACGACAAGATGGTCAACGGTGTACAGTTCTTGTATTCATTGGCTATTCTGCTTTCGACTCCCCTCCAGATCTTCCCGGCCATCAGAATCACGGAGAATGCGCTCTTCACCAAGAGCGGCAAGTACAACCCGTATATCAAGTGGCAAAAGAACGTGTTCCGCTTCTTCGTGGTGGCGTTCTGCGCTCTGATCGCCTGGGGAGGAGCCGACAGTCTGGACAAGTTTGTGGCGCTCGTTGGTAACTTTGCCTGCATCCCGCTGGTGTACATCTATCCTGTAAGTTCTGATGATTCTTCATCTTCTTAAAACTCTGGCTGACGAGATATACAGCCGATGTTGCACTACAAGGCAGTGGCCAAGACGGCGTTCCGCAAGTGGTCCGATATCCTGCTCTGCATCTTTGGATTCGTGGCCATGGCCTACACCACCAGCTTGACGGTCATGAGCTGGGCCTCGGGATCCGAAGGAGGCGGTGCTCCGGGTTACTGTGACTCGAAGGGGCACGCCTTCTGAATGACCACACAAACACAGACTTGTGCACATACGACATGACATACACACGAGACACACACACCACACACATACACGAACAGCCTTGCTTTCTCTGTTTTGAATAACTGTTTAGCGTCAATCGTCATGGTTGAATCATAGCACTATGCAGGGTAGGAGGGTTATGGAGTGGGAGGGCAGGTCGTTTTGGAGAAGGGTGTTTTATTTTTATTTTGTTTTATCTTTTAGGGTTGCATCATTGGTATTACTTGGTAGATTCTATTTGCTTCAACTAGAGCAGCGTGTAAGACATGTAGGTAGTTAGGTAGTAGACCACATACATCAGACTTTGGGGGGGGTTGGGTTGGGAGGGTTGTAATGTGATTTGCTGAGGAACCAGACTGAATTTCGGCGGGCGAGGGATGTTAATACATTGATTGGTCTTCAAATAACCATGATTTAATCTGAGCTGCTTGGTGCAAGTGAATGAATATAAAGGTAGAAAAAGGAAGGATCCATGGATCTGGAACAATGGGGCGTGTTGAGTGCACGGGCCACGCGTTTGCCTCTTTCTTGTGAACCTTGAGTGGAAGTGAATCAGTCTTTGGTTTACAACTTCATCAAAACATCATTCACATTACATTCGCCATCGCTTCTTTTTTTGCTATCTTGGTTTGCTTTGAAAGGGATATACCGTACACTTTAAAGAGAGTTTTACATCGGTTTTCTTTGCGGCACACACACTTCTTTTGATCAACGGGATCTTTTCTTAGCGGGTTGTTAATCACCAGTCACGATGAACGCCCCAGACAGGTAAGCTTTTTGGGTTTGATGAATTCACTTTTGTTTTGTTGCACAAACACACTACCTTTTGGGGGATGAGGATGAGGATGAGGATGAGGATGGGGATGGGGATGGGGATGGGGATGGGGATGGGGATGGGGATGGGGATGGGGATGGGGATGGGGATGGGGATGGGGTTGGGGTTGGGTTTGGGTTTGGGTTGGGTTGTAGTTTGGCGTGTTTGATTGGAAATGGGACATGGTGGAGGATCAGTATTAACCTTGCTGA
>NW_001914858.1:2137149-2144272 GCF_000226545.1 Podospora anserina S mat+
GGAGAATTCTAGGTCTTGTTAGTTATGTGAGTTGGTAGGGTGGGGGAGGTGGTGGTAAGGGGGAGAGAGAGAGGTACCCTTGTCGCCTTTCATGATGACCCAGATGCGGGAGCCGACGCACTTGTCGATGAGTTCTGCCTCACAACAACCAACATTAGCAAGTGTTTTTGGGATTGGTGGGAGGAAAGGGGGGGAAGGTAACACCGAGGGGGAGGAGTTGGGAGGCCATTTCTTGTTTCTGTATCTTGGTCTCGTTTGATGTTTGTTGGTTCAATGTGAGTGGGTTGGACATGAGTTTGAGTTGAAGCAATAAGCAGTTGTGTGAGGTGGGCGAGCTTGAGCTGTAGTTGCTGTCTTGGCAAAGTCGTAATTACCGTATTTCGGTTACAGTATGCAAGTCCCGTGATATCGCGTAAAGCACTCACCCTCGTGCTTCGGTAGTTGCATATTGGTCGATCCATCCTTCTCCAAACTGAACAACCTACCCCAAATTCAACCCCAACCCGCCCAAACTTCGGCTCCCGGCGAGCATTTCTCCAATCGCTACCTTTTGGGAAGAACTGCCCCTCCTTTTTAACTCTTTACCTGTATGGATAGCGCGTTTGTCGTGCTGCAGTGTTGCCTAGATTGTGGACCATGGCACTGGCACACATGACGCGACTTCTCCTATCATGTTTTCTTCGATCAAGTCCTCCTCGTCTAACACTGTGAGACGTTTGGTGGGGAATAGGTATTTGTAAGTCTTTTCATCGTTGGGTCAAGGATTTTGGGCCTGACTCAGGTTGCAGCTATACCACTGTGAGATGTGCTGCTGGAAGGGGCAGGATGGGTGGGAGAAACCAGCAAGTATGGGATTCTAGCAGGGGGGTTGTTTTTGCTGGGCAGAGCAGGGGGTTTACGCCTTCTCTGATGAGACCAACTGAGGCTGGGGAGCGGACGACGGTGGAGAGGGAGACTTTTGAGAAGAGTGTTGAGGAGGGAGGGGAGGTTGCTGAGGAGAGGGTGGAGGTGAAGGTTGAAAAGGTCGAGACTGTCGGTGTTACGGGCGAGGAGGGACAGGAAAAGGCTGAGGATGGGGAGAAGAAGGTTGAAGGTGGGGAGAAGGAAGAAAAGCGCGAGGAAGAAGTCCTCACACCACCACACACACCCCTCGACTACAAGATCCCCGACGACATCTTCCTCGCAGCCAAGAAAGCCCCCGAGGGCTCACCGAAATCCTACTGGAGCTACCAAATGTACCGGGGGCCTCAAAATCTAAGGCCAAAGGTCCATTACTGCACCACCCAGACCGTCGCCGAGCGCGTCATCCAGAGATATTTCCTCAACGAGCCACTGCTAGGATTCGACCTTGAATGGATGGCAGACGCTCTGCCATGGCACGGGGCGAGAAAAAACGTCTCGCTTATACAAATCGCGTCACCAACCCGGATTGCCCTTTTTCATGTGGCCCTCTATCCTAAAAGTAAACCCCTCGCCACGCCTCTTTTGAAGAAGATATTGGAGGATCCAAAAATCACCAAGGTCGGCGTTTGGGTCATGGGCGACGCCAGTAAAGTGCAAAGGTATCTCAAGATCACCCCAAGGGGACTGTTCGAACTGAGCCACTTGTACAAGCTGGTCAAATATTGCGAGAGCGGGGAGCACAGCCTCATCAACAAGAAGCTGGTCAGTCTTGGGAAGCAAGCCGAGGAGGTGTTAAAGCTGCCATTATACAAAGAGCTTGATGTTCGAACAAGCAACTGGTTACAGTCGCTGCGGCTCGATCAAATCATATGTAAGCCCCCCCCCCCTCCCACCGCCTCCTTTTGCTCTACTTTTCCAAAACTAACACCTCCCGGCAGACTCAGCCTCAGACGCCTACGCCGGCGTCCAAATCTACTCCATGCTCAACCACCAACGCCTCCAACTCTCCCCCAGCCCTCCCCTCCCCCACCCCGCCGAACTCAAACTCCCTATTGAACTCCCCGATCACACCGTCCTCCCCCCCTCGACAGAAACGGACGAAATAGAAATGACGCCCGCCGAAGCCGTATCCGATCCAAAACTCACCACCACCACCACCACCACCAAAAAGCCACGGGAATCCTCCACCTTCAAAAAGGAAAAGCACCCCCTCGTCCGCGAAGCCGACATGTGGCTAGCACAATACTTTGTCTCCCACCCCCAACCGGCAAACGCCACCAGCGCCACGGCCGTCATGCCCTCCCACCTGAGGGCGTATTACATCTGGCATCACAACCCAGAGCAGAGCATACAAGACATCTGCGCCCTGCTCCGCGACCCGCCGCTGCAGGTGGCGACGGTGGAGAATTACATCTTCAAGGCTATCAAGCGGGCTGGTGTGCAGTATGACAAGGCGAGGGTGATCGAGATGCTGGAAGCGAAAAGGCAGGCTGCGGCACCGGGGGCGAAGTTTTTCGAGTCCGAGTTTCTAAGCAAGTTGAAGAAGGAGGAGGAGGCAGCGATGGAGGAGACGGTGATGGAGGAGACGAGGAGGGAGGATAGTGTTGTTGTGTAAAATGGGCTATACAATACAACAAAAGGTTGGCAGAGAAGGAAAAGCTTGTTTGGAAAAGAAAGTGTAAAACTGAGAAAACAAAGTCTATGATATGAATGGGGAAACAGAACGTTTCGCCTCGGGGGGCCCTAGAAAATAGGCATAACATCACTGTGGAGACACCATTGACCTCGATTACGATAATAACAAATCACATCAAACCAGATGCAAAAACAACCCACAATTCAAACTTGGTATACATTTCAAATAATCAATCACCTACTATGGGTATAACCTCCCTCTTACTATCTCTCTCTCTTTCCGCCCCCCCCCCCCCCCATCACCTCCTTGCTCCCTCCCCCTACTCCCTAACCACATCCCTCCCCCGATTAACCTGCACCTTCTTATCCTCCCCCCCGCTCAAAATCCCCAACTCCCTATCCCACACAACCCCAAACACCTTCGCCCCCTCCCCAGCAACACTCTTCTTCTTCCCCTGCCTGCTCTCCCTCTCAAAAACATAAACCGGCTCGCTCACATTACCCCCCACCCCCCCTTCGCTCTCCCCCCCACTAGCAGGCCTCACGCTCCTCAAGTCCCAAATCCTGCACGTCCCGTCGTGGCTCCCGCTCACAAGCGAGTATTCGTTTTCCGGATTGGCCGCCAAAGCGACAACCTTGTTCGTGTGCCCTCTCAGCGTCATCACGCTCGTCGTAGCAGCAGAGGCGCGGGGGTCGACGAGCGTGATGTGTCTTGCCGACGTGCCGACAGCAAGCAATGGTGCGCCGTTCGGTCTTGGAATAGCGCACAACGACAGCAGAGAGTGAGAAAGGGTGAGGTTGGCAACGACAGAGCCAGTGGTCAAATCGAGCGTCTTGACCGTGTGGTCTTGCGAGACGGAGTAGCCTACTGTGTGGTCTCTTGGGTAAAAGAAGGCAGCTGTGGGGGGGGCGTTGTGGATTTGCATGAGGAAGAGAGGGCCACGCTGGGGGGTGGTGACAGAAGAGGCAACCTTCCTCCGCTTGGAAGTGTGCGCGTTAGGGAGGAGGGAGGCGTCGGCCTCAGGGGAGGAGGACTTGGAGGCGGACCAGAGAGCGACGGAGCCGTCGGCGGATGCGGTGAGGATGCGCTTGGAGGGGCCGTGGACTTCGAGGGAGTCGACGCTGGCGCGGTGGCCGTAGAGCTCGAGGGTGGGCTTGAGTTCTGCTTGGCCTGAGGCGCCCGGGTCGGTGTACTTCCACACGCGGACTGATCTGTCCATGCCGGTCGAGGCGATCTGAGTGGAGGAGATGAACTTGGCGGCTTTGATGCTGGCGGAGTGACCGCCGTGGCTGGCCGAGGGGGCGGTAACGAGGACCTCACCCGAGGCATTCCATATTCTGAGGAGACCGTCGTAGCTGGCCGAGAGGATCCTTTCTTGGCCGCGGGAGAAGTTCTCGCCTGACCAGCGGCCGGCGGGGGAGGTGGCAGTGAGGGCATCAACAGATGAAACCCAATCGTCATGCTCGAACGAGGCTTCGAATACGGGGGGTATTAAGGAACGGACGTATTGGAGTGTGAGGTTCGTTTCGAGGGACAGGCCCTCAGAGTTGAGGTAGTCTTCGAGGCTGGACCGGAGGAAGCTGCCGTTGACGAGGAAGTCGAAGGGGATGGAGCCTGAATCGAGCATCAGGTCCGAGTTGAGAATACGAGAGAGGCCATAGCGGCGGATATCGGCGGGAACGAGGAGTTGTCTCTTCTCTTCTGGGAGCTGGAGATCGGCTTCGTTGGTGGTGAAGGTCACCTTGACCTGGGCGCCGGGCGCATCGTTCATTGGCTCGTCCATTGTGGTTATCTGAGGGTGTGGATGGTTGAAGACGGAATCAATTGGACCTGCTCTAGAGGTATTGGAGAATGTCGGGTCAAAACAGAGGGCTAATAATGAAAGATGTCGAGTTATGGTCCTCTGGTGCAAAAATCAAGCTACTGTTGCAGGGATCGCATTCAATCTCAAGATTTTTTTTTTGTCCCTGCAGCTCGAGTTCAGCGATTTGGAACCCCACGGCAGGCTTATCTTATCGCAAGCCTTATTTAGCGGGGCACCTTTTTGGGCTAGAACTCAATTAATTACAGGCCATCAGGACGCGTCTACCGCGTCTGCGCGTCTTGCTAAATTGGGCTTTGAATCTCCAGTGCATGTTCTCGGCGACCCGGAAACACCAGACAGTAACCTGAAAGTGCATCAGGAACAGCCCATCATGGTGAAGCTCGAAGATATTGCCGGTCTCGGTCTGCTACAGGCACCACCAAAGTAGGAGCAAGTCTCTCATCAATTCCAATGAAAAACATCACTAACTGGTGCGCCCTAGAACCGACTCCAAGAACACCGACCTGGAGAGAGCCCCTTCCAACTACAAGTCACTCAATACATTTGCGCTGCCCAAAGCCCGACAATACCAACAACAGTTTGCCGATATATACTTCCTACGCCTGACCAAGATCAAACCTGCTGTGGAACAGATCGCTCACGAAGCATGGGATGATACAGTGCTGGGAGGTGAAAATGCAAAGAAGGTCGAGCGGGTTCTCGATGTGCGCCAGGGAGAGCTGTGCTGGGTGGCAGGGACGGTCTACATGGACATGCCCCTGAAGCCAAGTATTCTCGAGGACGTGTCCAAAGACGCAAGCCGCCCTCTGTCTCTGTGTGAGATTCATGTTGACTTCAGGCTAACATGATACTCAGCGCTGGATTTCAGCCCCGACCTCTGTCGGCCACTACTACTCGGAAGATGGCAAGGACCAAGTCATGCTCGAAGACGACTCCGGTCGCATCAGACTCGTTGGCGAACCCCTCAAGAACTACTTCCTGGTGACTGGCTGCATCATCGCCGTCATGGGCACGGAGAATGCCAACGGTGAATTCGAAGTGATTGATCTCAAGTTTGCCGACCTTCCACCACAACCACCACGGTGGGCCCTGTCCGACAAGAAACCCAAATCTGAAGATGTCTCCATGGTTGATGTTGGTTCTCCCTCCAAAAAGATCGCCATCATATCAGGCCTTGAGTTCTCGGGATTTTCTACAGCCTACAGTGCCGAATTGAAAGTCCTGAGAGAATTCCTTGCTGCCCAAGCCCTCGACCCAGAGACACAATCCAACGAACAATCCAAGATCTCTCGCCTGATAATAGCAGGCAACTCCATCGCCGAAGCCAGTTCCTCAGACCCTCACTCCAACAACCCCAACACCAAGACACACGCCAAGAAATACGGCTACGACGCCTCCGCATACAATCCCGCCCCGTCGCAACTCCTCGACTCCTTCCTCAACGAGCTTCTCCCTAGCTTACCAATAACCCTGCTCCCTGGCGCCAACGACCCCGCCAACGTCTCTTATCCTCAACAACCAATCCACTCTGCCATGTTCCCCGAGTCCAGGTATTATGGCCCAACACCTACCCATCCTGATCAGACAGGGTGGCTAGACGCAACAACCAACCCATTCGAATCAGAAATTGAAGGCTGGCGCGTGCTGGGCACTTCTGGTCAGAACCTGGATGACATCTGCAAGTACATGGAGGACCCAGATCGCCTCGGCCTGATGGAGGCCATGTGCAGGTGGAGGTGTTCTGCCCCTACCGCCCCGGATACACTCTGGTCATATCCATTCCAGGATGACGAGCCATTCGTCATGAAGGAGTGCCCACACTTGTACTTTGTGGGTTCGCAGCCAAAGTTTGGCAGCAAGGTCATTGAGGGGCCGGACGGGCAGATAGTCAGGTTGGTTTTGGTGCCAAAGTTTAGTGAGACCAAAGAGGTGGTCTTGGTTGATACCGAGACGTTGGACGTAAGTTTGGTCAGACTTTCGGCCGCATCGTGAGACGAGAGGAAGATATTTTATATTAGCGTTGTTAGCATAGCCGGAGGATGAGACTTGGGAATCTAAATATGGCAACCTCACCAGAATTTGAGGATGTCGATTCATCTTGTTCCTGGGGTCTAATCACGTCCCGTTCGTCCCAATCTCGTGACAAACACTCACGGGAAATACCAAGTTAAATCAAGGCAATTTTCATTGTTATTATCAATTCTTGCCATCCCCATCAACGTCTTGAGGTCTTGATATCCTCAAATCATGGTTGCCTAGCAACTGCCATGCCTTGACCATTCAGGGGGCCTGTTGAGCAACTGATAACCCACGAAGCAACCAAAGTGATGCATGAAGCTCCGTGACCGACGCCCTGTTTTCCCGAACCGGATGCCTCGTTTGATAACATCAACACCCCATGTCCCATTTTTGATGCCTGATAATGTAGAACCAATGCGTCAAAACAAAACCTCAACGCGTAGAGATGATAAGGCGACGCCTAAAAATAATAAACTTATGCCCGTTAGCCCCCTTTCAGATCCGGAAGCACTTCCACCCGCCCCCGACCTTGTCAATGCTGATGACCAAGCTCTTCAGCCTTCTGGAAAGGGGAATGTCCTCGATCTCGACCCAGTCCTCCTCCTCCTCCACCACCTCCACCACCCCATCATCATCATCATCATCATCATCATCATAGCTGTCGTCATCACTGTCGCTCTCTTCATCGCTGTCCGTGTTGTCATCATCGTCATCCTCCTCATCACTGCCCTCCTCTTCAT
>NW_001914858.1:2144422-2151823 GCF_000226545.1 Podospora anserina S mat+
GTAGCAAGTTTCACGCATTGCGTTGGGACCCTCCTCCTCCCCGTCATTCAAATGACTGTTCACATTAACCCCCACCCTCAAAAAATCCACCTCCACCCCCCTCAACGCCCTCATAACCGGCGCGTTCCGTCCAAACAAACTTACCACACTCAGATGCCTCCCTTCCCCCTCCCTTTCATACAAAGGACTAAGCCTCAAAACCAACTCCCTCAACCTCACCCCCCTCAGTTTCTCGAGCGCACGCCTCAAAAGATTAGCATACTCCCCCCCCGTCCGGTTCCGCTCCATCTCAATCTCCACCTGTCTTACCAAGCCCCCGTAACGGGACCAGTCAATCCTGTTTCTCTGCCCGTCTCTTCGGCTTCTTGCCGCTCCACCTGTGCGGGCAGCGCTTGGGTCGCGGAGGAGATAGCTGAAGGTGTTCTCCCCGTAGAGGATTTGTATGCCCTGGGCAAAGCTTTGTTTGTTGACTAGGAGGATTCCGATTTCGATTGAGAACTCCCGTTCGGGCTCCTCCCCCATCGCCAGTACGGCGCGTCGGGGGGTGGGAAGATTGCGAGTGCGGGTGCGGCGGGGGGGGGCGCGGATGACTTCTTGGAAGAGGTCTTTGACGGGGATGGGTTTGGGGGAGACGAGGAGGTGGCGGTAGATTTTGGTTAGGATTTCTAGGGGGAGGGTTTGGAGGTGCTTTGGTTTTTGCGGTTCGGAACTCGGGGAGGGAGAGGGAGAGGGAGAGGGAGAGGGTTCAACCACCGGAGCAGGGGGACGAGGTTGGGGACGAGGCTGGGGACGACGGGGTGGGGAATATCGCTCCCCCAGCAGGGCATGAATCTCCCACCTCAAATCATCACCCGTTTCTTCTTTTGGCTTGTTTCGGTCCTGATACCGGGTGGTGGTAGTGCGCTGCGTTTTTGGGGCACGAGGGGGAGGGGGGGGAGAGGGGCTGGTGAGGTCGATGATTTCAAAGCCCCTGTTGACACCAACGCCGGGGGGGTGGGCAACGATGGTATCACCATCAGCACCATCAACAAGGTCGATTCGCCGTTTGACAGCCATGCCGCTTCTCCTGACAGACCGAATCGACCGACTGGACCGCCGACCACCACCACCACCGCCGCCGCCACCCTCTTCGTCATCGCTAATAACAATAACGGGCGGCGACGACGAGGACGACGACCACTGCTCATTCCTGACCCCCATCTCCACAGTCCGCTGCTGCTCAAAGATCCATCTGGCAAACTCTATGCTCTGGAGATTCGGTGCAGCAGCGGAGTGACCAGGGGGGTTGTTTCTAAAGCTGCTGCTGCTGCTGGAGCCAACATTGCTGCCGCCCGTGATCCTAGCCCCAGCCCCGGAGGAGGAGGGGGGCATATTTCTCCCGCCCGGAGTGTTGTTGGTGCCTCCCTGCCTGTGGGAGGCGATAAATCGAAACGACATGTCGGCTTGTGCTTGGGGGCTGAACTTGCTGTGTTATTGCTGTGTCCTTCGGAGTGGGATCAATGTGTGTTGATATGAGAACCGCCAGATGTCATACGACAAGCTGTGTGACCTCTCTTCTTGGTATCAATCCGATTGATATGATGCTGATAGCTTCGTGGTGAAGACCACTATGGTGTTTAGTCTGCCGGGAGAGATGGCAGTGGGCTGGTGCCAGGCTTGTCAAATAGACCGGACCACTTCTCGACGCTGAGCTGCCCAGAAAGATCAGTAAAACTGCTACCAAACACTTGCACACATCCTACATACCTCTTCGTTGATGATAATTATAATCTCTTGTTAAGCCGTTGAGTATGTCTTGCCGCCAATATCAATTGCCCAGGATAACCCGTTGATGTCTCGCTAGTAGAAAAGCCTGCTGTGAAAAAAGACGGGAAAAAATGAATTGAGTCCAGAGAGAAAAAATCTCTGGTGAAGTGATATGTGAAGAAGAGCAAGGGAGCGAGTGAAAACCTGTAGATTAAAATGCGGGCTATCAGCTTGCTCCGCGAGACCCGCGCTGGGGTGAGTTTCGCCGTGTTGTGCAGACTGGAATCCTGACTGATGTGAATTCGTGTCGCCGAGCCCCTTTTAATCAGGTCAAAGACAATCTTCCAGGGGAAAAGGGGGGTTTTTGCCTGCTGTTTTCTGGAAGGCGGCTGGTGGTGTGGAGCTGTGTACCTAGGTAAGGGGGTTATTGTGTAAAAGGGGTTGTTTGATCGGTGACACTTGACGTGTGTATTGGAAGACGATGATGATAGGAGGTGCTGTTATGAATGCTGACAGTCAGGAATGGAGTGGTATGTCCTGACCAGAGCACAAGAAAGCACCTGGAGTGTGTATTGATGGTTAAAAGAAAAGGGAAGAGTGGTGATGGGAAGAGACCCAGGACCATAGAACATGGAAGCAAATAGAGGTAGTGTGAGTGGGAAGGTGAAAAGGTACGGCCGCAGACCACCCAGACCAAGGCAAGAGGCCTTCCCTTGGTGATGGGTGCTGTGGAAGAGTTGGTTTGTGGGTCAAGGTTGAGATGAAAAGGATGGATAGGTCACAGTCAACGAAAGTAAGAAAAGAAAAGTTCGCCAGGTCAGGGTCAAAGCTAGTAGATAAAGATAAAGCATGTGCCTGCCATCTTGACCTTGAAAGGTGTTCCTGGATCAAGGAGCCACATATGATAGCTGTGCTGTGAAAAAGCTTGGTTGGCAGGCGGAAAATAGCTTCGATGGTGATTGCTTGTAAAAGGGGGGGGGATTGTGGACAAAAAAGGGGTGATGAAGGGAAGCTTGGGCTGTATGAATGTCAAATGTAGGCCAGGGCTGGACCAGGAATGGAGTAGGAGCCACCACGTCCTCTGCAGAATCGGGTTGAGTTTAGGTGTGCTGGACTCTGGGCGACGTTGAATCCAGAAATCCATCCCAACTTTGTAGCTCAGGAAAGGAGCCTCAACTTGCCTCAAATTGCTCTTGCCAGATATGGCTCTGGGGAAGGAGCGAGCCAAGTCAGCCAGCCACTGATAGCAAAGGCCATATCAAATCTTGTTTTGACCACAAAGAAACGGAGATATGATCTGAAGTGCGGAGTTTTCACGAGCCCCGCCAGAGCTCACAGGTCGGCCCTCTTCACCATGTGCTCACACCAGGCGGCCCGCTTGAGCGCCTTTGCTCCGGGCCAGCTCGGCGGCGGCATTCTCCATGACGGCCACCGTTTTTCGTGTTTGATCTCTGCATACACAGAACAGAAGAAGGAGATGGATCTCTCAAAGTCGATGGATTAGGTATCCAGGCATTTCGGCAGGGCTATCTTTATCGACATGTCGACATGTTTTGACTCTTTTTGTCACGAAGCAAACTACATGTGTCCACTTCCCGACTCTCATTCTTCAGCATCCATCAACACCAGTAGCACACAGGCTCGGAGCTTCTCTTTAACACGGGCAAGCACAATTCTCGCAGTCTGTCACTAGAAAACTGACACATGTCTTTCCATCCACTCAGGGGCTCAGGGGTAAACACCACCTTACTAGCAAACCCCGTTGCCAGGGCAAACCTCCCAACTACCCACACCATAACCCCCCAAACCCACCTCGATATCGACCAGAACAACAGCCCTATCGATATCACCTCTTCACCCTCAACCACCAACACGAACCCAAACCTCCAACCCCCTCTTGGCATCCGTATCCAAACCCTGTCCCCCAAACTCCCGCCAAGACCTCTACACAGCATCTTTACGCGTCACCCTCCCACGCGTGAACCACTCCCCCGGCACCTCAACACCAAACTGCTCAAAAATCTCACGATGAACCCACCCATCATGGCTTTTTTGCGCGACATTTGTACAAGAAGAAGCCTTTCCAGGCAACCATATTTCGACTCCTGCCAAGAGATATAGCTTTAGATACGATGGGGAATAAAAAGGTTGCCATGGAGCAGGGGTCTTGTGCTTTGGGGTTGGCACAAAAGTGAAATGAGCAGGTGTATGCACGCGACTTTTGCATCTTGGTTGTTGGACACATAAGATAAGGTAGGAGCGGCTTTTCCATCGACAGCACATTGTTCCCGGTGGTCTGGCCATTTCTCAGGCCCGACTCTGTGCCCACCGACAACTAATCGCGATGCTCCTCTCCCGCCGAATCATCACCCTCACAGCCGTCCTCGGCTTCATCGTCGTTGTCTCGTTCTTTACAGTCAAATACGACGGCCATGTCGCCCTGGAATCAGCGGCAAGGTCGCTGACGGGGCAGGAAAAGAAACCTGCGTTTTCAACGATACAGAACGTGGTCTACAACCGGACAAGAGTGCAAGAGGAGGCCAAGTTTGCCTATGTGCAGTACACCACCGATCTGGATTACCTCTGCAATGCCGTAAGTTTTTTCTTTTTTTCTTTTTTTTTTCTCTTTTTTTTCTTTCTTTTTTTTGTTTTTTCCCCTGTCCTCAGGAACATAGGGAAAGTGGGTGTGCTGACTGAAAGGAAAAGATGATCAACTTCTCCCGACTAAAACAATTCAACACAAAACACCAGCTCGCACTGATCTACCCCGACACATGGAACTCCGAGGGCAAATCAGCCGTCTCCGCGAGGCGATTCCGCATCATGAACAAGATCAGAACCGAATACCCGCACATCAACCTGCACCCCTCCCCCGTGCTGCAGCTCCCAAACGGTGATGCCACCTGGGGAGCTTCCATCACAAAGTTCCACGCCTTCTCCCTGGTCGACTACACTCGCGTATTGGCATTTGATTCAGACACGCTAGTGCTGAACAACATGGACCACTACTTCGAGGCGCCGAGGGCGGTTCTTGCCGTGCCGAGGGCGTATTGGTTGGGGGATCTGAGGAATACTTCTCTCTCCATCAACGAGCAGATTCTGGGATCGCATGTCATGTTGTTGGAGCCGAACACCAGGCGCCATGACAGGATCGTCAAGGACGCCATGGACTCGGGTGAGTTTGACATGGAGGTGGTGAACAGGCTGTTTAAGGGCTCGGCGATGATCCTGCCGCACCGGGGACTGGCGTTGCTGACGGGGGAGTTCAGATCAAAGGACCATTCGAGGTACCTGGTTGGGGAAGGGGAGGATGGGGAGGATGGGGAGCAGTGGGACGCGGTTGCGGAGGTCAAAAGAAGCTTTCTGGTCCATTTTAGCGACTGGCCGTTGCCGAAGCCCTGGATGTTCCATACTGATCGGCAGTGGAGGGAGGCGCTGCCGAGCTGTGAGGAGGCGGAGGAGGAGGAGGAGAGGAGGAGAAAAAGAAGGGGAAGGGGGGAGGACGACTGCCCTGACAAGCTGGTCTGGAGGGGGTTCTATGAGGAGTATGACCGGGAGAGGAGGGCAAAGTGCGGGTTCATTGATGAGTGAGGGGGATGCGAATGTTGAACAGCTGGATCGAACACCTGGACTTGGCGTGTGTCAGCAAAACTGGTGTTTGGTCACGGTGACATTTTGGCCAACCAGACACCAAAATTCGCAATCGTGTCGTTGTCGAGGCTCATTCTGAGGCCACGGTAGTATCTCATGCAAGGGCAGTTTGCAGCTTGTTGACGTGACAAGACAAGACCAACGGCATAGGGCGCGGACTGTACATGCTGTGCAGGAAGAGTACATGCCGATTGCAACATTTCTGTTCCCAAACCAACAAATCCAACACCTGCCTCAACGGCCACCGATGACAGGTTGGAGATTGGAGATTGGAGACAGGGGAAGGAAGAAAAGTTGGAGAATGTGGACCGGAAAAAAAAGGAGTTTGGACTCTTGGAGAAACAAACCCCGGTAATAAGCGGACTGGTCCACTCTTCCCGTGTTTGAGACCGCCCGACAAAACAACGGTTGACGCCAGCGGTCCTAAAAATTGATCACGCCCTGCCGACTAGGGGACCTTCCCGAAAAAGGCGGAGGGTCTGTGAGTATCCTGTGTAGCAGCCAACCTGTCACGGGATGTCACCCCCTCTGGAATCCATCAGGTAATAGCGGGAAAAGCTGGAAAAAGCTTCTAGATCACAAGATCACGCTTCTAGCCTGGGTGAAACAAGCGGTTGGCTAATTGTGTCGTTTTCGCAATGCCGAAACATGCACGGAATTGACGAGAAGAACGGTGAGATGTGTACAGAGTAATGTACAGAGCACCTTGATGGCGATTGAAGGCTTTGAGAAACTTATAAAAGGACCGATGGCCCGGGAGCGGACTCGGGAGAGGAAGGGAACAAAGATACATGATCACAGCCGACTCGCTGTCTTGACTCGGGATATCTGAAGTTCTGAACTGGTTGAAAGCTTACCTCCTTATCACACCTTCTTATCATATCAATCTTATCAGTTGCCCGCCTACTTATACCTACGTTACTCAATCAAGATGGATTTCCCACGCCCCCTTTCCATTCATGCTCCCTTCCCCTATCCGACAAACACCACCAAGACCACTCCCATCGTCGCCATGGCCTCCATTCCCACACCTGCGCCCTCTCCTCCCCCATCCACCAAGGGGACAACCACCACCACCACCACCACCACAGCCCAAGACACCCTCCAGCCATGGATCGAAACCCCCCTCATCTACTCGGCCCAAATGTCCCGCAACGCCGGGTGCAACATCTACCTCAAGCTAGAGAACGTCCAACCCTCTGGGTCGTTCAAGTCCCGGTATGTTTCCCCCTTCCCCCTTATCCCCCCCTTGCCTTGTTCATATCGCTAACCCTCCTCCCCAGCGGAATCGGCAACATGATGCTCGAAGCCTCCCAATCCACCCCCCCGACAACAAAAACCCACTTCCTCTGCTCCTCCGGCGGCAACGCCGGCCTGGCCTGCGCAACCACCTCCCTCTCCCTCCCCAACAGCACCGCCACCATCGTCGTCCCCCTCTCCACCTCCCCCTTCATGGTCCAAAAGCTCAAAGACGCCGGCGCCCAAGTCGTACAGAAAGGTCAGTCCTGGATCGAAGCCGACACTTTTCTCCGCGAGGAACTTCTCGCCAAGGACACCCCCGGTGTGGAGAATGTTTACGTCCCCCCGTTTGATCACCCTGCCATCTGGCGCGGGGCTTCTACCCTGATTGATGAGGTGGTTAGGCAAATGCCAGAAGGCCAAAAAATGGATGCGGTGGTTTGTAATGTTGGAGGGGGCGGGTTGGCGAACGGTGTCTGCGAGGGCGTTCACAAGCATGGGTTGGAGGATGGGGTCAAGGTTGTGGCGCTTGAGACCGAGGGGGCGGATTCGTTGTTTCAGAGCACGCTCAAGGGGGAGTTGGTCACGCTGGAGGGGATTACGAGTTTGGCGACGAGCTTGGGCGCTAGGACGGTCAGTGAAAGGACGTGGGAGTGGTATCGGCAGATGAAGGGGGGGGTTTGTCTCGGGGGTCGTGACGGATAAGGAGGCTGCGGAGGCGTGTGTTAGGTTTTTGGATGAGGGACGGGTGATGGTTGAGTTGAG
>NW_001914858.1:2151973-2186005 GCF_000226545.1 Podospora anserina S mat+
AGTTGTCTATTGGGTGGATTCTGAAAATAAAGGTAGGAGGTTGACACCGCCATCAATTGCAAGAAACATATTTTCAATCACGGGTCGTTGGATGGGACGCGACGAGTCTCCAACGAGTAGCGCGACCTACGCCGCTGTCACTTATTATACATGTAGGGCATTTGTCTAAATATTATTAACATTTCTTAATTTTAAGGACGGGGAGGCTTGAGAGGGGTGGTGAGAGAGAGGGTCATGGGGTTGGGGAGAAAGTTTATGCTGGCAGCTGACTTTGTTTATACTCTTTGGCAACTGGCAATTTTTTTTGGCGATATTGAAGCATGGAGTTTTCCCAGCTTTTGACAGCCTGTAACATTTGAGATGGAACACCCAAGGACATCACACGCTTGTATGCTCAGATGTTGTCTGAAGACGTCAAAGTGAAACCCACACAGCGCTCATCAGAAACTCTTTTCTTATGCAACAATAACTACCGTAGCAATGGTTTGTGTGTCAAAAGCTTGTTATTTTCAAGAGTTTCCTTCGAGCATAAAAACTCCAACCTCCCATGGTATCTTTTATCATACAAATATCATACATCCTCTCTCGCTCATGACTGCTCACCACTAGCCTCCGGTTTCCACCACTCGTCGACCTCTTTCCCTCTCTGTGCCTTCCTCTGCCGCTTCTTTGCTTCCTTTCTCTCCTTCTTGACAGTCCTTAGCTTCTCCTCGGCTGCTTGTAGGCCTTGGTATAACGCAGGGAATAGACTGTCTTCCCTTCCCTTGCCGGGGTTGGCTATTGGCACTCCGTAGCTAGTGTCTGAGAAGAGCTCGGTGTTTTTGAATGTCCTGTTTTCTGGCAACACCCCGAGCATGTCGAGGAGTTGGTCTGCTTTGGTAGGGAGGAAGGGCTGTAGGAGAATACCGCAAACCCGCAGGCTCTCTGCTGCGAGGCAGACCATTTCGTCGGCGAGATCATGATCTTCTTGGTTGGTGCTCTTTTTTAACCTCCAGGGTTCTATTTCCGAGAGAAGGGCGTTGGCCTAGGGTTATCATGGTTAGAACGGGCTCTCAGAAAGGGAAAAGAAATAGACATACCTGAGTTGCGACCTCCATGATGGCCCGCAGAGCAGAGACAGGATCCAGATTCTCCATGTGCTTGTCCACAATCGCCGGGAGCGTCGCCAAGTTGTCCTCCGGGAACTCTATCCTCCCCCTCGGCGATCTCGAAATAATCTCCTTCAGATCCCAAAGCTTCGACCTCGTTATCCTCGACACCAAATTCCCCACCCCTCCCTGCAAATACTTCTTGTGCTTCACCAGCAAGTTATCATTGTTATAATCCGCATCATTCCCAATCCCCCCCTCGAACATGAGGTAAAACCTCAACACATCCGCCCCGTGCACATTCATGACATACATCGGATTGACCACATTCCCCAAACTCTTACTCATCTTCGTCCTGTTCATCGTCCAGTGAGCGTGCGTGAGCACCTTCTTCGGCATCGGCAAATCCAACGCCAACAACAACGCCGGCCAATACACACAGTGAAACCTAACAATATCCTTCCCAATGACATGCACATCCGCCGGCCACCCACCCACCTCCCTCCTTCCCGGCTGCCAGTTCGGGAACCCCGCCGCAGTGATGTAATTAATCAAAGCATCCACCCAGACGTATATCGTCTGGCTCGCATCCCCCGGCACCCTCACCCCCCAGCTCAACCTACTCGCCGGTCTCGAAATCGACAAATCCGTCAAATGATTCCTAACCCAATCCACCACATCCCCCATCCTCTTCGCCGGCACCACCCACTCCGGATTCTCCCCATAAAACCCCAGCAACCTCTCCCGTAAAGCCGTCATCCTGAAGTGGTAATTCCTCTCCTCCACCCACTCAACCTTACTCCCGCTCTCGACACTGGCCATGAAAACCTCCCCCGTGAAAGCATCCATCTTCTTCTCGATCTGACTTTCTGGATAAAACGCCTCGTCACTAACGGAATACCATCCCTCGTGTTTACTCTCGTATATCAACCCCTTTTCTTGCAGCAAAAACCAGAAATGTTCCACCGCTTGGATGTGGTCGGTGTCGGTGGTGCGGATGAAGCGGTTGTACGATATCTGGGCTGTAGAGGCCAGCTCTTTGAACTGTTCGGCGGTTTCGTCGCAGAATTGCTTGGGGTGCATGTCTTTGTTGGAGGCCGCTTGCTGGATTTTCATGCCGTGTTCGTCTGTTCCTGTGAGGAGGATCGCGGGACGGGAGTGGAGGACGGATTGGTAGCGTTTGAGGACGTCGGCGAGGGTCATGGAGTACATGTGGCCGATGTGGGGGGCGGCGTTGACGTAGAAGATGGGGGTGGTGACATAGTAGGGTTTGGTGGGCAAGTCGGTGGTAGAGGAGAGTCGGGGGAGGGAGGTGGTGAATCTTCGAGGAGAGGAGGAGGAGGAGGAGAGGCAGGAGGTACATGTCCAGGTCTGGCGGCGGGTGGTGAGTGACCATTTTGAAGTCGGTAGGCGCCGGAGGGAGGCAGCTTTTAGGAACTCCATTGGTGATGATTTGACCAATTGGTCCATTCCCCTGCGTCGTGGGATCGGTCGGGAGGGTGGGAGTCGGGGGCAGCTGTCCTCGTCGTCGTCGAGGTGAGCTTGGGGTTGCGATTGGGGAAATATTTCGATAAGAGCTCGCGATAAGAGGTACCGAGACGGAAGTAAGTGGGGAGGGGGTTAGGGTTGAACATGAATGGCGTAATTTGCTGAGAGCTTCACTTTTTGCGACCCCGCGCTAATGCGGGGTTAAGCACGAACTTTTTGACTGCTCGAGCAGTCCAGCTTTCAAGTCCAGAACTGTCTTTCATGGTTCGTCCTTGAGATCGTCTCACTTGATCAGATCCGCATATTTCAGATCTTGCTCCTCGGAATTGACATTTTCCTCATGGTGGCTATTCCCACCTCCATCTTGCATCAAATAACAAGGCTGGATGGCCGAGCGGTCTAAGGCGCTAGACTCAAGATCACAGTATCTTCTCTTCTATAGAAGGGTGCATTCTAGTCTCGAAAGAGGCGCGCGTTCGAATCGCGCTCCAGTCACTTACTTTTTCCACTTCTCTCCACTCGGCCTGGATAGGCTGAGAAATGGTGGCATGCTTTTGTCTTTTTACAGGAGGCCCCCGCTGGTGTCCAGTCTGAAGCACTCGTTTATGCCTTCATCCAAAAGAACAGTGTGTTGCGCAGGTTGTGCCTCGAACAAAATGATCCAACAGTTGGCTGCAGTGTTGCTGGATTGTAGCAGTCAGGGGACATTCTGAAGGCTCCGCCTCATGCAAAGAGTCCCTCACAGACCAAGCCATGCAGCCTCGTCAATATCCAGGCATAACATTCCTGGAAAAGGGTCAGATTTTGGACAGCGTTGCGTTAGCTAAGAAATGGCACTTGGCGAATATTGTACTCGAGAGGCACCTGAATGGTCTGGCCCTTTTGGAGGTCGTTTCTTCTCCCGCCAACATGGATCTCGGGTCTGGTCGAGGGCAGTGTCATGCACGACGTTCCAACAGCCTCCTTTTGATAGGTGCTGGGTAACAGGTTGGTTTTGCGCAAACCTATGGGGTTTTCTGACATTGAGATCGGAGATATCGATATGATAATTTGTGATCCATGCATGACCAGAGTATAGGTAGGATGTATCGAATGAGGTTCTTAACATGTTGGGGGTGAGTCGTGGGCTTCATATTCATCTATCCTTTTGGGTATCTCGACTTTCTGCGAGCAATATGCGAGGCTATGTAAGACTGTCTGAGGTATCCGTTACATTTCGGCCCGGAGTCGACCGACCGACCGACCTGTCGTGGGATTCCGATGTGGCCAGGTTGCTATGCCATCAACGACCGCGCAGGTCAACATCTGCTGGTATCCATATGGGGAAAGCTCTTGGAGAAAATATAAAGTCCGTAGAGCCTCACGGAAAGCCTATACTATCAGCCACCTCCGCACCTGCACATTATGGTGGTTTGGCGTGGCTTCTGTCGCTGCCGATGTTTTCTGGAAGTGTAAGAGAACGATATGTGATTCCCAAAGAGGCTTAGTGTCGTAGGGCTTAGCTGGTCGTCGGACCTTCGTGAAAATGACCTGAGTTGGTGAAGGCGAGACTTGGCGATTAATGAGCTCAATATCTTGCTAGGATCTAGGATAGACCAAAGTCCCAGAAAGATGAAGTTCGAGATGGTGCTGGAGCCATGGCTTCCCTGGAGTTGTTCTCTATCAAGGTGTTGGGGGCGGTTGACGAAGGAGGCCTGGTTTGGAGCGTTGAAACGACCGTCATGTTGGATGTGGCTGGAACATGGCAACCAGCCGATCCGTGGTGATTGGTCCTGTGAGATGACGGATGTGCAGTTGCATGCATCAGGCAAGCATCTCGATGCATAACCACGGCAGGAACACGATAGACAAAGTCGTGGAAGATCATTCGCTGACCACACATGAGAGGATCGTGAGGCATCTTCTCATGAGATTCACCCATCGTTGTCGTTGTCGTCGGTCGGGCCAGAACATGAGCGCGAGAAGCGCCAAGTGGGGTTACCATTATGTCAAGAGATCCCTAGGGGTCCGTGCAGGGGCACTGAGGGGCAGAGCCCAGAAGCTGTGCGGCGGAGGGGGTGATGTGATGAACGATGTCATCTCGCAGAACATTCGAACGCCCCTTTCAACCGGCTGTCAGACAGTCTGATGTTGTCTTTCTCTCGACGGTGCCGCAGACACTTGTTTGTAGCCTCTTGGGCTTGATGGGCTCTGGGAAAGTCCACATCATCAGGCGCCTGTAAGGTAATGTAAACGCTTGTAAAGCGGTCTCTGAGAACCAATAAATATCGTGATTCCGGCCTCCGGGTCCCCATTGCGCAGGCCGCCCCTGCCCAAATCCATCTCCCTTACTGGCGGCCACACTGCAACCAAGGAATACTGCAGCTGGACTGCAGCACCTACCAACCACCACCAGAGGCCCCCCACTTGGTCTTTGCCGTAGCTGTTTGTTTCTCTTCCGCTATTTCCTCCCCGTCCCGATTCTCGATAGCTTCCACTCTTGTCTACTTGCTCATAGCTTGCCCAAACACACCCAACCTCACTTTGTCCAGCTTGAGTCTGTCAAGCGCCCCTTGTACACGCACAACCAAACCCACCACTCCATCTACCCCGCCTTACGATGCATCTACACTAGGGTCAAGCCCGAACCACCCCGCTGGACCATAGCACCGATACACTCTGAACAAAACGCAAGCATGGGCGATAGGAACATCGAAACTCTCCTCAAGACCGGGTCATGGACCATCCCTTCGCGCTCAAGAAGCCCGCATCCGTATGTATATCATGAGACCTTGGAAGCTCATGTCTCTAACGAGAGCAGTGACCGTCGTCCCTATGAAGACGATCAGCCGTCGAGGTCACACAACTATTCATCGTCTAGAGATTACAGCGATAGGCCGACCAGAGAGTACAGCGATAGACCAGCCAAGCCTTACCACGATGAACCGCCCAAAACATACAACGATGGTCCAACTCGATCATACAACGATATCCCCGCGAGATACCGAGAGACACCGTCTTACTACAGCGATGTACGACCGCAATCAAATATCAGCGTCCCCAAGAGCAAACGAGCACCCCGCCCACTTGTCGAAGAGGAGCATGAGTCACTAGCGAAGGAGTCAGCAGAGTCTCTGGCCGGCGTAGTGTCTGATGAGGAACCCCCATACCGCGGTGAAGTTGATCAACAGCCTCTCTTGCTCCCGGTTCACGAGCACAACCCCGAGAGACGATTTGTGATTATTCCTGGAGCCGGGGAAGATGGGTCCGCAACCGAGGATGAGCACTATGAGACCAACACTTGTCGGAAATATGTGATCGTTCCACCAAACGAAGAGGGAAAGGACAAGAAGGAAAGCAAAGATGACAAGGGCGACAGGAAACCTGCCGAAACGGCCAAGAGACAGGAGCTACCGAGACGAAAGAGCCACCAAGATCTGCCCCGTCTGGATACTCACCTCGACGAGCGTGACCAGGATCCGACCGCTCGAGTTCGCCGGTCAAACAGTAGACATGATAGGGAGAAACCAGTTATTGACCAGGACTCTTGGGACCGCCCCAGCGCCCGAGACGAACGAAGCGCGAGACCCGGGCCACCACGGGACGATGAGCTCCTGACGCCTGCCGTCAAGTATTCCAACAGTACAAGGCGGGACCGGGAATATCGGGCTTATGACACTGGAAAAAACCCAGCATCTGCCCGAAGTCCCTCTACCAGAGGTGACCGGGTCGATCCGAGAACTACATCTGACAACCGAGGACCATCAACTCGACTAGATCCTGGTTATCCCCCTAGCGCCGGAGGTCATAAGAGAGCATCCTCCACTGTCAGCGGACCCCCCCGTGATGACCGAACTCGAGACAGGCCGCGGTCGATGGTCTACCCTATTGGAAATTTTGAAGGCTTTGATGACGGCGGTGCTGATGACATCATGTCGTTCATGGCGCCCGGCATCAACTTTGATCCATCACGGAAGAAACCCGAGACCTCACCCCAAAGAGGGCCTCAAAGTTCTCAACATCGCAACCACCGTGCCGGGGAAGGCATGCCAATCCCTCAAGCTTATGTTGCACGCCATGGCCGTTCCAACACTCGCGAGAGGAATGACTATTCTAGTGATGATAGCCACCGTGGACGTCGGCAACCCCGGGGAGAACGGCCATATCCAACACATCCGTCGATGGAGCCGGAGTATCCTCCAGAGATGGTTTCACCTGAGCAAGCCAGAGTACCGAAGCCAAGGACCGGCTCGCCCTTGCCTTTCCCCACTGATGATTCACCAGACCCTAGTCCGCAACACGCAACTTTCCCAAGACACACCCGAGGCAGGTCGGATTACCGCTCAAACTCACCCTCGCCGCCCAGACGGAGAGGTACGGGGCATGGCCGAGATGCCAGCATGAGCACCTCTTCCCAGCCCGGATCGATGGCAGGCTCTCTTGGAAGGACCAACGGGTTGGACAGCAGAAGACCGCAGGCCAAGAACCCAGCAATCGGCATTCTGCGACAAGAATCGTCTCTTGATCCCAAATCACCAGTGATGTATTGGCAAAAGGGCCGTTTTGATCCTCTTGATGAGACTTCCAGCCCGGCCGCCCAGGTCATTTCCGTTCGCCGGTATCTGGAGGACGCAAGCAAGGGGTTACTTCCTCAGTTACCAACCTGCCACTTCCAGAACCCCACCTCGCCGTACAAAGCATCCGAAGCCGGGCAGTGGATGACGCTCCAACGCGCAGAGAACTTTATCATCTGTCCCGACTGCTACAAAGATGTCTTTGCCAATTCTACATACCAACATCTGTTCCTCCCTGCCCCGCCACCCCAGCAGCCTGTATCGTGCGACTTTGGTAGTCAGTTCTGGTACCGTATCGCCTTTATCCTCTCGTTGAAACACAACCATACGGACCTTCGCCTGTTGCAAGCTGCCTCCCTGGTCGCTGCTCGGCATCAGCCCTGCGCTGGAGGTGTACGAGCCACGAGAATCTGGTACGGCATTCTGTCGCCCAACTCGCGACATCCGCGCCCCATCCCGGGGTTCGAAGTCTGCTCTTCGTGCGCCAAAACCTGCGAGGCCTTGCTGCCCAACTTGGCGGGGGTGTTTGTCCCCTTGGATAACAATGAGCCGATGAAGGGCACATGTGAAATGCATTACTCCCCCGATAGAAAACGGTTCATGGATCTGTGGGACCATCTGGAGGGGGTGAGCGATCAGGCTGTAAAGATGATGATGGCGCCGGACTTGGTGCTGTTGGCGGACAAGGTACGGGATACGGTTCACTATGAGGAGTGCAAGAGGAACACGCCGTTGAGAAATAAGAAATGGTTCATGATGGAGAGACTGCCGGAGATGACGGTTTGTGGGGAGTGTTTTTGGGAGGTGGTGGTGCCGTTGCTGGAGCAGGGCAGACAGGATGGAGGGGATGTGAAGGGGGAGATCCCGAGGAACTTTTACAAGCACATGCAGAGGGTGGAGGGGCTGGCGAGTTGTCAGTTGTATAGTGAGAGGATGAGGAATGTGTTTAGGCTGGCGGCGGAGCGTGCGGATTGGAGGTTTTTGGAGAAGGAGGTGTTGGAGAGGATGAGGGCGATTGTGGAGATTGAAAAGAGGTACAAGGTGTTGATGGAGATGAAGAGGGAGGGGGCAGATGAGGAGATGGTGGAGGGGGAGGTGCAGGAGTTGATTAGGAAGTTGAAGGTTGTAGAGTAGAGGAATGGTTTCCTTTGTGAATATTTTGTTCGAAGACATAGAGGAGGCAAGATACCAGATATGTTTACGTTTGAGAGATAGTTTACAGAGTTAGGAGAAAGACAGAAGAGAGACCACTCCTAACGCCGCCAATGCTTTTCATCGATGGTGAATTGATGGCGGTTGATGCTGATTTAGGAAGTTTGATGATGATGAAAGTGAGGACGGTGCTGCCGGCTGCCTGCCAGCCGAGTTGCCAGCTGGGCTCAGGTGGACCCCCACCACCCTTTCGGCCTAGCGCAGATTAGGGCCAGTGGGTTGTGCACTGGCGACCCCACGGGCACACGCTCTGCGAAATATTGCAAAATTTCAATTGGAGCTGCAGCTTGGTCCCGACTTTTTCGAACTTCAACAACCAGCCCACCGACCAGGTAAGCAAACGCCCTTCCTCCTGTCCAGCCCGACGAGAAATTGCGGAAGCTCTCCCAAAATCAACATCCAACTGATTCGGACCCAAAAACTAACAGCCTCTTTCGACACTTGTCCCAGCACCGGACAAGATGGCCTCCAGACCGACTGTCACCGTTCTCGGCGCCGATGGCAAGGCCACCGGCGCCACTGAGGTCCTCCCCAAGGTCTTCAGCGCCCCTATCCGCCCGGATATCGTCAAGCACGTCCACACCGGCATGGCCAAGAACAAGAGACAGCCCTACTCCGTCTCCGAGAAGGCTGGTCACCAGACCTCTGCCGAGTCTTGGGGCACTGGTGAGTCGCATTCTTTATGGGTTGTGGGAATCGGGGGAGCACGAGAGAGAGAGGGGGAAGGAAATATGGGGTTGGGCGGTCGATGGAGACGAGAAAACGAGGAACACCATGCGAGACGAAAACGAGGGGGGTGTGGGTGGGGGGAGGGGGAATATCGTCAAAAAGTTGGGTGTGGAATGCTGATTGAGGATGAAATCTAGGTCGCGCTGTCGCCCGTATCCCCCGTGTCTCCGGCGGTGGTACTCACCGTGCCGGTCAGGCCGCCTTCGGTAACATGTGCCGTTCCGGTCGCATGTTCGCCCCTACCAAGATCTGGCGCAAGTGGCACGTCAAGGTCAACCAGGGCCAGAAGTATGTGATATCGAAATTCCGTGGAGATATGGGACGTTGGGTTTCTAACAGGTTTTGACAGGCGTTTCGCTACCGCTTCCGCTCTTGCTGCCTCTGCCGTCGCTCCTCTCCTGATGGCCCGTGGCCACCAGGTCTCTACCGTTCCCGAGGTTCCCCTCGTCATCGACTCCGCCGCTTTCGGTGTTGCCTCCAAGACTGCCGCTGCCGTCGGTCTCCTCAAGGCTGTCGGTGCCGGTCCCGAGCTCGAGAAGGTCAAGGCTTCCAAGAAGCTCCGTGCCGGTAAGGGTAAGCTCAGAGGCCGCCGCCACCGCCAGCGCCGTGGTCCTCTTGTCGTCTACTCTCCCAGCACCGACGGCAAGGAGCTCGTCCAGGGCTTCCGCAACATCCCCGGTGTCGAGACCAGCCCCGTCGATGCCCTCAACCTCCTCCAGCTCGCCCCCGGTGGCCACCTCGGTCGCTTCGTCATCTGGACTTCCGCCGCCATCAAGGAGCTTGATGCCGTCTACGAGTCCAAGAAGGGCTTCTTCCTCCCCTCCAACGTTGTCGCCAACGCCGACCTTACCCGTCTCATCAACTCTTCCGAAATCCAGTCAGTCCTCCGCGCCCCCAAGGGTGAGGCCAAGACCAAGCGTGGCCACGTGCTCAAGAAGAACCCTCTGCGCAACAAGCAGGTTCAGCTCCGCCTTAACCCCTATGCCGCCACCTTTGCCAAGGAGAAGCTCGGCGAGGTCAAGGAGGAGGGCAAGCCTGTTCGCGTCAAGGCTGACTTCCTCGGTCAGCTCAAGGAGTAAGCTGCTGGTGGAGTGGAAAAGGGAAAAGAGCGACTGGTTGTGGGTACTTTTATCGGCGTAACGGATAATGGCATCTACGCGTCACATCAATGAATTCTGATACCAGATTTTGGCCAGGTGGCTGTTGTGATTGGTGACGTGTGACCATGCATGATGATTTTCAGCGTAGCAATAAGACTTTGTCTGAGCCTCACGATATGCCTGTCCAGAGTTTTGATTGTTACTTTGTGTTGTACGTCTTTGGGGATTTTGCAAATATCCAGTTCATCCGACAGCCGTCAAAATGCCATCAAAAGGAGCCAAATCCAGTCATGAACAATTACCAGGCAGTACTTTGATATCCGTTTCGAGGTAATATGTGCTTGATTATGTCTGTTCCTTGTCTACGCTAGATATCGTATACCGTGACTGTATGTACCCTGTCTCCATGTGTAAGGTATGTTTGTGTATCGCTCGAAGAATATATATACGTTTCTTGAACCCCCTTCCCGTTTCCCAGCCTTTGTTTTTTCCATCTCAAATCCCCACCTCCTTCCCCATCTGAACCACCATCACGTCACCCTCCTCCAAATCCGACGACGACGCCGAGGGTGAAACTGGTGATATCCGCACGTCCTTTTCTTTTGCATCATTATCATCCTCCCCCCGGCAGAGTAGGATCTCCCTCAACCGCTCCCGCTTCTGCTCCCCGAACCCGATGGCATCCAGGTACCCGTCCACGCCCCCGTAGGTTGCGTCCAGCCAGGAGATCACCGACGATACCATGGCTTGGTCTGTCTCGGCGAACGAGTCGGGGAGGCCGACCTCGCGGACCTCGGCGAGGCGGATGGAGCGGATGAGGGGGGAGGTCGAGTTTGTGAGGTGGTAGTCGTGGGTTATGGCTTGGACTGGGGTGTGGAGGATGAGGAGGATGAGGAGGGCCAGGAGGCCGGTGCGGTCTTTTCCTTGGGTGCAGTGGATTATTTTGGGATGGCCGGAGAGGCAGGAGGAGAGGCAGAGGGAGATGGAGGGGGAGGAGTGGGAGAGGGTGTTGAGGGAGAGAGAGGGGAGGCCTAGCGGGCCGAGGGCGTGGGTTGAGATTAGGGAGATTGCGTGGGGGCGGGAGAGGGGGTAGAGGAGGAGGAATTTACTGGGTTCTCTTGTCAGTTACCGGGGGGGGGGCGGTATAGAGAGGTTGAAATGATAGGATGGATGAAACGTGAAGATGAGGCTGGTTTTGAGGTCTTGATGGTGAAATAGGTCGAGGTAATAGAAAGGGTGTCTTACAAGATGTTGAACCAGGATAGTTGCCAGAGGAGGAAGAGCTCGAAGCGGCGGGAGGGGAGGATGATGCGGGTGTAGGTGATGCCGGGGATTTTGAGGGGGAGGTTCTTTTGGAGGAATTTGTGCTTTTCTTGGGCGATGAGGTGCTCGGTTCTGTGGGGAGGTTAGTATGAGATTAGATGAGAGACATACAACAGCATTATGTGGAAAGCAGTCTGTCTAGGTATACATGACCCAAGACATTGGCAACGTGACCAGTGTAACATGAACAAAAAGTACATTCAGAGTTCATGATCAGAAGAAATGATAGTAAATAGGGGCAGTACTTTGACCGGAGATCAATCACCGATTTGATGCCATAGACCTCTGTGAGACGGATCCTGTCTTTGTACGAAGCATCGTCCAATTTTGCCGAACGGAAAAGAATGCCTTCTTTGAGTACTCTATGGAATCAATGTTAATCACACTGCATCTACACGACTTGTAAGAATGTGGACATCTCTACCTCTTCCCCAGAAATGCATTCACCGTCTTGCCGACATCACGAAAGTTGATAATGCCGTCAAACTCATTGTACTCGGTGTCCTCGAGCTCGGACCATGTATCAAGCATGGTGATATGCCCAGGGCTTGGAGGAGGCAAAGCTTTACACGCGATTGGCTAGTTGGGGAGTCGATGCTGTGGGCGGTCATGTGAAGGCTGCTTGATGGCTTGGAGCTTGTGGTGGACAAGTGGTGAGCTGTTTTGCTCGATCACGAGTCAAGGGTTTCGAGGCGGCGCACAGACGACGTTTCGTGATCGCCAATGGTGGGTGAGCCCGGCGGAGTGGATAGCAGGGGTGAATTTCAGCGGGGTTTTGGCGTAGGGCGGGGTTGAGGATGTGAGTGCATCACGACACACATCACGGGTTTTTTGGAAGACAGAAGAGAGGCAGAGAGATTTTGAAAGTGTACTTGTCATTGTGGCATTTGCTACTTCGTATTTCCTTATTTCCGGGGAGGGAGGTAGGCAACTTTGGGATAGGCGAGAATGGGTGTCACCGGAAATGCTATGTGGTATTATGTCTCCCAGTACTACCGCCTGCACCAGTGGTTGTTCGGTTCTTCAGACATCTCGAAGTACATAGAACAGGCTGATGTCGATAGATGAAACAGAGGGGACCTACAGGTATTTCAACGATGTGTGGCTTTCTCAATGCCAAGCCATCCGTGGCCTGTGTAGCAGCTGATGGTTGCTGTGGCGGCGCTGGGCGGGGATCCCAAGCCACCTGAACTCAGCTGCTTTTGGCACTCGCAGCGGGTCAACTGCAGGGTTGCACTGCAGCTGTCGACGGTGTGAGAGGGCGAGCTGCTGATGAGGGCGATGACGTCGGCCAGGCTAGATGACGATGCTTTGTCCAGTAAGCCGCCGAACGGCCAACAGTCTGGAGATGAACGCCGTCTTATCTCTTGGAACACAAAGCCCTCATAGCCTAGAACTGGGTCCAGCTCCATTTCCTTTTGCCCAACATCAGACCAACTCTGCTGGCCCTTATGATCGCGCTCATCAGACAATCCAATACAAACGCTGAGACCGACCTATCCGACCAGGCTGTCTATCAATCTATTGCCTACCTATTCTCACCACCGAGCTGGCTACCCCATCTCACCGATCACCTGCATCTTTTGTTGTGCCTGGAATATTGAATTTTGTCTACAGCACAACTCACTGCCTACGTAAAGTCGCAAATCATCTCCGCCATCTGCCTGAACTGGGACTTTGGGCTTTTCTTGTGCAACTTGGTTTTTCCATTCACGAATCTCAATCAATTGCGCAACCTTCATACCTGAACATTCACAACATACATAGCGCAATGGTGTCGGCGTCACTAACCACACACAGGGTCGCACCTCGTCCCATAGCTCCGAGTAAGTTCCTTGCGGAGGTTCCTTCCTCTGACTTGCCCCATTGTTTACGTCAACTTACAACTCTGCAGATAATACGGGCCGCCTGAGATATGCAAACGCCGAAGACCTTCCCGGCTACCCATCTGCTGGATTGACCGAGGGGAGCGCTGCTGCTGCGAGTGCTGCCACACTAGGCTGGGCAAACAGAAAACCGACAGAAGTCTGGAAGCCCAACTCCAACATCACCAGTACATCCGCCTCAACCGCCGCGCTCTTGGCTGCCGGCAACAAGACATCACCAGTCGGCCGTGAGAACCAGCCCGTTGGCACCGCCGGATCTCAAGCCGCTGTGGCTGCTAGTTCAGCACAACGGCAACCGAAAGCACCATCATCACCGCCATCGCAGTGGGTGTCGTCAGCGGCAAACCTGGCTTTTAGTGCTAACAAACCGCCGCCGCCGCCAACCATCACCGTATCAAATGCAGCTGGGACGACCCCGGAACCAGCTACTCTTGGGAGGCAGAACTCTCTGCGCGCCGCCAAGGGGGCCATGGCAGGTTTGAGACCACGAGCAAAGTCGACTCCTCAACCTGTGGTGCAAGAGACATATCCTGACCAAGCGAACTCCGCTTCGAATGCCCTGAGCGCTGCCACAATAGCACACCGACCAACGCTATCCGAAACGGGAGGAGCCGTTCCATTCACCACCATGGACAGGAGGATGTTTACTTCGAACCCACCCGTCAGGCTTGAAGTGGAGGAAAAGCAGAGAGCCGATGTGCTTCATGCTTCAGCAGTGGCCATGGCCAAGAGAATGTATAACCAACAGCAACGTCGGACAGAGGAGAGCACAAAAGCACATGCCCGATCCTCATCATTCCCCCGACACGATCCAAATCGCCCGCTAGATGCCGATGAAGAAACTCCCGTCATGCATAATAACCTGCAGGAGGCAGCATATCGATTGGCGCAGGAACGCCTTGCTAAACTGCAGGAGGAGCATCAGAAGAATCGGGACATGTCGGACTATTATGGAACACCAGGAGGGCCAAGCCGCACCAAGTTCGGAACGATCAGAGGGAGGCTCACTAGGAAACGCTCCTCTAGTGACGGAGATCTCCTTGAGGACCAACGACGTTCCCAGCACATCCGGAAGCAAATGTCGATGCTGAATAGCAAGCTGTCCGAGGTCGATGAAGAGAAACGAGCCAAGGACCGGCAAGCTTTACTTGCCGCTGCTCAACGCAACGTACGGGCTCAACTTCACGACATGGACGAGAAGGTGCTGGCAGAAAAGGGCGGAATCAAGGCGAAGCCCATGGGTGATTGGGAACGCAAAGCCTTGATAGCTGCTCAGACGAGGTTCGACGAGAACAATACTTCGTATCACTCTGGAAAGATTGATATCGGTGGTGGAAAGTTTATGGACCAGTCTGAGGTGGACGCGATTGCCGCCAGAAAGGTTCAACCTTTGCTGGACGAAATTAACGAGAGGGCTGAACGTGAACAGGCGAGATTAGAGGAGGAGCGTCTGGAAGAAGAGAGACGGCGGGAAGAGGCTGAGAGGGAAAGGCTGAGAGAGAAAGAGGTACAAGATATTCATAAGAAACTCAAAGGTATGTTACTTCTCTCTTCCAGTGTCGTCTCAGCTGCTAACATTTTCAAGACCAACAGAAGGAAGACGAAAAGGCTCGCAAAGCTGAGCTCAAGGAAGAAAACAAGAGACGCAAGGAGGAAATCAAAGCCATCAAACAGGAGCATAAGCTGGCGACGATGGAGGGTAAACAGAAGGAGAAGGAGGTGATTGGCCCCCCACCAGCAGTTGACACCGAAGAGACAGCCGTCGAGCCCGTCGCCGAGCCATCACCGGAGACAGAGGACAAGCAACCCACCACCGCGCACCGGCACGCCCTCTCCATCAGCTTCCCCCGCCGGAAAAAGATCACCAAAGAAACACCCTCCTCACCTGAAAAATCCCCCAAATCAGAAGGAGAATCCCACGGCAGAGTCCGCACCTGGCTTCTATCCCGGCTCCCCCGTCCTCGCGCCAAATCCTCCAGCGCAGCAGAAGGCCCCAACGACCCAAGCACAGCCAAAAAAGGGGCCTTCATAGGCGGAGGAGCCCTTGCTCGCTTGGCACACAACAACTCCAGCTCCCCATCCGTAGCCGGCTCCCAACCCCAGGCAGCGATTAACCGCCCTTCCACCTCGGGAGCAGACTACCTTGGAACTAGCTCCTCCCTGCACGAAGTCGCGATGGCAGGCAGACCACAACCCCACGACGAGCCCGGGGAGGCAAGTGGGCTGAACCCTCCTCCACCTGCGATTGTCCGTCCGGTTACGCCAGCGAGGACGATATCGCAAGTTAGCGTGCCTGTCTCGGATGTCTCGGAGAGGACGGTGAGCAGTTTGAGTAGTAGTGATGACGGGCATACGGTGGATAAGTTTGTCGAGGCTAGGAGTCAACTGGGGAGTCCGCTGACGCCGCCGAGGACGCTGGGTGGGAGCTTGGGGGTCCCTGTTGCGGGGAGCAATGGGAGGTCGAGTCCGTTGGGGAGGAGGGAGTCGAGGTTTTCGGAGAATTTGTCGGAGTAGGAGACGACTGAGACGATGACGGGGTGGTTGATGGGGTGGTTCTGGAGGAGGGGGTGAAATATGGGTACAGGTGGCGTCTTAGTAATGGTGTTGTGGCTGGAAGTAAGCAACTTTGTCACTGGTTTGGGGAATAGCGTCAAGTTTGTAATGTTGGGCAACGGTGTCCTAGCAATAACAGAATGCGCGGTCATTCTGTCTTGTATTTCACTTTTGTTTCGTTTATACGACCATTCATATACCCTGTGCTGTGCTTCCCTCGAGGCCCTTTCCCAAATGTCCCAAACGCCGACCAATGCGATATTTCCGTATTCATCCTGTCTCCTTATTTCATAGCCCCAAAATCCAGCTTCCTCGCCACTTTGCTCCCCCTATCCTCCCCCTCCAAAACCCCATTCCTCCTCTTCAAATCCGCCCCCATCTTTTCTTCCCCCCCCCCGCTCTTCCTCGGCAAATCTTCCTTTCTCGTCGGCTTCGGCTCCGTCCTCCACCACCTGTGCTCCAGCATCTCCCTGGCCGTGATCCTCTTCTTCGGATCCAACGCCAACGTCTTGACCAACAAATCCACCCCCTCCGACCCCACCGCCCCGAACCGTCCCATGTACGCCTCTTTTCCCCACACAGGCGTCACCTCGCTGGGGACGGTATACTGGCTCAACTGCGTCACGCCCGGCCAGTTATCTTCCGTCGGCGTCCCAATCTGCTTGCAGATCAGCGCGATCTGTTCCACCTCTGTGTTGCCCGGGAGATACGCGGTTCGAATGATCAGCTCGGCGAACACCATGCCCACAGACCATATATCCACCGCGCCCGAGTAGTGCCTTGCGCCAAAGAGGAGCTCAGGAGGGCGGTACCAGCGGGTGATGACCGTGGCCGTCATCCTCCACCCCGGATCGGAGAACCCCCTCGCCAGACCGAAATCAGCGAGCTTGACCTCCCCATCAGCGGCGATGAGTAAATTGTTTGGTTTGATATCCCTGTGCAAGACGTAATTCTCGTGGCAGAACCAGACCGCCCTCGTGAGCATGCCCATCCAGGCTTTTATATCCCCCGCGCCGTACCGGACCCTGTCGACGTCCTTGATGAGCATTTCCAGGTCCCCGAGGGGGAGGTACTCGAGTACTAGATTCAAGTTTTGGTCTTTGGAGGAGAAGACGGAGTAGAGCTGGATGATGTTTGGGTGGCCGCGGAGTTCTTGGAGGTGTTTCAGCTCTCGTACGGCGTCGGGGGCGAGGCCGTCGTTGTATTGGGCTTGGACTTTTATCTTTTTGATGGCGACGAGGGAGGTTGGGTCGGAGCGGGAGTGCCCCAAGTAGACGTTGGCGTAGGTGCCTTCGCCTAGTTTGCGGCCTTTGACGTATTTGCGCTTTTCGAGCTCGTTCATTTGCTCGATTGGGTCGAGGGTGAGGGAGGGAGGGGGGGTGGTGGAGGAGGAGGGGTCTTGTCGGGGGAGGGGGAGGATTGGTTTGGCTGCTGAGAGGGGAGCACCGCTTGGGGTGCCATTGCTGGAGGTTTGTTGAGAGGAGGGGGGTTGGCGTTTGTGAGGGGAGCTGAGAGATGGTTGGGGGGGGTAGACTAGGGGGGAGACGGCCATGGTCGCGGTGGCGGTGGTGAGGTGAGGTTGTGGTCAGTATGTATCGTGGGTTGTTGGAAAGTCAATCTGGAAAGTCAATCTGGAAAGTCAATCTGGAGTTCAGCCTTGCAGTAGCCGTCCGTGTGTGGGGAAGGTTTGATTCCATTAGGGCGGTGAAAGACGGGTGACAAAGCGTTGACAGGGGTCTGCTGTATCTTCGATCCGCCAAGCCCACTATAAATCGGCAGAGCCCCCGCCCGTTGGAAGGGTCCACACTGCAGCGCCGCTGGAGTCACTGCGTCACCTCACCAGCATGGCCCTTCCTGACGTCACGCAAACCGGCAACGAACCATCTGGTCATGCTCCTGTCAACTCATGTCCCTGTTGCACCACCACTTTGATAGCCAGTTCGGACTTGCAGCTTCCCGTGTTCCCGACAGAAGAGGTTTCGAGAGATAGGAGAAGAAAACACAGGCTGGCAGCACGTCTCTCTCTTGTCTGACCCTTAACTCCGCCCTTTTTTGAACACGCAAGCAAGCAATGCCGATGATGGGAACACGGCTTATAATACAGCTAAGAAGACGATGATACCCCCATAGCCGCGTTGTGTCTCCTCGGGTTTTTTTTGCTTTTCTCTCTGGTCCCATATTGAATCGCCTTGATTCCCACCTCTTGATTTTTCATCCCAGCTTTTTTTCCCACTCACTATTCAGAGTGTCACCCTCGTTTGTTGTTGAGGCGAGGTCGTCAACACCAACCAGCACTTGGAGGCACCACATATCAAACAAACAAACAACACACACACACACACACACACACACACACACACACACACACACACACTACCACTGTCTCATAGCACTAGACCGCTCACCACTCACAACCGCCCAAAATGCGCCACCTCCCCTACCTCTCCTACTACCTCTACCCCATCCTCGCAGGCCTCATCTGGCTAGCCACCCTCCTCGCCCTCCTCATCCACTGGCTCGTCCCCCCCGTCTCCCGAGCGCACTACCCCTCCATGGCAGCCTCCCAACAAATAGCCTACATCTCCGACGTCGGCGCCTCAACACTAAAGCCCCTCTTCATCACCGGCTGCGTCCTCACCACTGTTTTCCTCGACATCTCCTTCGCGGCAGATTACTACCTCCGCCACAAAGGCCGGTTGGTCCCCAACCAAACCCGGACGGAGACAGTCCTCGCCTTTCTCACCATCGGGTTCGCAATCATTGGAACTGTCGGGTTGATTTTACTCTCGGTGTTCGACACGGCGAGGTACCCGAAGCTGCACAATATTTTTTTGCTGCTGTTTATTGGGGGGTATGTGCTGTCGGCGATTTTTATTTGTTGGGAGTATCAACGGTTAGGTCAACGTACGCCCCCTCCCCCCCTTTCTTTGCCCCTTCCTTTCCCCCCACTTTCAGGTTACTGACCTTGTGTGATGTGATAGACTATAAACACCACCACCAACTCTCCACATCCTTCTGGATCAAACTAACATTTGTCATTCTGGAAATCTTGCTAGCGATCGCTTTTGTGTCATGCACATTCACCCAGCACTACAACGCCGGCGCGGTGTTGGAGTGGGTTATTGCTTTTATCTTTTCGGCGTACGTGTTTAGCTTTGTGGTTGATCTCTGGCCTGCGATCAAGACGCAGCCAAACTTGAATTTGCACAACCCAAGAGAAAAAGGAATGGTGTTTGAGGGGAATGGGGGGCAGGTGGTGAATGGGAATGGGTATGGGAATGGGGATGGGAATGGGACGGGGGACATGAGGTATGTCGGGGCGAGCGAGATGGAGGAGGGCGGGGGGGAGAGTAGCGGGAGTCATTTGCCCATTCAGGGGTATGGGAATGCAGTGGGCGGTGGGCCGGTGATGGGGTTGACGGATCACAGTAGCAGGCCGGTGACGAGGGAGAGGGGGTTGGCCGGTAACTTCTAATTTTCTGGGTTTTAGCTATGCTTGGAAGGGAGTTTTAGTTGGGGTTATCTGGTCTGGTCTGTTTTGGGAGAAGGGCGGGGGCTGGATATGGTAGATGTAGATACGATTCTGGTTTTTTGTCTGGTCGTGTCTGTCGGTAAATTGCATAGCCAAGAGCGCTTCTTCAGAACAAACGTTTGGTGTGGCCGGAAGTTATCCCTTCGTTTTATTTTCGAAGTCTGTGAACCCATATATTGCCGTGGAGAAACGTTCCTCGTACTCATCAATCATAAACATCAACGCTAGTCTTTTACCGCTTACTTACGCCCTCCCCTCGCCGTTCCTAATAACCATCCTCCCCTCCACCGCCTCAGCAGCCAAAAACCCCCTCGTCACCGGATCCTCCACCAACTGTCTATCAGTCCCCTGCTGCTGCCCCCTCTTCAAATGCCCAAACAAACAGCTCCACAAATCCTCCCCCTCCACCACCTCCCCCGCAATAACCCCGTCCCTCCCCATCAACCTCCCCAGCTTAGCCTGCTGCATCTCCAATCTATCCGCCTCTTCCAAATCCACCACCGCCACCACTGTCCCAGCCCTCTTTCCCTTCCCTTTGCCCTTCTTGCCATTATCATCATCCTGCTGCTGTTGTCCCCCCCCACCCCCAATATGCGCCAACCTCTTCCTCACACTCAAATCATATATCCCCTCCTCGACCGTCCCCTCCACCAGATACAACCACACCGTCGTCTCCTGCTCCTGCCCGATCCTGTCCACCCTTGCTATCGCCTGCAGTTCAAGCGCAGTGTTGAGCATTGGTTCACAGATGAAAACATGGCTTGCGTTGACTAGATTCAACCCCGAAGAGTGTGCTCGCGCGGATAATAAAAAGACTTCAACGGAAGGGTCGGATTTGAAGGAGGTGGTGCCGTTGGGTTTGTCGAAGGAGGTGTACCCTATGTGATACCTCTTGAAAGCAAGAGCGAGGACTTCGAGGAATTCCTTGTATTGGGAAAAGATGATTGATTTCGCTCCGGGGTCCGAACTCCGGAGCCAGAGGAGATGGCGGAGGAGGGTGTCGACTTTGGTTGTGTACGAGGGCCCGGAGGAAGGGAGGTCGATGGATTTGATTTGGGAAAGCTTTTCTGGGTTGAAGGTGCTGTAGATTGTTGTTGTGGGTTGGGATGGACTGGTGGGGGAGGAGGAGGATGAGGGCTGATCGTGGGGACTGGACGAAGGAGCAGGGGCTGCTGTTGTTGACTCGGGATGGAGTTTGAGTTCCTGAGGTTTGAGACTGATGTCGTGGAGGTTGTTGGAGTTGAGCTGCCTCTTGCAGACGGGGCACTTTCTGTGGGCTTTCCACCAGAGAGTTATGCATTCTTTGCAGAATTGGTGGCCGCATACCGTCAAAACTCCGATCGAGAAGGTAGATTGGCAGATGATGCACGTCTTGGACTCTTCGGAGCCTGATTCGGTGTCTTTCAGGTGGATCACTACGAACAGTGTTAGCTAGAGATTCGACATATAGTCATGATGAAGGGACTTACAGTATCTGTGCTTGGCTTCAGCAGCTGCAAGCCTCCCCTGCAAAATCTGCACTTGCTTGTCCGCCGTCCGAAGCGCCGTCTGAAGAGGTCCCTCCTCTCTAGAGCCCTCATAATCACCGACCATATCGGAAACCTCTTGAAGCTGACGATAAAAGGCCAACCGAGCATTGAGCGTATCCATGCACTTTTCTGTCTCCTTCTCCATGGACGCAACAGCCTTCGCCTGGTCATTCTGGTGATTAGTTGTCGACTTGAGCAGTGCATCGGCAATCTCAAGCTCGGCAGCAGCCCTTGCACTTCCTGAAGCCGTGTCTTGTCTCAGCTTCAGAGTCAAACCTCGCAGCTCTGATACCACCCCTCTCAATGAACTGAGTGCCTGCCCCTCAACAAAAGGAGGCTTGATAGCCTGGCTCTGAGCAAGAAGCTGGAGGAGCTTTTCGGGAAAAGGTCCGTCTCCCTCAGCCGCCATCCGAGCAGCAACTTTGGTCTCATGTTCCACCAAAAAGTTCTTCTGTCCAGTTACCGCGGCTGACCGGTCAGCAAGAGCGGTGCGGAGGACTTGAAGATAGACAAGAATCTCGTCTTGGAGCTTGGTCGATTGCTCGTACTCTTCACCAGTGACCTCGTCGTTATCTTCGTCGACCAGCGGTTTGAGAAGAAGCTGAATAACGTGCTCTCGCCATTCATCTATCTGGTTTGCTTGTTCGTCCAAAGCCCCGCCGATGTCTGTCAAGGCATCGACGATTCTGCTCGTCTCGAGTCCCGATTGACTGGGAGGCTTGAATTCAGGGATCTCGGCAAAATTTTGCTCGGCAGCCCGATGAGCCAAGTGCTCCATTAGCTTGGTAGCCTTCTTGTGGCTCTGAAGGTTGTGTTAGTCAGATCCCACCTTTTCCGGAAGAAGCAGAATTGTGATGACACACCTCGTGAAGAATCTCCTTTCTGATCTCTTTGGCGCGGTCATAGCTTTCCACCTCGAGCTTCTCCAGCTCTTTGAACTCATCCGAGTCCTTCACAGTCGACGTCTCATCTGTCTTGATCGTAAAGTATGCATTTCCACAGAAGAACACAGCAGCATGCTGTACCTCCAAAGCAGAACGCAACCTGCGTCGAGCCTCACCGACCTGAGCAGACCAAAACTCCTCACGCTCCCCCTCATCAGTCTCTTCATCGTCATCACTCTCTGATGTCGGGTTGCGAGGCTTTCGTGCTTTGCGTGCCTCCTCCTGGGCTTGTCGAAACTGTTGATGACATTCTGCAACCCAGCCATTGGCCTTATTCAGCACCTCCTTCCACAAAGCCAACGCATCTCTCACCCGCTTCTGACATGCTAGGATTTGTCCACGTGCGAGCTGCCACTGAAGCAGGTTACGTTGGTCGGTCCTCATGGCTGCCTCACTCTGTTCCAGCATGGCTTCCAGAACCTCCATGACCGTCCGCATAGGCGCAGACTTTTGGCCCAACGCTCGACGATTCCGACTCCCCACCTCGGGATGCAAAGCTGTCTGACGAAGTCGATCGAGAGCTACACGCATAGCACTCTGGACAGCGGGATCTTCAGGGTCCCAATCATCACTCAGCGGGTTGCCTTGCCTATCAAGACCGCAACTAGCCGTCAGTTCCTCGAAAAGACTCTGATAATGCTGTTCCTCGACAGCAGTAAAAGGCATCGTGATGACATAGCGCTTCTGAGGCGGGATCTTGATCTCGCTCTTGACCATGGATTTTGTGTGGCGCATAGATAGAAGTCGAAATAGCTCTCGGAATGACTGCTTGTCTCGCCTTGAGATGAGATTCCATACCTTGCCAGGGACTGCAAAGAGGTCGTAACGGAGGAACAGAAGAAGACCACGGAGATCCTTCTGGATATCGTCCTTCACTGGCGTACCAGTTACTCCCCAAGCATTAATCCTTGGAATTCGACGAGCCAGTTGCGCTGCGTTGGTACTCCGGTTTTCCACCATCTGGGCCTCGTCGATGCACACTCGCCACCAAGAGACCTGTACAAGAGGGGACTTGACCGATTCATATTGTTTCACGTTCCGCATCGATCGCACAGGCTCGTCAGAAGCTGCCCATATTTCAGTTCTTAGCACCTCGTACGTTGTGACTACAACATCCTGCTGAGCAAGGTACTCTGCTGAGAGTTCTTGGCCTTCTTTGGATGCTTTTCTGATTCCAGGATAGAACAGTACGTTGAGAGATGGTGCGTGACGTTGCATCTCCGAAAGCCACTGATCAAGCAGCGTAGTAGGCGTGACGATCAGTGTTGCCGATGATGCAAGTAGCTCCCTCCCTAGAAAGTGGTCGTAGACCATGACATTGGTTTCCGGGCGAGGATGCAAAAGCATCAGGCTGATGACTTCCAGCGTCTTCCCGAGACCCATTTCTTCAGCGAGAATCCCGCCGGGGGGGCCCTCCAGAGCCTCAAATAAACCGGTATCTGTTGTGACCGCACCGATCAGCGGGCTCAAATAGATCGTGTTGCCATCAACATCATGAGCCTTCGACCAAGAAATTGGTAACTCGGTCGAATCTGACGGCGGATTTGGCACGACACCGCCCACGCCGTTGTGTGCATCTTGAGACCACCGTACACCCTCCCGCTTTAGCAACCACTGGACGGCTCTCTGCTGGAATGGGTACAGTTTTGCCTCTAACCGTGGGACCTCCATTTTTGAGACCTCTGCATCGAAGCTTTGCTTGTCTGGGACACATGCAGCCTCGTAAAAGTCTTGAGGCGACCATGAAAGCGAGGATAATTTATCCTTGGGCAGGGCCAGCTCCGGGTACCATGTCGAAAACACGATATTTCGAAGCGTCTCCTGTGGCGATGTGGCAGCCCTTTTGCTGCTCCAAACTGTAACTTGTTCATTCCATCTGACCTCAATTGAGACCTCAAGACGGAGGCCTGGACCGCTCTGCTGGATGGACATGGCCACAGCGGTCCACAGACATCCTTCATCGCCGGGATCGACACCTTGAGTATGAGCCACCTCCAACGCTGGTCTCAAGGTTGGGGATGTTTCATCGCCTTGTAGCCGGAACGAGAGATGAAAGTTTGAGTTTCGGGATTTTGTCCGAGGTCCAATTATCAGTTGCAAATCGGACGAAGGGACGAATATCTGAGCCGATTGGGCAGTGAAGACCTGCAAGGCGATGATATTGCTGACATCTCGGGATGTGCTCAGTCCATTGTAGTCGAAATCTGGTGCGTCGGTAATGAGAAGCGACAGAGATTCCCGTGCTACTGTTATCACACCATGGCGTGATGTCTTGGCCCGTTTTGCAGGATGTTCTGAGCCCTGCTGATCCTTGGGGACCGACATAGGGGCGGACCGAAGCTGCGTCAGAAACGCTGTAACATTTTCGCCTTCGTTGGCAGCATCTTCCGCGGGGGATGATTTCCTTGACCTTCTCGCAGCCAAGCTTTGCGCCCTTCGGCTGGCCTTGGGGGGCATTCTTCCAAGATGAGTGACGAGAGATAAGTTACTGCCCACCCCTACCTACATAAGGAGGGGGCAGATTTCAATGAAAAGGTTGCTGCCACCTGGTAAATTTCCATAGAATATCAGATCTACGGCAGGTTAGTGACATGAGGAGTATAAAACGGTGTATTGTCAAGCTCACGTGTAGACAACTGTTTGTGGCCGACTGGGTAGTCTCGAGAATATGTCCAGGTATGTGAGCGACGTTGGTTGCCTATGCGAGAGCAAAAGGTCAAGGGTGATATAAAACCGATTACCAAGCTGATGTCGCCTTCTAGCTGGGATGGACATATAGCTGGCTGGAGCAGCTTTCACGATGTGATGGCTGAAAGGATCGAATCTTGGACTGGCCAGGTCGCTGGGATGAAAGGTTCATGCAGGATCTGGAGGAGTGTTGGGTCAAACGAGGAGAGCCAGGCAGGTCGAGGGGGGGCGGTAGCTTATAAGTGCCATATCAGTACCAGTGGTTGAATTGCAGCCTTGCAAGTGGAAGACCCCACCATAAGTTGAGATTGGAGCTCGGTGATTGGCTCATGCTTTGACCCCTCCAAACAGTGCCGCCTGCCAAGATCAGATTGTGGTCTGTGCGCTGGGACCTTGCATGGCAGTTGAACGGAAAAACTTTCGACTCCATGGAGCGCATTCGACCGACGAGAGGAAGCGATTGACTGCCGCCAAAGGACCCTTGAGGCTATCTCGACCGGGCGAGACCACATACTAGAACCGAATGTTAGGAGGAGTTGTTCCATAGGTTAGTTCCCCCGCCGCCACAGCACCTCCCTGGTACTATGAACCAACTAGTCCAGCCTCCTAATTCTCTCAACAGCGCACATGAATTCGCTACGACTCCATTCTGCCTTCGGGCTCCTGCTTCGACCTGCCGCCGCTGCCCCGGTTGGTGTTTCGACCGCTGTCCACGGACTCAGAGCCTTCTCTGCGACGACATCCTCACAATCCGCCGAAGCCGCCCCATCACCTGTCCCAAAACCCAAGACATGGATCCCGAATCCTACACCATTCGTCCCCAATGTCCAGACCTTCCTCACCCTGATCGGCCGCGATCTTAAATCACACGCCTCCAAATTTCCCTCATGGGATTCACTTTTCAGCTTAAGTTCTGAACAACTGAGGGAGCTCGGTGTGGAACCACCACGCTCACGGCGGTATCTCCTAAGGTGGCGGGACAAGTTTGCGAGGGGAGAGTACGGCATTGGTGGTGACTTGAAGTATGTCAAGGGCGGCAAAGCTATTTTGAAGCTGGTGGAGAAGGTCAAGAGCCCAGAGTTGAGGTTACGATATGTGGTCAACGTGCCTGAGGGCAAGGAGGTGGAAGATCTCCCGCTCAGCCAACAGGTCAGGGCGAAGGGTTTCAAAGTCAGGGGTGTCGACAAGATCACAGGTCCATATGTTCTACCACTGAAGGGCGGTAGGGCAGCTGTGCTCAAGGTGACGGAGGGCATGTGGGAAGACAAGAGAGGACACAAGGTGGATGGCGGTGAGAGAAGACGGGCCGAGGTCCGCTTCAAGCGGGGTGTTGCCGAGCGGAAGGCCCGGAGAGAGGCTCAGGGTCTCTATTAAGAGTATTGCTCTCTTGATGGCGCATCTGGATGGGTGGCCTGAGAGACGATCTCGTCACAATTGTAAAACTTGTACATTAATAGAATTAGACATTCTATACCCAACCGCCAGCGGCCTGTCTCTGTAGGATATCTCCACCGTCAACTCGGATCCTGACGGAGCTTGATATATTGGTCTAGCAGCTGGTGACTGATGATGGGAACGAGTACGAGTATCGCAATCTGGGTAAGGGTTGTGAATGCAACAGGATATGGGAACAGGAGTGCGATCTGCCATTCCAGCATTTTGGCAAAAGGGCTTTCGACAGCACCTTCCGCATTCGAACCACGGGGGACGCGAATGCTTGGTGGTCGGTGTCCGACTTTCCACTGCATTGTCAGCCTTTACTAATGGGTCATGGAGGGGCCTTGGGACCCCAATTAACTCAAACAGGAAGCACACTGCAACCTTAGGTCCAAAAACACGCCCAATTCACCAGTCCTCCAGGCTTCAGAATCAAAAAAAGACGCCGTGATGAGGCCGAACACGAAATGACTGGTAGAACATCCATGAGGGGGATGAGAATACTTAAATCCTAGCGGCCGCACCAGCAGGGCTGAGCAGAGCTTTTGCGACCCGCGACTTACGCCAACACCAGGCAACGAGAAAATGCACCTTACATAAGAGAAGGGCTCGACCCGACCCCAACGGCAAGCACACTTACGCGGCCAGTCTTCGCTTTCCGACCTTGCTTCGTCGTCCACCATCGTCACCGTCGCTACCTTCTTTTGCTCGCCATGGCAGTCATTTACACTGACGTAACTTGTTGAGTCGTGGGGGGAAGGATGAACCCCGAGGGTTGCCAGCAGCAAACAGGCAGCAGCAGCAGCACTCAGTCCCTCGACCGATCTCGCAACCGCTCGCGCTCACTCTGGATCAGCAAAGCAAATGAATGAACCGTCAATTGGGTTCCTCTTACGAGAGGGGGGGTGTAGAAGAGAGTTTGGTCGTCCAGAAGGAACTTTGACCAACTGGGTTGGAAACCTGGTTGCCATCATTTCGAACGCCGCGGGCTAAACCTCTTCCGGATACATCTGCACGCCTTCTCGTCACTGCAACACAAAGTGGTATCGAGCTTCAGAATGGGCCAGGAGAAAGAGAGCAGGACGGAGTGATATTTTTGGCGAGGTCATAGTCGGATCATGGAAAGTGCCACACACGGCAACGAGGCAACGATTTGCCCCTACGATACGACCAGACATGCCAGTACATCGACACGCACCGATCAGGAAGGACGGAATAACCGGTCGAGGAGATTGCATTGTCTCCTCTGGGCTTCGAGAGGAGGACCAAACGGAGACCTTGAATCTGTTCGAACCGGCCTTGGGGCGAACGCCAACACCACCTGTTCTGGCCATGGACTTTCTTTCCCCAGTGTACCTGCATATGGAGGTGTTAGGTCTATCCACGGAACCTCGGTCATCGCCAATTCTTTCGCCGCAGGATGCCCACTTTCAAGACACCTATGAGATCAGAGCTGTTCGGTGACCAGAAAGGTATGGTATATCACTCTTGAGGGTGTCTGCTAAGCTACCCAGACCATGCGGAAGAAACTTGCTTCGGGGTACAATCCATCCGAGTGAGCTATTATTCATCTCGAGTTGATGAAGTGGTTACATCACAGCGAATACTACAGAGACGGCGAGTTTGGTGCTATCGCTCGAGGCTTGGGGCAGGACCATGCCTGTTGAGGCTGTGGATGCACCGGTACCTGATCTGAAAACAGGCGTTGTTGTTCTCGGAGGGTGTGGGCAAGCCTGCGAAGAAGCGGGATCGTGATTCGAACGGATCAACACACCCCTGAAGGCTACTCAACGGCGGACCATCATTTGTCCAGTACATCACCATCCGGGCCGTCGACTAGCAGGTTGTACGCAAAGCACAGCCCAGGCTCGACTTTGACGCGGGGACACGGCGGGGATATTCTTCTTTCGGAGAAAGTTGACTCTTTTGCTGCTAAACTTGTATGTGCGGCTGAAAATCGAGCATCGTCAAAAGTCTCGGGGTTGAGAAGTCTAAGCCCCAAAGAGCAGAAACTCCACGCGGGGAGCAAGAGAGCGGGTGAATCGGGGAACGGACGGTCTTGCTTCGGGTGGCTTGTTGGGCATCTGCGGAAAACTGCCGCCGCAACCGTTGAAAGTTGCATTCACCCTCCTGCGCCGCCCCAGGTCTTGGCACTTATCGGCTGTCGCTACGCCGCTTCGGCTGCCCGTTCTCCTCGGACGGGAGACGGGAAGTTTGAAGAAGACCAAGACACGGAGCAATGGTTCAGCTGTTCTGGTCTCTTCAGTCTTGGTGTGCTTGGAAGGTAGGCGGGCATATTCAAGATCGGTATTGACGGTATACCGCATGTAAGTGCTGGTAGCAAGCAACTTCTCATGGCACGTTACGTCGAGCATCCGGCCTGCTATCAATATCATTATCTCCAATATAGCATCCAATCAGATCCTCTTCACAACGCCGCCATTCTCATCATCTTGCTTGCTTGTGAACATGGTGTAAGTGCGGGGTGTCGTGCACAAGACAAGGGAGCCCTTGGCGCGCAGATAAATTTAGATAAGTTCCAGCTGAATCGGTTTAGTGTTGCTCCGTTTCACCTTTTTTATTCCTTTCCCCGACCGAACATGTCAGTTGAGACAGAAATCCCATGTCTCTGACAGATCACGGGTAAAGTGTTATTCGCTTCTGAATCATTTCCATGCGTGGTGATTGAGGAGCGGTCAAAAAACATGCCTCCACGTGAGCCCAAGCGAAGAAGAGAAGTCATTCACACGAGACCAGCGGACCAATGGCGTGTCAAGGAGGTAGGTTGCTACCAATTGAAAACGCACCAATTCTCGTATCACCTGGGGGAGTGGCAGGGTAGCGCCTGCTGGGAGGGATGGGATTGTGTCAACCCCCCGTGCAGATATTGTATTGATATTGGATGGAACTGGTACCTACCTGGGAGTCAATCATTGGGATGAGTGGGATCGAAGACTGCCGCAACATAGTACTAGCTTCAAGAAGAGACCAAAAATCGCATCCAAGTTGAACACTGCTTGACTAAAAAAACCGTAGAAACCCTCTCCAAGTGGCCACTGTAACGCAAAAACAAAAAAAAAGATCTAATTCAGGAAACATCACGACGTCGGCGGCGTCTCGGCCACACTGTCACCAGTTGTTTGCCAAGTTCGATTGGACGGGAAAGACTTCCAGCTGAAAGAGACAACCTGAGCGGTCCGCTTCCCGGAAGTCAAACATTGTTTCTCCATGGTCGCGGCAATGGGTCTCTTGTGTGTCTCGCGGGAGGGACGGTGGCTCATTTTTTATTTTCCTTCTCGGGCCCATTCAACCGGCCTCGGATGTATCTAGCATGAATTTATTCTGAATTTAGAAACCATCTGTCGATGATTCCATCTCTCTCAATAAAACAGATTGGTCTTCTTTTTTTTCTTGCGAGACCCGAGCTATCCTATCCTATGCTACCCACCCACCAACTGCTTGGCCACGATGGCGATCATTTGGATGTCACGGCGGGGTTTCTCCGGCAATCCGTAGATAGATACGCTGTCAATGATTGACCATTGTCCCCTTGAAAGTTCGCTTGTTCGTGGCAGTGCTGTTCTTGACTGTTTAAGCTTATATTTCTCCCGGAGTAACTTGTACACACCGAACGACGCAATAGGGTTGCAAGGGAACAACAAGACAGAAGAAGAGGCTCTATGATCATGGTGACAAACTGCCAAGTTGCCGAAACTGAAGCGAAGCTAAGCACCACGATGGTATATGTTGATCCACGTATAGGGTTGGAAGTTGACTGGATGCTCCGTATTCCCGCCCGCAAAAAAAGATTTACACATAGTTTACAGGGGTGATAACTGCCAAGATATATCTCTTAACAGAGAGATCTGTCTGCCTGCTGCACAGTGCTTTTGGTTCAACGGTGTCATGGCTCATCGTTGGTAAAAAAGAGCCCCCAACCACCCGCAGACAGGAGATTCCTCATGAACCCCATCGGTATGGTATCGCATCTATGCATCTTCTGTGGCACAAAAGCAAGCGGTGGTGGGGGGAAGGGGCAACGGTTCACCCACGATCAGATGGAAAATATATGAGCCGCAAGGGGTTGGCAGACCTGGGGTGGTTCATTCTTTGTGATACCACCACGCCTTGCGCCCAGGTGATCCCACAGCCTGGTTGCTTCAATTGCGTTAATAATTTCGACGTCGTACTCGACGGCACAGGCATATCTTGGTCCCCCAGCAGAAACTCAGCTGCCGAAACAGTCAGAGTCACAATCGAAGAATGGTTGATGAGTGAGAGACCCCACAGTTTATTGAATCCTTCCTAGACGAGGCTGTGGGAAGAACACCTCACCAGATGTATTGTAGAATGCATCATCTTGGGTCACCGAATCGATCGGTCGGAAGGTTGGCCCGAGATGCGATGGGACTTCATCCGCAAGATGCCGTGCCGTTTTGGAAGAATGCCCATCCTCTAGGAGGGGAAAAATGTCTCTGGGCAAAGAGAAAGACATGTAGTTGATGCTTAATGCGGTTAATCCTCGCGAACCAGAGAGAGAGCGCGAGAGAGCTGACTGTGGTGTCGTTTAAACAACGATGTCAGGGACCCCACTGCAGGTCCCGCAGCGAAAAACCCTCGACCAGGGTTGCCCTTGCGTTACCCACTAAACTCTATCTGTACTAAGCCCCGCCAAATTGACTACATTTGGGGCCTGTGATTGGCTGACCGATACAATTACCAAATCTGCAACGGTCCTCCCACTTTCAACAACTCTTCCATCCGGCAGAAGAGAAGGAGCACAGCACACCTCAGCTGCGAGTGATCCATCTTGTTCCTGAGAATCTGCACGCGACCAAAAGCAAAACCCAGACAGGCTCTTCTTCCTTCTCCGCCGAGAGAGTCATCATCTTCTTACGCATGCTAGCCAGGCTGCCATGAGAGAACCTGGATGCCTCACCGGGAGGCTGCCCCTGCCGTGAACGAGCTTTCTCCGGGTTTGGTGACCGAATGCATGTGTGGGGGAAGGAACTGCCTCCCGCTCTCTCGCCCAACAAACCCAGCCTCCTCGGGACGTTCTGAGGGGTCTTTACTCCACATTATCAGATGCTGGTCACTGATCAGCAACCCACCGCCGACCCTCTTGAGTTTGCTCGCCTTTCTCAATGCCCGCTTCTGCTTTGCCCTGATCTGGCAGCGAGATCCCTCAATGCCCTACTCTTTCATTGTTCTCTGCCATGAGGGCCAATGATTGGTCTGGAATTCCCTAAATATACTTCTTCTCTGCTTTCTATTTGTTCCTTTTTCCATCGTTTCCCATCCTTGTCTTACTTGACCCCCGTGCCGAGGTGGAAACACCAGATTTCCCATTCAGCGCATAGAGGATTGCCCGGTGTTCGGGTCAATTTATCTATCGTATTTCTCGTTTCTTGTTGCTGGGCAGTGTCGTGTCTGCGGAATACGTCTTCGCTCAGCTTGACTGGTTACCTAATCAGCTGTCTGAGCGCTCCAGGGACAGCACACATTGGAATGAGGCTGGGTTCGCCTCGAGCGGGACCATCTGGTAGGTTGTCTTGGTGGGTGGGTGCAGTGCCGTCACTCTGCCGATGGGTCAGGGGGGAGCTCAGATACGTACCGCCCTCTGCTCTACCTTGAGGCAAGGTACCATGTCAAGGTGAAGACGGGAGGGGAAGGCGAGTGGGGAGCGGAACACAACCAAAGTCACTTTTTCCTCTTGTCCCATCCACTCACCGTTGACCAGGTACCGACGACCAGACACCACTCTGTCTGTCTCGCCGGACACGCCCCCCCTCCACTCCAGCCCACTGGCTCAAGCTTCCTCTCCCCCTCCCAGTAGCCTGTGTCCACACGCATCTCGACTCTCTCAAACGACGGCTGCTGCTTGACTGGCACTTGCAGCCACCCTCACCCTTGCCCATCCACTCGCCTACCCATCCCTGCCTCCCGTTCGCCATGAGTCTTGGTCTTGAATCCACAACGGGTGCCAGGGGGAGTAGGACGAGAGGGTTTGACTCTAGACACACCCAGATCATCAGCCCGCTCCACTACTGACCTTCAACCCGCTCTCTTGGCCTGGTCACCGGTGCCGGTTTAAGACAGTTTAAACTCTTCGGATTGCCCGTCTTATACGGTCTTCGCAAGCCCTTTGCGTGTCATCCTTCTTGCACCCCTCGACTTACACCTACCTCCATTCGCTGTCCTCGTACTACGGCCGACGCCGCAAATACCGTCATCATCGTCTTGCTCGTTCCTTCAACGTCGACGCTAAGCCCTAGAGACCCTGGCCTACTATTCCGAGTTTGGTGACCGTTTGTGATCAAGGCCTCAAGGCACTCACCTCCTCGACAGCCTTACGGGGCTCTTCATCGTCATCATCCTTGACGGAACTTGGTATATAAGAGATCTTGAATCTCCCGACTGGACGCCACAGAATCGCAACAGAAGATACAAGCTCGAGCATCGTTCCAGAAGCATCATCTTGTAGATCCTGAGCCAATATCTTGAGATTCTGAGCGCAGTCGTTTGACCTGTGAGACTCGTTTTTTCTCTTCATTATTTTCTTTCAAGTCTTTAGAATGTTCCCATACCAATACTCTCATGATACAGATTACTCGGGCATCGACCCAGACTACACGGGAAGCTACCCTGACGAGTCCTTGGTAGACTGGGACGGAGCTCAAGGCAGCACCGTCTACACACCGGCACCCAGCAGCAGTTCGAACAAGAGCCGCAGCAGCAAACGGTCCAAGTCAAGCAAACTCACGAATTACTCGGGCTCAGACACCGAAACAGAAGAAGCCAAGATGTCTTCACGATCATCCAAGTATTCGGGTTCCACCAGCTCCAAGAAGGAGAAGTCTTCGTCACCGAGATCAAAGGAGTCTGATGACTGGAGTGCCGTGACTGACCCGGAGATGAGACGCCGGATTCAAAATAGGATTGCTCAGCGCAAGTTCAGTACGTCTTACCCCGTTTTGTTACTCTCTTGGCATATACTTACATGGTGATACAGGGGACAAGGCCCGTGAGCAAAAGGAGCGCGACCAACGCGATGCCCTTAATGAGCAATATGCCGACAGTAGCTACCGCATCCGCAGTGCCGATGAGTTGGTGGACGAAGGGGATCTGGCATGGGGCAGCTTCAGCATGGGCCACATGCTCTCTCGAGGGCATGAAGCTGCCAGTGCGGGGCAACGGACTCACAGTGGCGGGAGCAGAAGGGAGTCTGACCTCGTGATGGATCAGGCCATGTATAGCAGCCACAGCATGAGCCCTTACCCACCGACATCAATGGGCATCCCGACGACCTCGGGCTATACCATGGGGGGGGGTGCCAGCTGGGGCGGGGACGGGGCAAGCAGCGGAGGGGGTGATGTTGGGTACTATGATTCGCCTTATGGTGGGTACTATGATGGCACGGAACACCGTTGAGAGAGAGACACATGGAGAGGCTATAAAAAGTGGTGAGTTTGACAGAGGATGGGAATGTTGAAGAGAAGCTGACAGGGTTCAAATAGGAAGGTGAAGTGGGGAAGCAAGACAGTGTTTGAGCTTGGAGAGGAAATGATATGCTCTTCAACGGTAAACTTTCCCCCAGTCGATGGAGAGACTGCGAGACACTTTCTTCTCTTTGGTCAGGGCTCATGCAAGGAGGTTTCTTTTCAGCTTGGTTTTCTTTCTGTTTTTGGTCACGGCGATAGAAACATTTTGACCTTTTTGGTGGTCAGTTTCCTGTTTTGTAAGGGTTCTTCATTCCTCTTGATCATTTTGGGATTTGTTTGCTTCTATATCGGACAGGTTTTGTTTGATCTTCACTTCCTGTTTGTTTTTTCTCTCGGATGGTTTAACGTTTAGGTATACCCCCTTCCTGGGACCTTTTGGTTGGACGGATGTTTAGATTCAACTCATTGGTTATTTTTTCTCCAAGGTCACAGGTTGGTTTGGGTATATGGGGATGGATGGATGGGAAT
>NW_001914858.1:2186155-2189688 GCF_000226545.1 Podospora anserina S mat+
GTTTCTTCAAGTGTGGCTGAAGATGGTTGTTAATAAGTGAGGGGGCACGAGAAGAGAGCTACAAGGTGATCCTGGTCTGTCAGGGGGAGCTAACCGAATGCGGGTCCGAGGGGTACCTCTCTCTGTGGAGCGCTGTGGAGAGGCAGTTCTCTCACCGCCCGGCAGGTGCCCTGATGAGCGATGCCAAGAAACTCTATTCTCGCACCCCCCCATGCTTTTCGACAAAAGACAAAGTGCAACGTCTTGCGTTCCATTTGATGCAGTCCGCGAGGCCGACTTATCTCGCGTCTGCGGTTCTTTTGAGCAGCTGAAACCACACCTCTCCCATCACATCCCGTCCCAATATATGGAAGACGCATGGAAGCTTCGGCGAACACCGGTCCCTCGGCTCCCCAGACATGAGAGACGCACCCAGTGTTCCCTCGACGTCTCTATGCGGCAAGATCATCGATTTCTCACCCTCACCTCTCTCACCTTACGTTGATTACCTTCCCGCTGCTGCTTCACCAGCACGACCAGTGACCACCTCGCTTCTTCTTTTTTCTGGATATTCTGTCATGATTGACATGTCACAGCGTCGATCATCTGCTCACCATCATACACATACATCTCGACGGGAACTCCCCTAGTGGGCGTTGGTTCCTGCATGTTTTTTTTACGCCATCGGCTTATTCTTTCTGCGAGTGCTTTCCGCTCAGCGAAGCCGGTAAGGTGCGGCACAGCGGTGTTGAGCGTTTATTTCCTATTTTGCCGTCGTGCTTCTAGCGTAGTAGCTCTGAGGGCGGGCCAAGTTGGCCAGGGGAACATCGTTCGGTCCTGTCTTGAGAAACAAGAACCTATAGGATGAGGATCATATGGCCACCCGCGTGCCGCTTATTTCTCCCCGTCTCTTGAATTACAACTCCGGACCCGTCGGCCACTGGCTTTTTTTCTCATGACCAGGAACGGCGTGGAGAGGTACCATCGGCAAGCCATGGCATGCGGTATTGCGGGGGGCTTCCGCGCCGAGGAAGGGAGTGTGGGTGGGGAGGGAGCTCAAGCACCTCACGCCACAACAGGCCGACCCATGGGTCCCCGCTACGTTGTTGATGGAGGTTGGGACAGAAGCAGGCCACTGGGGATCATTCCGTGATCTCGTGGTGCAAGCGATTGGCACCGTATGCAGGTGTGTCGACCTCGGTCGAGAGAATCAAGACAGGTGCAGCACACGATCCTTCTGTAACCCACGCCTGCTGCAGGCTTTCGTGTTGGGAAGGTTTGGCGTCCCATGTCTTTGATCTTCGGCAGTTGTTGCGGTGGTTGAGAAAAGCTGAAAAGGGGACGACAAGAGGCGACGCCAAGGGAGCGGGCTTGCTGGGTGCCGGAGAACCAAGTCCTAGCGTGATCGATCTCTCGAGAGCTTGACCCGCCGCTATGCCAGACTTGTCAGTTCCGTCTTTGGAGCGCCGTTGAAGTGGCGTCCGAGGTGCGTCTATGCCGTGGTTTCTCGAGATGATCTGTGCTCATCAGATCCGGAAGACCAAGCATCGCTTCCACGGAGTGTCGATGAAGCTCGTGAGACCCCGAGGCCGCATCGGTGACCGAGGTTATGGAAGTACACGGCCGCTTTGACGGTGCATCTCGGAGAGATGGAAGCTATCTCGAATGTGAGGTAGGGCCGAGGGAGCATCGATATGGTAATCTGCTCGTGCCTTGGGGGTGTGGGGGTCGGTCCGAGAACTCCTGCCTCAACAGGACTGACAGCTCATCGAGAGCTGCTTGATGCTGAACTAGGGACTTGGTTTGTGCCATCTTCGTCCCATCACATCTACTACATCTCCGGGCTCTCTGCGGAGGGCCTCATCATGTTTCGATTCAAGACGGGGGGTCACTGGATCATGGAATTAGCGCCGAGTGGCACGTCTGTGGGGGCAACACCAGCGATGGCGGTGTTCAAATGGGGTTAAGTGGCCTTTTCTAATATCTTTACTCCCTTTTTTCTACTCGGCACGTCGATGTTTTTCAACCTAGATCTGGGAGGGGCCTGTACCTATCCACTTGCAGATCTTGTTTCGATGCCTTTATTGACTTGGCACATGACGTCCTATCTTAAATTTTCCTTCCGCCCCAATCAGGGCCGGCATTCGAGGCACTCGGACGGTGGACGATGGAGATATGGACTGAACTTTCGAGGTGGAAATAACACGGACGCCGGGAACTCTGGCGGGTGACGTCTGAGGCGGCGATAAGGACAAGAGGAACGGCTCTTCACGTGAAGTCGTCTGGAGATGTTTGTGGCTTAATGTTTGCAGATGTCCACCCCTTGTCGAGATACTTGCGGTGCAAGTATATCCATTAGTGCCATTCTGGGCCCTCTGCAGGTAAATTGAAACCGGTGGCTTGCAGATCTCACGCAGATGGCGTCAACCATGTCAACACCGTTATTGAAACTTTGCAAAAGATTCAGTACGTAAACCATGAGCGTACACACACACACAGACACACACACACAAATCATCAGATGAAGTCAAAATTGCCTAGCGGCTCTGTGGATGCAGATGCTATGATGGCTCGCTTGATACGGATATAACCTACCAATTCGGAAGGTGTCACTGTCTCTCCAGATCTACTTGTATGTACAGTAGGTACTGAGCGAGAGTTGGAGAGAAGAACAGGTGGGAGCACAGTTGCTTTGAAGACCCCCCCCAGAAGCGAAAAAAGGTGGGGTTTTGTTGGGGATCTTCGGCGGGGGGCGCGGGCCGATGGATAACTGCGGGGCCCGCCCAATTGGGAGTGGGGCAGCCAACAGCTGAGAGCCACTGCCAGGGCCAACCTACATAGGCCAGGGGCCAAGACTTTGGGCGGGAGAGAGCTCCAACTTGCAAGCTGTCCGAATTGGGTTTGGTGATAGCAGACAGGTGCCTGACCACCACGAACAATCGCGATACTGACGAAGACGACGACGGCGATGATGATGATGATGATGATGATGATGATGGTATAATCACACATATATTCTCGAACCGATCAATTGACCCACAATGATCCCCAACTGGAGGCGCCTCCTGGCAGCCACCGCCCTCCTCACTTCTACCACCACCGTCACCGCCACCATCGATGCTGCGACCCCCTCCAACAACGATGAATCCATCCTCCACAGCGAACTCGCCTCACAGCAGAACTCATCACTGCTATGGGGCCCCTACCGCCCAAATCTTTACTTTGGGGTGCGCCCTAGGATTCCTAAATCGTTGATGACGGGCCTGATGTGGGGGAAGGTGGAGAGTTTCCATGACTTTCAGAACACGATGCGGTACACCTGTGAGCAGAACGAGGGGATGAAGGGGTACGGGTGGGATGAGTACGATGCGAGGAACGGGGGGGTGCAGACGATTCACGATAGGGGGAATGGGCTGACGCTCACGACGAGCTTTGTGAAGGTTCCGGGGGGGGAGGAATGGGGGGAGTTGGGGGGCGAGGGTGAAGGGGGTTTTTGGGGAATCCGGAGCAGAGGACGACGGTGATTTTGTATGTAACGCAGGAGGGCGGTGGGA
>NW_001914858.1:2189838-2211645 GCF_000226545.1 Podospora anserina S mat+
TATCCGGACGAGCAGATTTGGCAGGCGACGCATATGTGTTTAGACAGTTGAAGGAGCAGGTGGATTGGTTGGTGGAGAACAAGTATGATAATGCCGAGCATGCGCCGCCGGTCTGGCAGGTTTTCACGCTGCAGAATAGGCCGGGGAAGGGGAATGTGCACATTGTGCAAAAGGTCTTCGAGGGGGACTTTGAGTTTGATGTGCTCTTCTCTAGCGAGAGTGCGGGTATGGAGCTCAAGAGTGAGGATCTGACGAGGGAGATCAAGGCTGGCTCGGAGGAGTTTGGGGAGAGGTTTGGGGGTGTGTTTGCGCTGAAGGCACCGTTTAATGCGGACAAGTACAAGAAGTTTGGCCGGAGCATGTTTTCGAACTTGATTGGTGGGATTGGGTATTTCTATGGGCAGGCAGTGGTGGACCGGTCTTATGCGCCAGAGTATGATGAAGTTGATGAGGGCTTCTGGGAGGAGGCTGCCGAGGCTAGGGCGAGACATGCGGAAGCTTTGGAGGGGCCGCATGAGCTTTTCACCAGTGTTCCTTCACGTCCATTCTTCCCTCGCGGGTTCTTGTGGGATGAGGGTTTTCACCTGCTGCCTATTGCGGATTGGGACACTGATCTTGCTCTGGAGGTCATCAAAAGCTGGTTTAACCTCATTGATGAAGACGGTTGGATCGGGCGCGAGCAGATCTTGGGCGCCGAGGCACGCAGCAAGGTCCCTCAGGAGTTCCAGACTCAATACCCACACTATGCCAACCCGCCTACTCTCTTCCTCGTTGTTGAGCAGTTTGTCGAAAGACTGCTGAACACCAACGGCACCGCGGCTGTCCACAAGGAACGCCTGTCTCAAAGTGAGTCTTTGGCCAACGCTTCGCTCGAGAACCCCGAGGTTGGCCTCGACTATCTACGCAAGATCTACCCGCTGCTCCGCCGCCAGTTCCAATGGTTCAGAAAGACACAAAAGGGCGATATCAAGTCTTACGACAGAGAAGCATACTCCACCAAGGAAGCTTACAGATGGCGCGGCCGCACCACTACTCACTGCTTGACCAGCGGTCTGGATGACTACCCGCGCCCTCAACCTCCGCATCCTGGGGAGCTGCACGTTGACTTGATGTCCTGGGTTGGTCTCATGGCCAAGTCACTCTCCAACATTGGCGATGCTCTCGGCTTTGCGGAGGATGTCAGTGAGTACAGGACCATTTTGGACGCTATTGAGCACAACCTTGTCGACCTGCACTGGTCCGAGACGGATGGGTGCTTCTGCGATGCCACGATCGACGACTTTGAGGAGAACAAGCTCGTCTGCCACAAGGGCTACATCTCTCTCTTCCCATTCTTGACCGGCTTGATGAAGCCTGACGACCCCAAGGTTGGCAGGATTCTGGCCTTGATTGGCGATGAGGAGGAGCTCTGGACGCCCTATGGATTGCGCAGTCTCAGCAAGAAGGATGCTCTCTATGAGACGGCCGAGAACTACTGGCGGAGTCCCATCTGGATCAACATCAACTACATGGCTGTGAAGCAGCTTCACGTAAGTCTTTTGGTCTTGAAACTGTTCAGGTATGACAAGCTAACTCGGGTTTCATAGTACGTTGCGACACAAGATGGGCCGCACAAGGAGGTCGCCAGAGACTTGTACTCGCGCCTGCGCAAGAACCTGGTTGAGACGATTTACAATGCCTGGGAGGAGACTGGGTTTGCCTGGGAGCAGTACAACCCCGACACTGGAAAGGGTCAGAGAACACAGCATTTCACTGGCTGGACCAGCCTGGTGGTCAAGATTATGACCATGGAGGACTTGGAGGGTGGTGCCAAGGCCACGGGGAGTGAGCACGGTCATGATGAGCTGTAGTGGGCGAGTCTATGTATGTGTTGGGTTTATGTAGTTATGTACAGTACCAGCGAGGAGTTGGGGGCGAAAGAGCGAAATACATACGGTTTTGGTCGGTGGATTTTTATCATTGCTAGTGGTGGTTTAGGGGACTTATATATCCAGCCCGACAGCTGTCACCAGTTGCCCCACCTGCCACCGAAGTAATACGCGGCCCCGTTCCGTAACCCGTCATCCCGACGGCCGCTTTAGCGGTCAGCCTCCCCGCAGCGGGCTGGGGCTTGTGTCTCATCCCCTGAAATCGGAATCGTAATATGCGGCCTCGCCCAACCATAATAACTGAAGCTTACATCAAGCTCGACGTCGCCAGAACGCCCAACACTGTAATCAACCAGTCTTCAGCGCCTTTTGCTTGGTTTTATTTTCAAGCTCCACGATGTCATGACCTGATGCTTTTTTTATGATCCCTTTTCTTTTCTTAACTTTGTAATCCCATCAGACGATTCATTGGCAGTGATCCAAAAGACCTTGGCAATGTCGAACATCACCCCCCTCCGACGAGCGCCCACCACGGGCGGGGTTGGAACGGGAAAAATGACTGCCGCGACGACGACGACGGCGGGGCAAAAATACCATCAGCACTCGACGAGTATATTGAAGACGCTGCAGGCGACCGAGATGTTGGACACGAAGCCTGTTTTGCCGGCTGGTACGCACCACCCCTCTTTCTAACCCCCCCCCTCCCCGGCCCTCAGGAACATAAACTGATGGATATGTGCTTGTAGAAATCATCGCCACCATCCTCGACTACCTCCCCGTCCCGGACCTCCTCCGCTTCGCCCGAACGTCCCGCCGGTACAAGGAGATGGTCTACGACGACACACGCTGGGTGGCGCGGTTAAAGAGCATGGGTGTCTGGGACGAGGCGGGAGCGAGAAAAAGATTCGAGGAGGCGGTGCAGAGGAGACGACAACAAACTATTAGCAGTGGGGTTGGGAGGGGGCAGCCGATACCACCCCCATCACCAACCGGAACAACAAAAAGAGAGAGTTTATTCTTTGATGCGGATTTAGAACAGGAGAGGAGACAGCACGAGTTGCTGCAGATACAGCTGCAGAAACAGCAGATTTCTGATTTGAGGGATGGGTTTGAGACGATGAAAGTTTCTGGAGGAGGGTCAGGGGGGGAGCCGCCGAGGGATGTGGAGGGGTTGTTGCTGGTGGTGAAGAACGCGAGGAGTATAAGGGGTCATGCGAGGCAGGAGTATGGGAGGATATACGGGGCGTTGGCGCCGTTTTATTTCGATTTGGTCAGGGCGAGGACGCATACGGATCCGTTGGTTTTCAAGGTTTTTAGGGATCCGGATCGGCAGGCGAGGATGCTGGCTAATTTGAGGAGTTTTGCGAGGAGTGACTGGGCGGATGGGGCGGAGGGGAGGAGGGAGAAGTTGGAGGGGATGACGGGGATTTTTGAGAGCGCGGTGCTGAGGGAGTTTGAGCAGGGGTATGAGTTTTGGGATGTGGATGGGAGGATGAAAAAGTATGCGCATGTATTGGAGGTGTTGAATCCGGGGAGTAGTGCGGGGGTAGAGCTGTTTATACAGAAGCATCCGATTTTTGCGGATAGGGAGGTGCTGGCGAATGCGATGGATTGTGTGAATCAGGCCATGGCGGATAGTATCACGCTGGAGCCGTCGAGGAGGTTTTTTGAGGTGTTGGGGAGGAAGGTGAATGAGCAGGGTGAGATCATTGGGAGGATATTCCCGAGGCCGCAGAGGGTGTTTTGGGGGTTTGTGGATAAGGTCAGGGAGGAGATTATGGTCGAGTATATCACGCCTTTGTTTGATGATGCGCATCAGAGGAGTATACCGAGTTATTTGAGAGCGGTGTCGGGGATTTTTGAGCAGACGATGTTGTTCTTGAGGACGCTGACGCCGCCGAAGGGAGGGGAGGTGGATCAGGAGGCGAAGGCGAAGGAGATAGCGTTGAGGATCTTTGAGCCGCATATTGATTTGTATTTTCAGGACGAAATCGATACGTTTACGGCGCAGGCGGAGAGGGAGGTGGGGGAGTGGGAGAAGAAGTTGTCGGAGCAGGAGGCGAGTGCCGAGTCGTTTTATATGGGCAGCTTTGCGAACCGGCAGGCGGACAAGAAGGACTTCTTGACGTCGTTCAAGAAGGTGGTTATGATGCCTGTTACGGTATTGCCTACGAGTCTGGGGTTGCCCATAGGGTCGCCGTTTGCAAGTAGTAAACCTGCTGCGACGGCGGCTGCTAATGGTGGACCGTCGACTCCGAGTCGGGCAGGGTCTCCTGCGCCAGCGGGCACTCCTGGCGATCGCGCCAGCAGTCCATTACCAGGCAAAGCATTTGCGGATGAATTGGCAGCCAAGGCGGCGCTGATGACGTCTCGGCTGGAGGGCATCAAATCCCTCTTCAGCATCGAGGTAGCGCTCAGCCTGGTTCACGGAGCTAAAGCCAGCCTAGGTCGTGTCGCTGTCTTCATCCAGCTTGGAGGCCAAGTCGGCGGCGAGGCGCGAGAGATGTGCGAAACCATCTTCGTCACGCTCCTCCGCATCCTCGGCAACGGCCACGTCAAGCCTGGTTTCGATAAGGCCGTCACCCATCTATCCCAATACAACCCCCGCGAGGTCAGCGAACACGAAAAGGGAGGCGTGGCCCCCTTGGTCACATTTATCGAGCTGGTCAACGTGGGCGACCTCATCTCCCAGATGATCGACGTCTTTTACGAGCAACAGCTCGCCCAGCCGAAAATTGCCGACAGAAACGACTTTTTGGATCCTGCGGGCATGGCAAAGAAAAAGTTTGAGCAAATGCTCGACGAGAGCGTCGCCGCCGGCCTTAATAAGGGCATCGACGTGCTCATGGACGAGGTGGAATACATTTGCGCCACTACTCAGTCGCCGACGGACTATAACCCGGGGGGTATCTCTGCTCCTGATTCCATTCTGTCAGGGACGATCCCTGGGATGGAGAAGGCGCCTGCTCCGAAGCCACCGGCGGGGGCGATAGATATGGACATTGGCCCTTCAAAAACAGCGCAGAGGATCAAGGATCTGGTAGCGTCGCACACCTCGATGTTGGTGGGCAGCACAGACAAGTCGATGCTTGATGTGTTCAACGGCGAGGTTGGACTCCGGCTCTTTACGGCGGTGTGCAAGCATCTGAAGAGACAGCGGATCAGCACCGAGGGGGCGATCAAGCTGATTGCGGATATGAATCTCTACTTTGAGTACATCCGCACGCTCAAGAACAAGGACTTGCTCGCGTATTTCAAGGCGTTGAGGGAGCTGAGCCAGATTTATCTGATTGATGCGAAGCATGCCAAGGAGATGGCGACGATTATTGCTGATGGGGACAGGTTTGGGGGGATCTTTAGGGCGGAGGAGGTGTATGAGTATGCGGAGAGGAGGGCGGATTGGTATCAGGTGAAGAGGGAGGTAGAGAGGGCCATGTATGGGTTGGAGTGTTGTGTTATGTAGACAACTTGGGACATAGACATGAGAGGAAGAGATATAAGGGCAAGGAAGGGATGACGAGAAATACAAAAAACGGTTTTGATGGTTGAGCAAAAGCTCGTTTCGAGATGGTCCTGCCATTGCTATCTATCGACCTAGTTGTTTGTTCCAATGACCCGACTGCCGTAGAGGTGATACATAGTGTGGAGAAAAAAAGGGAAAACCAAACGCTGATATGTCGGCCGTATTTGGTGTTTCATATATAATAATGGGTATCCAACTGAGATGGAAAAAGAGAAACACTGAAATCCCTTTCAGTCTGTATATATAAAGAAACCCGCCCCCCCCCGCCCAAAAAAAAGAAACAAGAAAACACGCCCCCTAATAATAAATTTCATTCCCGTGCACCATCGCCTTGAACTCATCATCCGGCTCCTCAAACCTGTACCCTTCCCCCCTCACCACCCTGTCCACCTCCTCCCTCACAAACGGGTACACATCCCTCCACGCGTTCCTCCCCATCCACCCATCCAGATGCCCATACCCCGGCACAACCTTGCGCTTGTAATCCCCGTCCTCAAACTGGCTGCACAACACCTCGTACGTCCGCTCGGTAGCCTCGGGCGACAAGACAGCGTTGTCCCTCCCCACCCAGAGCATGATCGGTATCCCTTTTAGTCGTTGGACATTCTCCCTCGTGTCCAGGGGTTCATACATTGGCGCATTGGTCATGACATGACCCTCGTAGCCCATCTTCATGAGCAAATTCAGCAACCGCATGTTCACCCCCCCGAAAAACCGGTCGATCTGCCGGTGTGTAGCCTCGTTGAGGTTGTGGTGGTTCCAGCACCGACCAAACACCAACGAAGTTCGGTGGCAGGCGGCATTGTTGCACATTTCTTTGCGGGATTGGGGGTATAACCTCAGGGCTTGGTTAAGGAGATACTGAGCCCATCCCTCGTCTTTGCTCGTCGAGCAGCTGAACCAAGAGCCGCAGACGGCGTTGTATAACTTGTCAAGAGGCAAAGGACCGCCAGCCATGACTTTGGCCATGTTGGCGGGTCCCCAGATGGGGTTCATGAATACCTGTGAGCAGTTTATCCCCAAGATCCAGGAGGGGGGGATTGTCCCGTCTAGGAGGCCGGAGGAGAAGGCTACCGAGCCCATGCAGTGGGCGACGCAGTAGACTTTTTCCGGGGAGGCGAGTTTGGGGGTGAGGGTGGTGGTCTGGGATTTGCGGATGTATTCCAGGCAGGCGCGGAGGTCGAGGCGGGCGTCAAACGTTGTCCAGTTGTTGCCTGCGATCATGAGCTGGCCGATGCGGTGGACGGACACCCAGACGCGGTAGCCTGCTCGACGGAAGTAGTTGACTGCGTTGAAGGGGATGGTGGGGAGGGCAAAGATTTGGTGGTCGACGCTCGCACCGGGGATCATGAAGAGGTCTTTTACCTGGTGGCCTTCTGGGACGTGGGTGGGCTCCCATTTGTGCATGCGGGTTGTTACGCCGTCCGAGGCGACGATGGCGTAGGAGCTGTCGGGGTTGGTGTCGTTTGTGAAGCCGGTAAACGTTTGGGTTGGGTATTGGAGGGGGGTGAGAGGGGCGAGGAAGAGGGACATGGAGCGGCGGGTGAAGTAAGTCAGGAAACTGGCGGCGCTGACGGCTTTGCGGATGAAGCTGCTGCCGGTGGTGGTCATGGTGTTGATCTGGGAGAGGAAGTCGCTAGGTTGGATTTGCATGATGCCCTTTGCGATGGGGGCGCCTCTGCGCCAGGCGTCCTCGTCGTCGAGATCGCGGCACATGCCTGGGACGTGCTCGCTGATGGTCACGTAGAGGGTGCTGGTTGCCTTCCAGAACTGGATAGGGGCCAGGGCAACCGACGAGTCAACCACCTTGTAGCCGTGGAAGTGCAGCCTCCTGCCATCGACACCAGTCATGTCAAAGTCGTAGGTCAGGTTGCGAGTCCCCGGAGCTTTGGAGTTGAGAATGAACAGATTAAACTCTCCTCTCTGCACCATGAACGGGGACCCACGAATGGCCGGGCAGACAAAAGTGCCGGTCAGCATCCCACGATGCTGCACATGGCTGATCATCTCCTTGGTGTTGAAAGACTGCACGCTGAGGAAGAACCTCGCGCTCTCACAGAGCGACTTACCAATGCGATGAGCAAGCTCATACGTCGCCCGGTTATCCTCGGTCATCTTGGTATCAGCATGAAGAAAGCCAGACATGACCTCGGTAAAGCCAATGCCGCTAGCCTTGACAATCCGAGCCTTGTCCATGACCTTCTTTGCCGTCTGAATGCTGATCAGCTCTTCCTCAGCCTTCAACTGCTCCCGCCTCTGCTTGGGCCTGCACCGCTTGGGAGCATGCGCCGGCTCCCCGAGCAAGTTGAGAATGCCATTCTTCTCCTCGCTAATCTTGAGCTCCTTGGACTCGCAGTACGCCTCCACCGATCGTTCTGCCAAAGCGGCGATAGTGGCAAAAGGGTTGGCACCCAGCGCAGTCGGAATCACAGAGGCATCTGTAACCACAAACCCGTCATGGACTTCCGCTCCGTTTCCGCTAAAGAGCTGACCGACGTGGTTGGTAACACCAGTCCTCCCCGTATTGTCTCGAGCCATGCAGGCACCACTAAATTTGGGTCAGAAAAAAGAAGAAAACTTCCGTCGGTGCAACGTGGTACATTCGGAGGAAAAGACGAAAAAGAAACTTACCCAATGGGATGAACCGTGATCTGCTGGCCCATGATCCCGTAAAAGGGGCTGTGTACCAAGGTACCTCCAACATACTCTGTCGCCCGCTCCAAGATGTTGTTGAGCTTCTTGACGTGGTGGCTGCGAGCGACGCCGAGGAATTCTAGAACGGGCTTGTCGTCCTTCAGCGACAGCATGGCCTGATTGCTGTCATGCGACATGACCAGATACACCTGCGTCCGTTCCGTAGCGCCATTCTTGAAGTAGGGTCCCAAAAGTCTAGAACCCCATCTCGCCAGAGCAGCCTGCGTCTTCTCGATGATAGTATCATCCCTCGGGTCCTTCTTTCCCGGCATGAAGTCCAACATGACCTGGAAAAGATGCGACAGAGCATGGGGAATAGCCCCCTCCTCGATCACATACCCATCCAACGGGTTCTCGTGTCCCTCCCGGTTATCAATCACACTCGTAATCGTTGGCCCGATGGGGTTATACGGCGACGGGACCGGCTTGCCCATCCCGTTGACGTGTCTGTCGGTGTTGTATCCAAACGCCAACATGTCGCCGTTCCCGCTCATGTTCTGTCCGACACTGTCACTCATGGAAAGGCCCATAGCCTTGCTCCTGAGTAGGATCTCGGTCGAAGCGATGGCGCCGGCACCGAGGAAGACGGCCTTTTTCGCATGGACCCACATAAGGTCGTTGTGAAGATAGCCTTTGAAGAGCCCGCGGTTCCTGCCGTGCCAGGCGAAGAAGACGCGGTAGCCTTCTTTCTCGTCCTTTTGGATATACCGCACCTCGCACTCGCAGAACATTTCGGCGCCCCAGTTCCAGGCGTCGGCTAGGTAGGTGACGAGGGTGGTGGTTTTGGAGCCGTCGTTGACCCCCGTGGCGTCCTGGCCTGTGAGGCTGGATGGGGACATCTCAACGCCGCAGCTGTTGGGACCATTGCGAAAGCGTGTTGTCTGCTTGACCTTCTTGAACTTGTGACCCATGCCCAGGTTTTCGGCTTGTTCCTTGAAGACTTTGGTCTTGGGGAGTTCGGGCCACTCGCTGGGGTACTCGGTAGGTTCAAGGACCTGTTCCACCTTCTTGTAGTCTAAGCCATCACTGTCAGCACACACGTTTCCATCGTATCCTAGATGCAATGGGGGTTCTCACACTTATCCAAGCCCTTTGGGTTTTCCCTAATCTCCTTAGGCCAGGGCTTCATAGACAGCGTCTGCTTATCCGCCTCCATAAACACATTCGCATTGATCAGACTAGTGCCACCGAGACCTGTTCAACGTCAGCACAAAAGAAACCCCTAACCCGGACTTCAGATCAAGACTCACCGTTACAAACAACCGCATTCTGTCCCTTCCCAAAAATCATATGATACATGCCGGTAGGGTTCCCGCCCTCCACCAGCTTCCCCTTTAAAAACGCCGGCGCCAGCTGCCCCGAGTAGTGCAGCTCCTTGAACGCCTCCACCGCGCCGGTAGGATACTCCCCCGGCCACTTCTCCCTCCCCCTCTCAAGCACACAGACCGACTGCCCCGTCCTCGCCATGCGGGAGGCGGCAACACCACCGCCATACCCAGATCCGATCACAACCACGTCGTACGATCCCCTCAGCAGCTCAAGCGGCTTGGAGATGCGAGGAAAAGCCTTGTCGTCTCTCCCGTCGGTGTACCCCCTGATCTTGGCCCGGGAGGTGCTGTGAGGGGAGGGGTCTTGCTGGTGGCCCTCGTAGGTTTCGATGGGGTGGGAGTCCTGGCGGGAGGGGGTTGTGGCTCTGGGAGGAGGGGCGGTTTCCTCGCTGATGAGGGTTTGGGTGCTAAAGACAGAGGCTGCTCGGGGGTTGGGGCTGGAGGAGGAGCTGGACATGGCTGCTTCGGTTGAGGAAGAGGATTCCGAGTCGGCGGTTCGGACTCTTCTGTGTCGCAGGTTGGGCTCTGTCTCTGTCCGGTTCCTTACGCTGTCATGCGTCAAATCGGCTGGACTGTGGACGATGTGAAGATGGTCGATGGAGAGCTGGCCTCTGGTGTCGGTGGTGCCAGGGCTATCAATGTGAAGGGCTGGGGTGAGAGGAGGTGTGTAGGGCCCGTTCGGTCCGTTGGGATGGGCTCCCAACATCTCCGAAGGGTTTTGTCTCTCGGATTTGTCCATTGTGGTCGGTGAGCTGGCCTGCCCGGATACCAATACGGTCGTGTCCACTATCAGGGAAGTTGGCTGGGAAGGAAAAGCCAATCCGTGTCACACAAAGGAACAATAGTTCAAGTAAGAGAGTATGTTGGCTGTATGAGATGGGAACACAAGAAAAGGGGGTAGGTAGGTAGGTAGGTAGGTAGGCAGGTAGGGTGAGAGAAGCAGGAAAAAGCCTCGAGGATTTGAAGCAGGCTGTGAGATCTTGATAAAGGTTCCCAGTTTCTGGGCGACTCGTCCGAGGGGGCTATCGGCATGATAGAGGCGCGATCCCAGACTGGTGTGGCTTTGTCTGGGCCAAACATCTTCGATACCGTCGGTAGAAGGGCGCTAGATGTGTATTGAGCATACAATGTCACGCCATCCCTACCAGTTTGCAGACTGTATGCAGTCTCCATGTGGGGGAATACCAAATTACAAGCCTCGGCCCCTACCCTTTGCTGACCCCAAGAATATTCGGTCAGGGCGCAGCTCGTCAGCCCGAGTTCATTTGTTGGACTACTCCTGGGCTGGGCTGGGCTGAGTAAAATCTTCAACCATTGCTGACAGGAGGCTGTCATTGGCTGGCATCCTTCCACCCTACCAGGCGATGGAGGGTGGACAAGGGGTCCAGGGTAGGGTGGTCCACCGCGACGGGTGAACCAGACATGGGAGACACCTGGGAGCCATCTCCGAAAGAGGCATGTCAGTCTTGGAGTCGCGAATGGTGACCATCTTTCAAATGCTGCCTTGTGGCTGAGGAACAAGGCTCGCAACGGCGACGATGTCATGTGGAAAGACGTCTTTTTTGGAGCGCCTCCCCCCCTTCTTTCCGTTCCCCTCCTCCACAAGCTGGAATCTATGACGGACGCAAAAGGATGTCGATTGGCTGTATGCAAACTCAGCCCATAAGATAGATGGTGTCTCAGACAGATCGACGAATCCCGACTGCACGGGCAATCTATCCGCAATCATTTAGGGGCTCTGACTGGCAGCTTGTAGCAGAGATCACCGTAGCCATCCCTCATTGCTGCCTTCGGGACGGCAGCGGAGGTAGGGCCCTTTTCGTGGTGGCCAGGGTTGATAGTGCTGATGCTGCGTTCATTGGACCGGAAACGAGCGGGTCGTGATAGGCTACAGCAAAAAGAAGTCGGCGATGTTGCAAGCCGTCGTAGCCGATTTACTCGGGAGCGCAACTCGCAGCTTTTCCATTTCATCATGTTGCAGTTTCTACTCGGATCTCGAGCAATCGTTATTTGTATCAGTACCTTTCATCTCAATGCCCTCCTTCAATGCTTTGCGAAGAGTTAGCGCTCTGATCACGACCAGATGTTTGATAACTCAATCCTTCCGATAAAGGCAGGGGCGCTGTCAAACCAAGACTTTACCCCTGGCCTCCTTAAAGGTCGGGGGGGCCGGCCCGCTGTGCTCGGCAGTCGATGGTTTGCGTGTTGGAGATCGAGATGTCGCAATGCGAGCGAGGCCCAACAGTCTGGCCCTTGGGCTCACCGGACACTGTTTGGAAATACTGTATAAACTGCAGAGCCCGTCCGTATGGGCAACGGGCGACCGACGTCAAAAACGACGTCAACGAGCTGACGGCCTCAGGCCCCCAATCACACCCCATGCAGTTTGATGCCTGATTGACACCCACACACACGGTCAAGGCAAAGCCACAAGGCTGATAACTGATCGGTCCATCAATGACTCTTATCATGACTGGATCTTCATTCTGAGGATATCAGGAGGGCGTCGTCGTCGCATTGCCCGTATAATCAGGTGTAGTAGATAGACTGCTGTTCCTGATTCGCAAAACTCGAGTGACTCGACATATTTCGGGAATCTCAGCCTTTGAGCTGGGCGAGACGACGATTGGATTCCGGTGAGAAGGTAACTGTTTCGAGGCCGTTGCACAGCCTTTCGGTGCCACCACCTTGTCCTGGGTATATTGACATCTGTCAGCCGATTGGCCAATTCGCCCAAATTAGTTCGGGCGGTTCTGTCTCCATCTCGACCACACGACAACGACGTGGAAAACTGCCCAATAGCGTTGCGAGGGTGCGGCGTCAAGGGGGTGGGTGGGCGGTCGGCGACAAGTGTGGCTCTTTGTGTCGCTGTGGCTTTCAGTTCGGTGTTTTGGGTTCAACGTATTCCTCGCTTGCTTTGCTTGCGATGTCCTGGAAGAGTGTTGCACAACGTCAAGTCCACGACAGGTGTTATTCATGGAAATTTGTCACGAAAACGCCGATTGTCCCGACGTAACCTTCTTTGGAGAAAGACAGCTGGAGATATCGCTTGATATCGCTCCGGGCCTTATCGCTGATATCCAGCAATCAGACCTTCTCTGATTGGCTTTTACGCTCTCTACCCCATGGGGAAGTTTGATTCTGGGAAGGAGCCACGACTTGTCCCTTCCGAGGTCCCGGGTCAATTTGTGCTGGTCAGCTGCCCATTTGATAACACTTGATAACACGGAAAGGGCATGGTGTCTCATTAATGGCGTGCTTTGCTTCTCAATTCACTTCATTCCGAACATCGACTTCACTTGCAGTTTCTGTTCTTTTTATTTTTTATATTTTTTATAATTTTTATTGTGTTTATATTCTTTTTATGCTTGGGGCATCCCCAACTCTATTCTACAGATTCCTTCCCTGCGCCATGCACGACACGCTATCCCTCCCAAATGCCGTCTATGCCCCTTGGTGTGAGAACCTTAAAAACCATAACAAGAACACGAACAGGTACACACACACACACCATCATCCACGCCCAACTCCAACAAGCTTACAAGCTTATTCTGCCTCCCGCAGGAGCAGAACAGCAATGACGTTGTCGGTAAGGCCCGCTCGGTTCAATTCTCTCCCCGACTGTGCAGGAGGCACAGGCGTGGTTGTTACTCACCGAGCTGCCAATGGGAAGATGGGGGTGGAAGATGAAGATGAAGAAGATGAAAGTCGTAACCTCGTCCCGGCCATCCCGTCCGATCCCTTCAAACTCCATACCCAGCACCCAAGAACCCCCATGACGCCAATGGGTCCAGAAAACGCCCAATGAGAAAAATCACAATCCCACACCGATGGGCGTGCCGCAAAGAGCGGCGGCGTCATCATCGAGGTGGCGGCCAGATCGCCATCCTGATGGGAATGGCTCGGCACTTGGTCACCCACATACGGATGTGTGGTGGTGCCTCTGCAACCCTGGTTCTAGCCCGGGTAGCGTCGGATGCCTATCCAGCAACACATACAGCTACTCTGCCTTGGGCTGAACTGCAACCACTGGATCATCGCTTTAAGCGGCAAAGCCAGAATCGGAGGTGACCTCGGCATCGGCAGCCTCCTTGTTGAGCTGGTTGTCCCACCAGTCACCGGTCTCCTTCATGGCACGGGCGACCTTGACGAAACCGGCAATGTTGGAACCGGCAACCAAGCTGGGATACTCGCCCTCGGTGGCCTCGACGTACTCCTTGGCCGTGTTGAGACCCTGGAAGAAGGCGCACTTCATGATCTCCTTGAGCTTGCTGTCAACCTCCTCCTTGGTCCAGGCGAGACGCTGGCTGTTCTGGGACATCTCGAGACCGGAGACGGCGACACCACCGCAGTTGGCGGCCTTGCCAGGGGCATACCAGATGGCCTCGCCCTTCTTCTCACGGCGCTCGTTCTCAAAGACCTCGATGGCCTCGAGAGTGCAGCCCATGTTGGAACCCTCAGCAATGAACTTGCAGCCGGCGGCGACAAGAGCCTCGGCCTCCTCCTTGCTGACCTCGTTCTGGGTGGCCGAAGGGAGAGCAATGTCGACCTTGCCGACGTGGACCCAGGGACGGACACCGTCAATGTACTTGAGGTTGTCCTTGTGGCTGTAGTCGGAGAGAGAGCCGCGGTTGAGCTTGAGCTCAGCAATGGCGGCGATATCCTCGGGGGTGACGCCCTGCTCGCCAGTGGCGATGAGAGAGCCCTTGGAGTCGGAAAGAGAGACGACCTTGCCGCCGAGCTCGATGACCTTGAGGGCAGCATACTGGGCGACGTTGCCGGAGCCCGAGATGGAGACGCGCTTGTTCTTCCAGCCATCGGTCACACCAGCATACTCGAGCATGTGGCCGACATAGTAGACGAGGCCGAAACCAGTGGCCTCGGGACGGATGAGAGAGCCACCCCAGTGGAGACCCTTGCCGGTAAGGACACCAGTGAACTTGTTGCGCTCACGGCGGTAGGCACCGAACATGTAACCGATCTCGCGGCCACCAACACCGATATCACCAGCGGGAACATCGGTATCGGCACCAATGTATCTGGCGAGCTCGCGCATGAAGGAAACGCAGAAGCGGCGAATCTCGTTGTCACTCTTGCCCTTGGGGTCGAAGTCGGAACCACCCTTGCCACCACCCATCATCACTGTTGCGAGTTGGTTAGCGAGTGCTCGCCATACAGGAGGCAAAGTTGCCTGTCACTTACAGCCAGTGAGGGCATTCTTGAAGATCTGCTCGAAGCCGAGGAACTTGAGGATGGAAAGGTTGACGGAGGGGTGAAGTCTGAGACCACCCTTGTATGGGCCGAGGGCCGAGTTGAACTGGACACGATAACCACGGTTCACCTGGAGGTCGCCATTGTCGTCCTCCCAGATGACGCGGAACTGGATGACACGCTCGGGGATGGAGATGACCTTGAGGGCGGTGCGGTACTCGGGGTTCTTCTTGAAGAGGGTGCTGTTCTCGAGGGTGTAGTAGAGCTCTGTCGGGTTCACGAGTCAGCACGAGCCATTGGCGGACCAGTGCCCCAAGGCTTGGCTCTCATGGAAACTCACCCTTGTAGGCCTGCTCGAACTCGGGCTCAGAAGGAAGGTTGGACATTGTGACGAGTGTTGAATGGGTATCTAGGGGTATATGTTCTTGTTGTTGTTGTTGTTGTTGTTGGAATGCGGAAATGTGTCGAGGGTATCAACTGTTGAACTCGTACGCTGTCGAACGAAGAATGAATGGGAAGAGAAGAGGACAATCGAGCACAATGGGACGAAGGGAAAGGACGAGTATAATATAGACACCCGCACGAAAGGCCGGTGGTGGGGGGGAGGGGGGGGGCAACGTTTGAAAGCCCGAATAGCGATGGTCTCTTTTTTTCATGGGACGACAGAACCAAGCCTTTTCCTGGTCCCCTGTTCCTAGCTACACAGTTCTCTCTACCGACAGGAGCACAATAGTGTAGCTCCGTTTCACACTATTATCCAGAGCCTTGCGTTTTTCTCCTGGGATGGTCGTCAACAGGCAGCGCGGGGGAGTCCCTGTGCTGGGTCGAGTGGCCACGTTTTGGCGAGGATTTACTCAGGGAGCGCCGGTTATCGCTCGTGCGTTAGAAGCACGGCGCACAGTTCCAGCGTCTTGACATGTGGAACGACGTCCGCGCCAGTCGGGTCGTATTTGCTTTTTGCCATACATATCATGATGCCTATTTCCCCTTTGGAAAACCAGACGATATCGGCCGTGGGATGAGATATTTTCCTGCAATAGGCAATGCCCCGCGTTGGTCTACACATACTGTCGTCACATAGCATTGCTGATTGGCTGCCCGGCAGCTTGGAAAGGGCTAGGCGGTGCTGCTCGCTGCCCATCTCGGGGCGTGGTGGTGCGTGGAGGTTGCAGTCGAATGGGGGGGCAGTTTGGGGGTCCATATGGGGGGGCTCGGGGGGGCCACTGGAGGGTACGGGTGGTTGAACAATGAGGAAAAGCTCGCGTGCTTGTCCTGGACCCTGGCATGACATCTGGCAGGGGGCCCCGGCCTCGCTGACGACAGGCTAGGATCAAAAGATGCCGCCGCGGCGCCACTGGGACAGGCCCTCATTCTTATCCGACGACACTGATTGGCCGCCCTTTTCTGGGTCAAAGCCGGTGGGATGGTGCTCACGAAGGGCTGCGGGGTCGACGGGAGCTAGCATTCTGCGAGGACATCGGCGCAGGACAGGGAAGCGGCGCCAAAAACGACGCAGAATCACCCGGCTCATTTTCGTGCGACTCCGACGTCGCTGGAGTCCTAGTGGCCGTCCTACGCTACTCATGTCCCTCATGTCCGCTTCCCTCCGGCGCATCCCGCGTTTAGTCATTGAAAAGGCAGACGAGCTCCTCGACACGACGACGGCAGGGTTGAGGGTTGCGGTTTGGCTGATCAGCCTCCGGTCTTGCAGCAGGTAATATTTGCTGCTATCTGTGCAGTTGTAATGTGAACTGGTAACCAATTCCCAACTGACCACTGATAGGCATTTATTTGAAGCTGGCTTCTCCCGGCCATCTTGGACGTCGAGCCCTTGTTACCTAACCAACACTGCCAAACCCCATTCAGCTGTCAAAGTCACAAATATCGCTCAAACATAAACGGAAGACCAACATGGAAGGACATGTTTCGAGATCGGGCAGAGCAAGCTGTTGTTGGTGATTAATGTGTCTAGTAGTCGAGCTGAACATAAGGCAGGCAGGACACCACCATTCGGCACCTCCGTCGTCATGATGTCTTGCAGCCTGCATTTCCTTGCATTTCACTTTCTGTCTCCTTTCGATGACGCACTCGGGCGTGATATCCCTCAAGCTGCGCCATGGCTCTTGGTCTCGACCAGTGGGTAACCAAGACTTTCCCAAGATCTGTTTTGTATCCACACGGGAAAATCCGACAAATCGTAACCTCTTTAAATTCAACCAGGGACATCCCTTCCTCATGGGGAACCCTACCCCAATGGGGTCAAGGATATCCCGACTTTGACGATGAGTTGGGAAAAAACGGCCGACGGAAAATACGATCTAGGTGTTGGGTTTTTTGTCTGTTTGTTCCTCACCACCAGGGAAAAAAACTACCGAACGACCTCCTCATCTTGAATATGACGGAGCGTCCGTAGATCGGAGTAGGTTTGGGGTTTATCCTTGGTATACTCTAGCTGGTGAGAAACAAATATGGGGGGAGAATTGTTCTTTGGAACTTTCGTCATCTTTTCTAGCAACCAGGGTGTGGACCAACCCAGCAGCACCTATGCTTTTCTCGAACTGCTGGGCAGAAGTCAAATGATGATGCCTGACGACGAGCTTTGGGGTGTTGTGTTGATTTGTTCTGTTTCTTCGCCCCGAGCCCCGAGATCCCCCGGCCGGCGTAAGTGCGAACGGCGCTTGGGTAGTGTAGTGGGCGGAGTTTCGGAGCCAGGCCCGATGATGAAGAAGGTACGGGGACTAGAACTAGATGACTGGGGACCGGGGGAGAGAGGGATCTCGGAAGGAAACGGCTTGACGCGGCTCTTTTCGATGTATTTCTAGATTTAATGTATGTGTGGGCATGACACGCGCGCGGGACGGTGATCAGATAAGAAAACACCAGGGTCTTGTTTGAGGATGAGAGCCAGTGAGGGGAGGTTGCATTACATGAATGCATGCTGTGTGGTTTTGATGGTGTCGGAAGGACCGGAGCGGCGGGACTGAGCGAGCAGCAAGAATGTCAACGGGTACCTGGTGGTTGTGTGTAACGGAGGAGGACGACGACAACGACCTCGGCCGAGAGGGACATCAACATGGGACGTGGGGTTTAGGTATGTTGAAGGGGAACACTCAGCTCGGCGAGCCCTTTCTCGTCGGCGAATTCCTCGCTGTTGCGAGCGCCTCCGTCCCGTCTTGTCTCGTCTCGTCTCAGGTTGTCTAGAGACCAGACCAGACCAGGTCGAGAATATTCGTCGTCTCATCTTTCCAAACCCTCTTCTTCTTCCTCTTCCTCGTCCTCCTTCTCCTCTTCTTCACTTCCACCGTTTTGTTCATGCCAGTCCTGCTATCTCCGACAATTTAAGCTTCACAATGACACCGTCAATCTGCAGTCGCACAAACAAGCCTCCTGCAACCCATCTAGGCCAGATCTGTCCATGACAAGAGGACATACATTCCCCAAAAGAGAAGACGGTCCCTGCGTATAAGGTAGGTAGGCAGTCTAGCACGTGGGTACGTACCTTGGATAGGTACGTATCTACGTACCTCTTTGCTGCCGCTGCTGCCGTGATCCCCTACTACCACTAAAAATAACATGTGAAAGAGCAAAAGCCAAGAATGAGTCTATTTCGGCTTTGGGGGAAACGGCGGCGCGTGTGCAAGATCATTTGATAAGATAATCTGTACCTGTTGGGGTGATGTGACTAGTAGGGGGATGTCAGGCTCGGTGCGCTTGGCTGAGGGAGATGAGATTGATAAGATAATCAGGGTGATGGTGAAGTTGGGTGAGTGTCGGCATGTCTGTCGGAGGAAACTGATCTGATAAGATTATTTAGGGGGTGGTGTGGCCTGTTGGTGTACTTTGGGCTGGTGAGAGGACTGATGTTCTTTTGTTGGGGTGGTGATATAAGAGGGGGGTTGTCTGTTGCGGGTGAGTTGAAATGTTGGCGGTGTTTCTTCAAGTTTTTTGTGATATCGGGGGTGATAAAGGTGGATAGAGTGAGATTTGCTTATGGTGACGTGGGACCTCTCATCGTGTGCTTTTGTCTTGTTTTCGGTTTACTTATATAAGTCAGGCAGGTATATGCGGCATGAGTATATTCAGGCTGAGCTATCCTGTGTAAGCCTTGATTACATGTATCCTGTCATCAAAGGTTGTCGTGGGGTTTTGTTGGTTGGTTCTTTTAGCAGGCTCTAGTTTACATGCTCTCATTCATGTGCTCTCATTCATGTGCCCTCACTCATATGCTCTCATTTTCGTGTTAGAACTTATCGTCTCTCATCCCTTCAGTCTCATTCGGCATCCCATCTAATACCTTTTTGATAGAATTTATCTCAGTGGGTACAGGACTCCAGGCACTTACAGGGCAGCGCTTGCAGACCTACTTTTCCACAAAATCTCTCACACGACTATTCTCACGATTTTCCTTCCACAGTTGCTCTTACACTACTATTCTTATGGTTACTGTGTATCTGTTGCTCTTACATAACTGCACTTAAACCACTGCTCTTACACCATTGCTCCCACGCCACCTTTCATCATCTTTGCACAGTTTCTCTCGTCTCTTTCTGATTCAAAACGCACTGCTGGCCTAGAGTTGCATGAATCTTCAGACCGTAAAACCTCACAAATGTCTTGCATGGCAAGTCCCCTACAGCTTACTTAGATACCCAAGGGACCCTGGTAACCAAGCTAGATATAGCTTTCTTGGTTTCCTCAAATTTCACATGCTTCAGGGTGTTTGCAAACTACTAGTTTGAAACCCTTGATCAAGTCTGGACTAAACATACAACCCTCCCTTCCCCGTGACAAGGAGAAGAATGTGGTTCTTGTCTAGCCTTTGACGGGATTGGTTGTCTCCTATTCAGGAACGAGACAGGTGAAAGGAAGCTGAGAACCACACGCTCACAAGTACGTACCTGTCCTACGTCTACGAGCAACAGACACAGACGCATTTCATCCGATTCAGGGATGCAGGGGCAGCGTGACACACCACCTCGTCAAATCATAAGACGACAACCTTGGACAGTGTATGATCCCCAACACTCGAATGCCAGTAACCTACCTTTCAGGTCAAGCTCTCCATTATTTTCACATCATATCACCACCAGGCCGTGGGCCGAATTCATATCGCCATGCACGTGAGCCGACAGTGCACCTTCCATCCCAGCAGTCTTTGACTCTACATTGCAAACTAGCTTTTTAATTTTCCCTACCTACTACATCTTCCAGCAGCTCCTTACATTCCTTAGGCTATATCCCAGCATGTGTCTTATCTCATTCATCACCCAACTTCCATTTTGCCCAGTCTCACTTGGTTATCCATCATCTCATATACAACTGACCAAAACCAATTTGCAGCTTCGAAAAAGACAACAACATAGACAAAACCAAAGGCGGGTATCTCCTTCTCTTTTCCAGTCTTCACTCCCAACAGACAGCTCAAACAGTTGAATAACCAAAAGCACACAGCATACCATCATCCATCACAACTTCAAGGACAGAACGGACGAGAAGATATACAAACAGACCAACATCAGAAGGCAAAACTCAAAACGCGCAAACAAAAAAGAGGACAAAACGTCCCAGTAAAAATAGTTTATAATTTCAAAAGATAAAAGGGGTGAGAGTGAAAGAGGAAGTATGTAGCAGTCGTAACATGGTAATGTCGGTGGTATACGGCGGAGAGAGTTTAGGTAATAGGTAGAAGAGAAATGAAAGAATCGAAAGTCGTGCTTTGTTTTGTTTTTTGTTTTCTTTTAAACAAAAGGCGTCTCGGTCTAAGCTCTTCCGCTTTTCCATCCCCCCTTTCCCCCCCAATTGACTCCCAACCCCTATTCCCCCTTTTATCAACAACCATCAGAAGCCCAGGAGGGAAAAGAGAAAAAGAAAAAGAAAAGTCTCGACTCGTCAACCCGCAGCCAGCTCAGCTAACCAGCCGCTTATGACACCTGCATAACCATAGGCCCGGCAACGGTAATCTCATCGGTAATCACACCCGTCAAAGGACCCGCGCTGGTCAAGCTGACATAGGTGACACCGGCCAAGTTCTGGGGCACCTCGCACCCGGCCTCCTGCGTGAAGGTAGTGAAGACGGTACCGCCGGGGTTGCCACCAGTAGTGAAGCCGCAGTGCGTAGCCCCGGCAGCAGCCTCGCTCTCCAACCGGATGACAGTACCAGCAGTAACAGTCGCCGCGTCAATCCCCGCGCCCAAGGCCAAGGATGGGAACGCAGTCAAGATCAAGTTCGACCCCTCAGGGCAGCTCTCGATAAAAGGCGCAGCGAGCGAAAAGACCTGCTTCGGCGTGAGAGGGGTGTCGAACGCCTGGGGGACGGCAACCACCCCGCTGGCGGCGCGGACAAAGGTCTGGTGGCGGGCCTCGATGGTGAGGATGGAGCCGGCGGTGGTGAGGATGGAGCCGTCGGAGATGAGGGCGGCGGCGCCGAGGTAGGCGGATACACCCACGTTCTCGAGGACGGCGGCGGTGGCGACCATGCCGGCGGCGTCGGTGAAGCCGAAGTTGTATGTGCACGGCTGGACGGGCTGGACGCCGGCCTGGGCGAGGGCGGATTGGAGAAGCACGACGTGCTCCTCTTCGGTCTTGCCGATCTTGGTCAGGTCCTCGATTTGGCGCTCGTTAAGGCCGAGGGCTTGGAAGTCGGTGACAGGGAAGCGGGCGAAGCCTTGCTGGTAGAAGGCTGCTTCGAGCCATTCGAGGGTGAGGGCGCTGGAGGGTAGGTTAGTGTCAAAGTTGGCTACATGGGACTGGTTTGATTGAGGTCAACTCACAATTGAAGAATGTCAAGATCGTTGATACCAAGAGCCTGAGCAGCAGCGTTTTGACGCTTCGCGTGTTGGTACATCTTCAGCTGGGCCTTGTTGAGCTTGGGAATTGATGGGAGGGCCGAAGCAACAGCCGCAAGTCCCGCAACAACCACCCCAAGTGTCTTTGTGAATGAAGGCATTATGTCGGTTGTGTGTGTGTGTGTGTGCGAGAGAGAGAGATTCCGTTTCTTTCCAAATGTCCTTTCGGTTATCGTTCCAAAGCTGTCGAGTTCGAGCAAAGACCAGTCCGACTGCTTGTATAAAAGAAGAATAAGACAAGACCTGCCTGAGGTAGGTTGTGTATAAAAAGATTAAAAAATATTAAAGCTGTAAAAGCTGAATAGATCCAATAGTACGCAGGAGTAGCGACGTCGTAA
>NW_001914858.1:2213003-2234706 GCF_000226545.1 Podospora anserina S mat+
CCCACCACCACCCATCACGATTCGAATCCTGTCAAAAGGTTGCCACAGTTGTTTCCAAGTGGCCCATCTGACGTCGAGATCACGGCCAGGTACCGTACTGCAAAGTAAATGTTTAAGCTTCTTTCAGGCCAGCCTACGGCCTAGAACTGCAACACCACAAGCACCTACCTACTTATGTGTGTGTGAGTGGATATTGAATCAAGCCTCAAGCTCTTGACTCGCTGCCCAAAGCCAAGCACAAGGTCCTCCTTCGTAGAATGAATCTGGCAAACAGCTTCCTTTCTCCACGGAGCATTCCATTCCCTCCCTACCTACCCTACCTAAACCACGCCACTGCTAGCTATTAGCTACAGGTAGCTGGTACCGTAGACTCAGACAAACCTCAACCACCAACCTCGAGTTAAACTAAAAAATATCTCTCACGTCCACCCCCAACAGGCCAGCTTGTTTCCATCCCAAACACCGTCCCCCCATCTCTCAGAACCCACCCTCTTCCAAGAATGATGATCTCGGAGTTATCAACCTCAGAACCCACCACCCCAACTCTGAAATCTACAATCCCGAGAACCCTTCATCGAACAATCGAACACCCCTCCCCCCCTAAAGCAAGGTCGCATCAAAATCCCACCCACTGCACAACCCCCAACTCATGTTTCCAACCACCTACTACTACTGTAGACAAAATCCCGAGATCCGAACATTCGCATAAACCTCGACCCCCCAGCCCCCAGCCCAGCCCAGCCGGCACTTCAGTCTTCCATTTTTCTCCTCCCTTAAACATCCCGCAGACATTATTTTCAGTCTGTATACCAAGAAAAAAATAAAGGTGTGACACACACAGCCATCTTGAAACCGGAAATAGGCTTTACAGTCCACTAACCTACCTACACCAAGCCGCACAACACAACACACAAAAACCTCCTTCCACATCTCGACAATTACATGCACCAAATATAACGTTAAAATCGCGTTCATTAAACAACTTCCCTACTTGTGCTCATCTCACTGCTTGCCCCCCCCCCACTCCCTCTTTCCATCATCCTAATACTACTCCCTTTCCATACCATCTCCCCTTTTCATCCCAGCCTACCCCCTCAGCTTTCCAGCAATGATGTCCCTCGGCTCTAAACCACCCCATCATCAACTTCTTCCCTTCACAACTCATTGCACTGATATCCCCCCACACCGGACCAAATTGTTCCTTCTCCTCTTCTCCATCTTCCATAATTCTTTACATACTATCCACTTAATCTTCCCATCAGACCTCATCTCCATTTCATAACCTCCGTAGTAGCATTGCAATCAATATTACAAAAAACAGTATTGTAATGGCTAACAGATTACAAAGCATAAGGGTTAAGAGAGCGGATAGTCAAGCAACTGCAATACTTGTTAGTCATCATGATACTCATTAAACAGCAACAAGAAAAAACTCACGGTGGGCTCTTGCTGAGATCCGTCTTGAGAATGACCGGCACGCGCGTCATCTCGGTAACATCCTGGATGTACTCCCCGCCCTCCTCTCTCAGCTTGAAAAGCTTGAGATACTTCTCCTTGTTGGTAAGGCGAGTCTCGGGCGCCTCGGTAACCGGCACCTTGGAATCCGACCGAGTGCGGTGCAGAGTCGACGAAGAGCGAGTAGGCGAGCCGGGCACGCTCTGAGTGGGGCGCTCGGCGAGAGAAGCACCAGCCATGGCCTCGGTGATGTCAGAAGCATTGTCCTCATCATCGTCAAAGAGAGCATCGGCCGACTCGGGCGCAATGGTGCCAGTCTCGGTCTGCTTGCGAGCAGCCTCCTCGCGCTCCTTCTTGACACGTTCAGCCTCCTCGGCCTGGCGGGCAGCGGCCATGGCGTTGGAAACCCTCTGCGAGGCACCGCCAGCCCTGGGCCTCTCGTCCTCGGGGACGTAAGCCGAGCTGGGGACACCCTTCTCCCAGTAGAGCTCAAGAACACGCTTCTCCTTTCTGAACTCGGCCTTCTTGAGAGGGAGCTGGTCACAGTGGACGCGCTTCTCGAAGCCCCAGTCGGGGATGAGCACATCAAACGCCGACTCGTAGACACAGACGACGATACCCTCGCTGATGAGATCTCCGTTGGTCTCCTGGCGGACCTTGTCCATGGTACGGCAGGCCTCGATGTGGACGCTCTGCTCCTGAGCATTCTGAGCAGAGTCCTTCTTGGTGTTGCAAGACTCGACCGTCTTGATGAGATTTTCCAAGTCTTCGGTGTACTCGGTCTCGGTAAGAACAGCTTCAAGCTGGCGGTGAACCAAAATGTCGGCGTAGCGCCGGGTTGGGGCAGTGAAATGAGTGTAGAGCGGCACATTAAGAGCATAATGAGACCAAAGGTGCTGGGCAGTCTTGCCAGCAATAAAGTACTTGGCGCGTTGCATCGACTTCAGGAGCAGTGTTTCCATGCCCTTTCTGATGTCAGAATCGTCCACTCTGAACAGGCTGTTCTGGAGAGACCCGCTGCTGGTCGAGTCAATCTCATAGCCCAGAGCGGACATGCGCTCCACAAAAGTCTGCAGACGGCGAGAGTTGGGAGGGGCGTGGCGGCGCAGAAGGGCCTTCTCGGGAAGAGCAGCGGCCAAGCGCTGAGCGACGTAGGTGTTGGTCTTGTGCATGAGCTCTTCAACGAGCTCGGTGGCCAAGCTGCTATCAAAGACATTGTGCTTGACCGGGATGTTCTCATCGTCAAGCTGCTGGAGCAGACGAAGAGGGGCAATAGGCTCACCGCCAGCACCGAGGCGTGCCTCGTGGAACTTCTGGGCAAGGAGGCTGAGAAGCTGGATATCCTTGGCGCCAGCAACGGGGTGGCTGAAGCCGGCCTGGTTAGAGAGAGCCTCGTCAATCTGAGACAGCGACAACTTGCCGCCGCTCTTGACAATGCCCTTTCCAATCCAGGTGTCGCCTTCGGCAACAGCGCCAGTGTGTGGGTTGACGTGGAAGACAACGCTGACGGTCAAGCGATCCTCCTCGGGAGTCAGGGCACAGTACTCGCCGGACAGCCTGGGTGGGAGAAGAGCGCAGAAACGGTTCATGAGCTGAACGGCGGTGCCGCGCTTCTTGGCCTCTCTGTCGACGAGCGAAGCTGGCTTCACGAAGTGAGTGACATCGGGAACGTGAACACCAATCTCGACCTTGCCATCAGGCAGTGTCTTGACGTGGACACCGTTTCCAAGCTCGGCAGTGCTTTCGAGGTCGAGGGTGAAGACCTTCTCGCCACGGAAGTCTCTGCGGGAGCCGAGGGCCGCCTCATCTTCCTTTGCGATAGTCCAGTCCTGAGGGTTCACACTGCGCAGAACAGCATCGGAGAACTCATCCGAAGAGAAGTTGTTGTCACGCAAAAGAGCATCCGTTTCAACCTTGAGATCACCCATCTTTCCGAGCTTTTCGACCAAAGTACCGAAAGGATGGAGCGAGGTGATGGGCCAGCGCTTGATGCAGGCAACGAAGATCTGGTCGGCGTAGTCCTGGTGCTTCTCAACAAAGTCACGAGGAGCCTGTTCAGTGGGAATGGCAATCAAGGGAACACGCTTGTCAGTAGGCTTGAACCACACAATCTTGGGCTTCTCCTGGGCGCGGTTGTCATGATGGCGAGAGTTGGACCCATCACGAGCGGCGCGCTCGGCCTCCTGCTTCTCCTTGGTAGCCTGGCTGCTGGGACGGAGGAGACCCAGGGTGCCGGAGAACATCTGACCAGCCACACGCTCAATGACAGCAACAATATGGCCGGCATAAAGAGGCTTGGACTCGTCGTTGATCTCCTCCTCCTCGACGAGAAGGAGGCTCTGACCCTCCACTTCAACGTCGTCATTCTTCTTTTGGGTAGGGCGCTGTCTCAAACTGCCACGGCGGCGGAGGCCACCTTCGGCGCCATTGTCATCATTAGTGCTGCCCTGGTTTGTTCCGGCGGTGGACCCAGAGCGAGTGTCGGTGATGTCCTTGCGCTTCTTCTTCTCCTCCTTCTCGCGCTTCTGAGACCACACCTCGTCGACATCAAGGAGCTCGACAGCCACCAAGTCACCCTCAAGGGCGCGGTTGCGATCCTTGCTGCCGCAAATAAAGATATCGGCATCGAGCAGACCATCCTGAGTCGACACATAAGCGTCACTACGGTTCTTCTTGTTGACCCGGAGGATACCCGAAACCAGCTGCCCGTCGCCGAGGAGAGCAGGAAGGGTAGCCTGGGGGAGGTAAGGAGTGAAAAGCGTCTTGCGCTGTTGCTGTTGGGGCTGCTGGGCGGCCATTTGAGGAGCGTGTTGGCTGGCGCCAAGACCAGCCATGTGCTGGCCGCTCATCTGAGCAATCTGGAGAGCCTGCAGCTGGTTGAGCTGCATAGGGTTGAGCTGCTGACCAGGGAACATGCCGGGGACCATCATCTGCCCAGGGAGCTGCATCAACTGAGGCTGGCCAGCATACTGGAAAGCGCCTAGACCAGAGATGGACTGGTGGTTGATGGACCCGCGGCTGCGATGGCCCGGCTGGAACCCCTGATTCTGACCGGCGCCGGCAGACTGGTCCTGGCCCTGATTTTGGTTCTGGCTCTGGTTGCGCCAGTTGCCATCAAAGTTCCGAGATCCAGTGCGGGCGTGACCTCCGCCAGCACCACCACCGCGGCGTTGGAGGTCGTCGCCAGAAAAGTTCATACCACCACCACGTCCTCCACGACCACCGGCGCCGACAGCCATGCTCTGGCTGCGGCCATGACCGCCGCCGCGACCGCCACGGAAGGAGGAACCTTGTGCGATCTGGCTGTCGGCTGGGGCAGCAACCGGAGCGGGCGCCGGGGCGGCACTAGCACCCTTTGCGTCGGTTTCTGTCTTTTCAGCAGAGCCCGAAGCACCAGGGGCGGGGAACTGGAAGCCGGAGGTGGTGCGCTTCTGCTGGGCGATTTCGGCGGCCTTCTTGGCGTCAGCGAGGGCTAGGGAGTGACGTCTCTGATGACCACCCCCGGCGCCACCACCTCTACCACCACGGCCGCCAGCGTTTTCTCCTCTCTGGGCGGGTTGGAGGTTTTCAAAGTTGCCAAAGGCAGATCCCGAGGCTCCAGCGGAAGGGGCGGGAGGGGGCCCCCCCATACCCATGTTGGGAATAGCCGACTGATTACGGCGATGTGAGAGTGGCTGTGTGGGAGGGGCCAAGGACACATTTTGCTGTTGAAGCTGATTCGGGAATTGAAAGCCGGTCTGCGGCGAAAGGTTGGGCATGGCTTGCTGGAGAGGGTTGAAGCCGCCTTGGCCCAGAGCCTGAGCGTTCTGCAACATGCCCATGTGCTGATAAGTAGCTTGGAGCTGCTGCTGCTGCTGTTGCAGCAGCTCGATTTGCTGCGCAATGGCCAGTTGTTCCACTGCGAAGAAAAACACATGTTAGCTTGGCTGTTTGTGGCTTGAGGTGATGGTTGGTGAGGGTGGTGATTGATGGATGGCAGAAAAGGGGCGAATTCAGGGGTAGCACTTACTGCCGGGATTCGCATACATGCTCATCAACGGGGTCAACTCCGAAGGGCTACGGCGATGGGCGATATGCAGACGGCGGCCGGTAGGGCCAGGCACACCTCCAGGCTGGGCCTGGGGTTGCTGTGATTGCTGCTGCTGCTGCTGCTGCTGTTGATCCATTGCGACTACTCAGGGGCTGAGGTGCGTGTGGATGGTGGGCAGACAGTGGACAGACGGACAAGGTATGGATGCACGTCGAGTGCGGTGCAAGTGTATGTTGTTGCGATATAAGCAAACGGACAGCGGGAGGCGGATGCAGACAGGAGTAGTCGATAATGGTCGGGTGTCGTCGTGTCGTTTTGGTTTGTTGCGTTGCTGCGTTGCGTTGTTGTTGCTGTTGCTGAGCTGTGCGCTGTTCTTTTGGGGGGTTTGGTTTGTGAATGTGGAGATGTCGCCCACAGACGCTGCGGTTGGCAGAGGCAGAAACAGTTTTTTGAATTTCGAGTCCAAATGGGTTAATGAAAGATTGAAAAATGCGTCGAGCTTTGGGGAGGGAGTGTGGGAGTGGGAGAGGTAGAGAGGGCTTGGTGTGTGAGAGCTGCGATAGCTGTTCGAGCGAAGCCTGAAGAGGGGACGGGGGAAGAGAGAGAGGTAGAAGGGAGGTCGGGGCAAGGAGGGTGCGATTGGGAAGACGGGAACCCGGAGGTCGTTGATGACGATGAAGCGAGACAAGAGACAGACAACCTGCTGGAAGAGACAGCGGAAAGGAAAAGGAAGGATGCTCCAGGGCGATGGCACAGTGCTTTTGGGTGGCTTCGAGGGGGGAGGGTGTGCTGTGGCAGCTACCGAAAGGGTAAGGAAAGTGGGGTTGCCCAGTGCCACGGCCAGCAAATCCGAATTGAAGGCGTGACGCACCAGCGGCGTCCCCAAGCTACCGTCCCACTATTCAACCCCTGCTCAAGCAAAGACGGATGCAGCCAGAGGCCAATGGGCTCCATTCTCCTGCAGCCGATGGGGAGCTTCACTTCTCTTTCTACCACCTCACCACTCTGACCGACACTTTCTTCCTAATGATCTGAACAACCTGGAAGAATATAAATTGTCTTGTGGCTGTGGTGAAGCCCTCTCTGTTTCAACCCTCTCCGAGCTTGAAGATATCAGGTTACAGGTAGGTGAGCAAAGAGGGGAACCTGGTTTTTTCTTCTAATCTGGGCATTGCGGGGGGGCGAGACGCACGCACGGCTGTTTTGTGGGACTGGCTTTTCGTCTACAACCTCCTCCCAACTGACAGCTCGGGGACAATCATTGACTGGCAAGACCTGTTCTGGTGAACCAGGCTGAGGCGGCACGGTGTTTGGTTGGAGCTGTCAGAACTGTCGAGCTAGCCCTTGATGATGCGTCCAGTCCAGAGCTCTGACTGTCAACTTGTTGCGGCACGAAACCAACATTTTCGGCAGTGTTGGAAGAGATGGACAGGAATAGCTAAAACATTGCATCCGGATAGTCATTTGCCCGGCTACTGCTAAATAAAGAGATATATACGATGGCTTTGATCACATCTTTTTGCTGATACCAGACTACAGGGTGGATTGCAATTTGTCTTGATGGAGCCTCTGAGTTCTAGCTCTGAAACTGTTTTGATAAGCTCCGATATGTGGCTCCAACTGTTTGTTCCATTGGGGTCCCGGCCCAGCTCTTGGAGACGCTGCACAGCTGGAAGCTCCAAACCTTGGGCGACGTTGAAGCCTGGAGACTCGTACCCGTCGTTCGGAATTATCCACAACACCCGATGTCTTTCTTGTCCCCGCTGATCGCTAGCCTAGTTACATCCAATGCCCCGATTGAGATGCGGCCATGTCTCAATGTCCAACAGGAGCAAGAGCAAGAGCAAGAGCAAGAGCAAGAGCAAGAGCAAGAGCAAGAGGTAGCTGTCAAGGAGCAAGGTAGCAAAGAAGGGTTAGGGTTGTCGACGTTGCTTTGTTGGGCAACTCAAAGCAGATCATCTGCTGCAGGGATCATCTTGGAGCAGGAAAAAGTTAGACACCAGGAGGGTGCATCTAACCCCGCGACTTTCTTCATTCGCGGTTCACGGTACAGCAAAAGAACAATCAACGTCGCGACATTGACCACCTGTTTTCCCGCGCAACACATCCACCCTGCCGGATCTCTTGATCGACGCCTTACAAGCCATAAGCCGGGCGCGTCCCAGCAACAAAACGGCACGATGCAGCGAGCATCTCCCTCGCCAGCGCGGAGCTATGATGTCGCCAGCCCTCACCGAGCCGATCTCGCAGAAATCTTCAACCAAGACAGGAACTCGCCGGCGCGTCACAGGCAAATCCTCGAGACCTCAAGACAAGAACATACCAGAATTCGAGAGGAGGCCGAAAGGGTGCTGCAAGAGGCTCGTCTGAAGGAGGAAAGAGACCGAGTCCTCGAACAGAGAAGAAAAGAGGAAGAGAGGATCAAAACCGAGCAGGAATTAGCTGCCGAGCGCGTCAGATTAAACGAACTCAAGGCGAAAAAGATCGAGATTCCCCCGTTACTACCAGATCCTGAACCACCAAAGCCAGCCCCAAAGCCCACTCCACCAGCAGCTGTTTCTCCAGCCAACAAAGTCGATGAACCAAAGCCGACTTCCGTACTCAATGGAGCCGGTCCGTTCGGGTCAACAGCACCCACAGCACAGCCATCATCAGGCTTCTTTGCTGCCAAGGCGCCTCCAGCCCCGACACCATCACCATCACCACCAGTACCCGCAGTAGCACCAGCTGCTAAGCCAGCAAATTCAGTCCTCGGCATCGGAGGGTTGCTTAATGGGACCAACCAGACCAATGGTACGGCTGGGACAACAGGGGCAGTACCGGCAGCGCTTCCAGTAGCTCCAACGGCTCCAGCGGTACCAACCATCGACAGATATACCGTGATCCACAAGAACCTGAAAGGCCTGCGGAAGATGATGGCAGAACAGGCCAAGACCAACCGGGCCCTGAAAGAGAGAATGGGAGATATGAGGAGAGAACTCAGAAAGTGTATAGGCCAGCTTTCTGCGGGAGCTCCTGGTGTAAACCGGTCGCAGGCACGTACACCAAGGCGGGGACCTTGTCTCAAAATTCGTTTTATGCTAACCGTGTAAACAGCAAACAAAAATTACTAATTTATTGCGCGAGGCACTGGCGAACCAGGTTCAGTCACAGCTCATTGACCCATCAGACTATGTCTTTGAGCCAAGACAACCCGTCGAAGGAGCAGCACGCAACGAGCCAGCACTGCCTTCGCTGTTCATTTACCTCCTCAACATCTTCAGCAAAGGCGCCATCTCGCAGTTCATCAACGAAGCCTCAGCACGACCAGAGACAGCTGACCCGGTAGGCGTCTGTGTAGCCGCTACAATCTCAGAACCGGACTTTCTCTGGCGAGGAAAATCAATGATTGACATTTTGCTGGCCAAGTTCAGGATAGTCTGCCCAGTCCTGTTCGGCTACCGAGGAAGCGAAAAGACCGAGCAAGGGCGAGCAAGACTTGGGTGGTGGAAAGACAGCGGGCGATGGATTGGTGAGCAACAACACATGGACCGGATGACGGGTCTCGGTGCCGGGTTCGCCGCCATCTCCCTCCGCAAGTTTGCCGCGTCCAAGAAGCAAAACCCGTATCCGGCTCGGCATTACTGGACCGCCATGGCGCGTATAGTGAACACGCCGGCGGTTGAGATCAGCAACACGCAGTGTATCGTCCTGAAAGCCATGATTGAGAACTACGAAGGGAAATTCATCGACGCGTACGGCAGCGCCGCGGTTGTCGCTCTGCGGACGGCCCTCGTCGAGTTCCCTGCTAGAGCGCCGACAAAGGGTGCGGCGGTCCACTCGCTTGAAGTGTTGGCTACACTACTTAAGAAGAACACCGGGTTGACATTGGGATAGAAACTGCGGTGGAACCAGAGGGTTCTTTAGAGTGGGGGCTGAGTGAGTTTTGGCGTGTATTAATACCCAGCGGCTGAAAAGGATATAACTCGGGGAATGGGAAAGGGTCAGCATACAAATTTATCATGATATTGCTGGGTGGGAAGTTGTGTTGGGGGAAAATGTTTGGTTAGCGGTTTGGATTGGCTCAGGTTGAACCATTCTGTAACAGCGTGTGTGTTGTCTAAATACCCTACAAGTGTATAACACAACTCCTAAATAACAAATACCGTCCCAAACGCCGTATAAACATCGCTGTGACAAGAACCGTAGTCAAGTCCCGTATATCTACGCTGATCATGTGCAAGAACTCCCTGTCTTCCCAAAAAACCAAGTGCCCTACCCACCTCAATCAAAACACCCTATAGAATCAACAGTATCACCAACAAAATCACCAAAACCAATATCAGCACCCCGATACAACAACTACTCAGCGTATCCTCATTCCTCTTCAGGACGTACTTCATCTTGTCCATCCCCGTCTGCAACCTCCCCCCTACCCTATCCGCCAAACCATCCACCACCTCCAACATCTCGGCCTGCTCCTCCAGCTCCCGCCCCATACTATCCGCCTGCCGCCGCAGATTGCCCACTGTTTGGAAGACTCCGTCCAGATGCTGATCCTGCTCCCGCATCATCATGACCTGCTGCTCTTGCTCGAACTGAGCGGCGTAGTCCTCCCCCCTTTCGGGATTGTCAAGATCGGCGAAGGAGGATGGGTCTGGGAGACTGCTGGAGGTCTTGGAGAGCTCCTCGCGCATGTCGTCGATTTCATTGCCTACTTCCTGCACGAGGCGTTTGCGGCGGGTGATTTCTGTTGGGGAGAGGTTGAAGTGGGAGGGGTTGGTTTCGATTGCGCGGATGGAGGCGAGGAGGTCGGATAGGTCTTCGGAGAGGGATTCGAGGGAGGACTGGAGTTCGGCGCGGGCGGAGATGAGTTCTGGGGATGGGGTGGTGGTGGTGGAGGAGGAGAGGGAGCGGATGCGGAGGTAGGAGGTGAAGAGGGGGCGGGTGGTTTGGAGTTGGGTGAGGACATCTCTGTGTGTATGTTGTCAGATGAAAGGCGGCGTGGTATGTGTAGGGGGAGGGGGGCATACTGTTGGACTTGGAGGAAGGGGTCCTCTTCACTAGTCGAGGACATCATTTTGAATGGTTGGGATTGGGACTGCGCCGGAGGTTATGGGATTGGTGGCATTTGATTTTAGAGAGGGATAGGATTGTTATATAGGATGCCTTGAAGTCTTGCGACGAGTTGTGGACTTGTTATTAAAAAAAAGTTGAGATGTGTTTGCTGGTAAACCTTGAAGGATGACGTTTGCTCTGCTCTGCTCTGTTCTGCGCCAAAGAGGTGCCTGTTCACATCTCCAGTTCCCTGCACGCGCGTCTCTACATTCACGCCTGGTGTCCAGCTGCCGGATTGGAGACCCAGATTCCAATTCAACGCTATCCCCTTTGCGTCACGGGACTGGATGGATTGGAGCCTTGGCTGCGCAACGGCATGGTTTTCTCCTATATACTGGCATGCTAACCGCATCCAGAATAAGTCCCCAGGGCTTGAGTTTTCCAACATAAAAAGGTCTGCAAAACACAGGTAAAAACAGGTCCTTACCGTGCACTTTATCTCTTCCACACGTCCCGGAAAACTCTGGAAGGCCCACGTATAGATAGTTGTGTCAAAATTCACAGGGCCATCAGAGCCATCGAGCCATCAGAGCCAGCCGTCAAAGCCTCAACACCGTCAAAACTGTCAAAGCCGTCAGGGCCGTCAAGGCTATGGCTGTGAGGTTAGGGATGGCTTCGGCCTACGTGGGTAGTGGTAGTAGTGGTAGTGGTTTGGTTTAAAGAAATCAACATTCAAATTTAGGAAGGGTAGACTTACATATTGAGACCTACTTTTTTGCAGTGTTTTTGGTTTAAACCGATGTCAGGAATCTCTCGTGGACCTTTTGGCCAGGTCTGGTTAGCGTGCCGGTATATAGGAGAAAATCATGCCGTCGCGCAGCCGGGCTCGATGAGATGGTCCCCTCGCCCCCATCCATTGCCCCGCACTCTCAACCACTCACCTCGCTGTCCCGCCTCCAGCCCCCCTGAAGACACCCCCTGTAAACCGGCCCCCCCCAAGCTCGGCTCTCACCTGCCGCAAGCCCAAGTCGAAACAGAAACGTAGCTTCAACTGATCGAGGTGGCAGCAACAACAGTCCGAGTTCTGGACTTCTCATTTATTTTCTCTTTTTTTCCCTTCCCCCGCATTCTTGTCTTCAATTGATTCATTCCCCCAATTCTCTCTCCCTCACAGAAACACACCTCACAGAAGCAAGACACAATGTTCAGCCTCAAGCGGGTCGTCCTGACCGCCACCGCCCTCCTGGGTGTGTCGATGGTTGCTTTCTCCCAGGTTGCTGAGGCTGCCAAGGGCCCCAAGATCACCCACAAGGTCTACTTCGACATCACCCACGGTGATGAGCCCCTCGGCCGCATCGTCATGGGTCTCTACGGCAAGACCGTCCCCAAGACCGCTGAGAACTTCCGCGCTCTTGCCACTGGCGAGAAGGGCTTCGGTTATGAGGGGTCTACCTTCCACCGTGTTATCAAGCAGTTTATGATCCAAGGTGGTGACTTCACCAAGGGTGATGGCACTGGCGGCAAGTCCAGTAAGTGTTTTCCGAGGGTTTCTTGAGAATGAGACATGGTGTACTGACTAGAATCGCAGTCTACGGCGAAAAGTTTGCCGATGAGAACTTCAAGCTCAAGCACACCAAGAAGGGCATTCTCTCCATGGCCAACGCCGGAAAGGACACCAACGGCTCCCAGTTCTTCATCACCACTGTTGTTACTTCGTACGTTGAACCTGTCCGAAATACTTTGGAAGGAGCTTTGGCTAACAAGTCCCCTGCAGCTGGCTCGATGGCCGCCACGTCGTCTTCGGCGAGGTCCTCGAGGGCTACGATATCGTCGAGAAGATCGAGAACGTCAAGACCCAGCCTGGTGACAAGCCCGAGAAGACGGTCAAGATCGCCAAGTCTGGCGAGCTGGAGGTCCCCGAAGAAGGTATCCACGTGGAACTCTAAACACAGCGTTATTCTTTACATATACCCTTTTTTACTTTCATTCTTAGTGCCGTCCGTGTGCCCAGGTTTTGCTGTGCTCCTCATCCGCACCTTGTTTGCTGACCGGGGATGTGTTTGCGTACCCAGGCCACGGCGACCAAGATGAAAATCGAGAAACCATCACCTTTGGAGTTCACAAGGCCGATATGAAGGATATTTCGTCATGAGATTACACACACACACGAAGCAAAAAGACATGAAATTGATGAAAAAACCACGAGTGCTGATTTATGGGCTTTTGTTCCATTGCGTTCTTGCAGACTTGGATGATGACTCTGCAGAGGTCACCGACGACGTTTATCCGACCGCCCCGATCGAGAGCAGCGGTTGGGCCATCTTTGGCAAGTTTTTTGTCTTTGCCGCTGTGGTGGCTTCTGTTGTTGGCTATCTTCGCCAACGCCACACGCAAAAGTCTAAGAAGGCTCGTTATGAGAAGAGCTTGGCGTAGAGAGGATCGTAGGATTAGTGGGGAGCTGGGCCTGAATAGGTATTCCTTCGTGGGAGACATGACAAGCTGTAGAATAAACTTGGTAAACTTTATGGGCCGAGAGCAACAATTGCTCTGGTTGTAGTCTCAGCATGGTGCTGCTTGTTCTTATTCACTTCATGATTTCGGTTTACATGCATCACGTGGGCACCCCCGTTTCAAGCATCTTAAATTTTTGGGCTTGTCTATCAACCAAAGCACTCACTCATACATACACACTCACACTCACAACTTAATTCTCCACGACCACATCTAACGACCACGTTTGATAGATACCCGAAACCCGTTTTCTTCGCCGAACGTTACCCCTTTCACCACCGGGTCATTTGGAAAAGAAAACAGCCAAAATGAAACTCCTCACCCTCAACTTCCTCACCTGCGCCGTAAAAACCTGCAAGTCCTCCTCGGACTCGTTCCCCCTCCACCCAAAGGACGCTGAGCTCGCCTCGGACGACGTCGAGGTCAACCCGGAGCTGTTGGTCAACTTGCTTCCGAGGCTGGACTGGAAGGCGCTCAAAACGACGTCCGCAGAGGTATTTCTCCCCTCATGCATCTATCCGGTATAAGACAAAACTTCAACCATACTGACAGTGAGTGTGTATAGCTCGGCTTCCCCCAACTCCCAGACTCCCCACCAACCATCGAACAACTCCAATCAGACGACAAGTTGTTGAAAGACCTGCACTCGCTGCTCATGGAGACGAACCTGATGGAGGGCAAGCTCGTCTGCGGGGTGTGCGGGCATGAGTATGCCGTTCGGGAGGGGATTCCCAACTTTTTGCTGCCGAGTCATTTGGTTTGAAGTTTCTTCTTTTGGGTGGACGGACAGTTTGAGGAAGAGCGGGATCGATATTGGGAGGGAAAGGCAAAGAATCACGATTGGGCCCGGAAAAATCGGTGCATATGGTAGAGAAAATAGCTGTTTGCTTGTGGGAATGTGATGGCATATGGGATGGTGGTTAGGTTGTTCATCTTGTTGATACCAAAAAAAAATTGCAAAAGGTTCTGAAACACAACCTTTTCCTGATTTTATCATTGATTACTGGGAAAGACCCGTTACTTCAAAGTCAATGTGCAATTCCCACTCTCATTCTCGGTTGTCACTGACACCAACCATATTCAGACAAGAACCTAGTATGAAAATGCCACAATTATGCCCTCGCCCAAGCCATTCCCAACTATCATAACTCCATCCAGGCCAACAAAATGTAGGCCCTAAAGTAATAAACAAGACCAAAAAAGGAAAACGACGAAACAAATCTATGCTACAAGAGTTACACAGTTCTTCCAATACAGCCCATCCATCCATCCATCCATCCTCCCTTCTTCATTCACAGTCATACCCATACACACACACCCGCACTTACGCCCAGTATGTTTACTGCTGCTTCTTCTGCGCAGCCGGCCCCATCTCCTTATCAAACGCCCCATACGACACCTCCAAACTAGCCAGCGCCTTCAGCCCAACCGTCAAAATAGCCAGCACAATCACCAGCGTGATCAGCGCCATAAAGATGCCTATTTTTTGTCATGTCAGCAACCCACTCCCCCCTTTTCACTTTCCACTTGTAAAGACTTACCAGGAGTAAAAAACTGATACTTCTCAAACAACCCCCTCGTATCCCTCTCCGTCTCATTCCCCCTCCTATTCACCACCACCCCCTCAAACTCATCATCCAATCCCCTCTTCAAATCCATATGCCCCGTAGCCACCCCGTCAAACTCAGACCTATAAGGCGGCAACTCAGCCGGGTCCGAGAAAACCATAACAGTGTACCCCTCCCCCTCCTCATCAAGGGCAGACATCCTCTCCCCAAGTCTGTGATCTACACCAACCAATGTCAGCACCACCCTTCACAGTTTGCCATGAAAGAACATACCATTATCCTCCAGAATCTCCACCCTCTCCTTCTCATCCCCCCCCCCAACAACAGGAGGAAGACCCCTCATCCTCACCTCCAAAAGCTGCATCGCTCCCCCCTTGACATGTTTGCAGGACTGGGCGACCAGCTCCTTTAGCTCGGTGGCGGAAATCTGCCCGATAACCTCTGCTACGCTAAAGGCGGACTTTGTGTTTTGGGCGCGGGTGGCCTTGCAGAGGTTGGGGGTGTGGAGGCAGTGCTCCGAGGTGCGAATGTCTGCCGCGTGGAGGTTGGGTTGGGAGATGAGGATGTACTTGTCTGTTGGGCAGCCGGAGAGGAGGGACTTGGTTGTGGAGAGGACTGAGGAGGATGTTTGGAGTTGGGGGTTGGAGTTCGGGGTGGGGAGGCTGTAGAGGGAGAGGGGGGGTTAATATTTTGGGGGATATGGCAAGGGGGAATGGGAAACGTACTCGGCGGAGGAGAAGAGGATAAAGGGCGCGGAATCGGTAAAGGCGTTGACGCTGGTTGCTGCTGTGCAGGCCAGCAGGGTGGCTGCTTGGCTGATACGCATCGTGTTGTTGGTGTAGGTGAACAAATTGGCTTCAACTGGGAGAGAAGTGAGGTGAACTTGGCCCCTCTGTCGTTGTCTTGAATCGCGAGGGGTGTTCGATGTTGTATGGTCAGGAAGGTATTCAACACAAACGTCGCGGGTGGAGGAAGCTGTCTGCGACAAGTAAGGTATGCAGCTGGCTGGGATGGATGATGCAGCTCGGTCTCGCTCCCGTCGTATCCACCAAACCCAAGCCAAGACAGGCGCCACCACCAACGGGCTCCTTGCCTGCCACCCGCTGCTGCAAACCAGGCGGTGTGGGGCGGCAAGAATCCCGATAACACCAGCCCGCGCCGTTAGCGAAAAGTTACAGGGGATCAATATCGCCAAAATTACAGCTGCCGGGCCATCAACTCAACCTTCTCAACATCCCACCTCCATCCCGTCACAACCACCCCCCAATTGCCCCCCAAAATGGACGGAACCGCCGCCATGTTCGCCCAACCGGGCATGTTCATCCAGCCCCGAGTCCGCAAAACAGCCCCTCCACCCCCCAAGAAGCGCAAAGTCCAGCACGCCGTCGAAGAAGTTACATTCGACCGTACAGCCCGCGAAGAATACCTGACCGGGTTCCACAAGCGCAAGCTAGAGCGGAAGAGACACGCGCAGCAAATCGCCGAGCAAAAGGCCCGGGAAGAAAGAATTGAGACGAGGAAGCAGGTGAGGAGGAGCAGCAGACTTTTGGTTTTCATGGGAATATCTAAACAGCCTTATTCTGACATGTGTGTGTCTACTACGGTAACAGATTAGGGAAGAGCGCAAACAAGCCCTTGAAGAGCACGTCCAGACCATTCAGCAAATTCTCCGCGAAGCCGAGGCAGCCGGGACAGGTACAGCAGGCAAAGACGGGGAGAAGGACGAGGAATGGGGCGGCCTGTCTGACGACGAGGTGGTGGAGGCGCCCATTGACATGGAGGAGGAGTACATTGACGAAGACAAATACACCACCGTTACCGTCGAGGCTGTTAGTGTGGACCGAGACGGTCTGCACAAACCAAAAGCTGTCTCTTCCGACGACGACGAGGAGTCCAAAACAGAGAAGCCAGAAGACGAAGACAAACAAGCGACCAAGGGCGCGAAGCGTCCCAAAGAGCAAAAGAAAAAAAAGAAGTTTCGATATGAAACCAAGTTCGACAGACAGCTCACAGAGAGAAAGCAAAAGGCCAAAAAGAGGAAGGCAAGAGGGGTGGAATAATACAGACACGGCAGCAATAAACATCTTCAGGGGATTGCGGTACCATGACCACCATGTGCTTGGGGTAATTGTGTGTATTTGTGTTGTAAAAAGCCGCAAAAACTAAATACTGTAGGCAGTGGGAAAACCAGTCCAAACATCCTCCTTCTGTTTCCATCAATCGACATACGGCGTTGAAAACCTCACCCGAGAACCACAGCCCGAGCATGTTTGTGAAGAAAAGATGCCACCGACGAGACCTGTCCCGTACCCAACAACAGCAAGCTGGATGAGCGTCGCTTAGATGTTGCCAATCTCGTTTTGGAAGTCCTCCAGCTCCTTCTGGACGGTGGCGTACTTCTTGGCCATCTCCTCGTACTTGGACTCCCACTGATCGCGCTCCTGCTCGAGAGCCTGGACTTTCCGCTCGAAGTGTCCGGCCTTGACGTCGGTCTGTCGCAACCTATGGTGAGGTAGATGAGGTTAGCATTGGTCATGACGCCGAATAGGGGTAGACAAGAGGCGGCATACTTCTCGTTGGCCTCGCGCAAAGTCTTATCTGCTTGCTCAGCCTCTTCCTCGAGAAGTTGGAGTCTCCGAGTCAGCGTTTCGTTCTGGGTTCCGTGCTGCGCGCCTTCGCTGGCAGCGCTCTTGAGGTCCTTGACCTGAGTTTCGTATTTCTCTACCTCGGACTCTAGAACGCTGTTCTTGTGCGTAAGGGAGATGATCTCCTGCTCCTTCTGGAGGTTCTCCTGCTCGAGCGCCTTGACCTTGGCCTGGAGCTCTTCGACCTTGGCAGCAGATTCCTCAGACTCCAAACGGAGCTGGGTCATTTTCTATGAGTTCACATGGCGCATGTTAGCTCGCTGGAGCAAAACAGAGCCGTTACAGCAACATCCGTGGGCAAACCACAGCAACGACACTGGCACCGGCACCAGCAACACCGAAACACCAAATGGCGGTCTCTCGTGATGGTGGTGGGTTGTAGTAGGGGGGAACCTGATGGTGGGGCGCCAAACAAGGGTCCATCTCTCGAATGTTCCAAGACACTCAACTCACCTCCTTGATGCGATCCATGGTGGTGTTGGGTGTGTGGAAAAGGTCGGTTTGGTTGTAGAGAGGAGGACGAGTTGTTGGTGTTCGAGAAAGAGGTCGCGGGTTTGCAGATGTTCAAGTTGAAAGTCGGATGTGTTGGGCAATAAAAGGAGAAGTGGGTGGATGAGAGCTGGCAAATGTTGGTGGATTAGGTAGGAAATGAAGACAAGGAAGTGCCCCTCACTTGGCTCACCCTCCACCCCCCTCCACTCCCTCCTCCTGGCCAGCGGCCGCGTTTCCATTTGCTGCCGACGGGTGGCAGTCACTTGTCTGATCACCACCCCCAGCCTAAAAGGTGGGGCACTGTTGTCGAGCTGCACCAAGAGCATTCGGCTGCTGCGCCGTTGCTCTGCCAACCAACTTGTTCTTTTTACGGATGCCGGGGGACAGAGTGAGACGCGACCAACACGGTCAGACGCCGCGACCAACCACTGCAAATAGAAATCATTCCACCCTCCTTGTGAAACGGGACATGCCAAACGACCTCCAGACTTCGGACAACAGCAACAACAACCACGACGCACACTCGACACTCGACAATCGCCAGCTGGGAGGCCATTCCCAGATTCAACCCGCTGCGACAATGCTGGCAGCCCACCACGACCAGGAGAATGTGTACGTGCACCAGGCCGGCGCCTCTAATAAACAGCTGGGAGCCAAAACCCCTGGCGCCCGCTATCCGAAAACCCCCCTGAAAATCCCACTCAACGACGAGAATGCCAACCACGGACTCGGAGGAGGCAAAGGAGGGCTATTGCAGACCAAGGGAAACAATGGATTGGTAAAGTCGGGCAAGCAGGCCTTGGTGACGCCAGCTGGTGAGCTTATTTTCTTGCTTTTGCCAATTGTGCATAGTTCTTCGCTGACAAACATGCAGCACCCCAAACTGGTCGAGCCCCTCTCGGGAACAAAACCACCAATGGCAAGGCTCGGGCAACTCAGAATACCCAGGGCGGGAAGGGAGCTGCTCTCAAGACACCGGGACCGAGGCCGACAACTGCTCAACGACCAAAGCAGGCTGCGCCCCAAACTGGGCCAGCCAAAGTCGAAGTCCGTGCCGATGTTCAGCCTCCCATTAAGGCCGATGACGAGGTCGAGTACTGTCCACCAAAGCCCAGGGACTTGCCTTACGAATCCGATGTGCTGCCCGATGGCGTATTAACATTCCAGGGGTTGAAGCCTGAGAACCTCTTCAACGACTACTATCGGTACTACTTCAATCGTGTGGATGGCCAGGGAAAATCGGCCTTGGAAAGGGAAATGGAAGAGCGGCAACAGCGAAAGTTTGCGCGTGGTGATGAGCAGATTCGCTTGGACATGGAGGGGTTTGACTGGAGCGTGGGGGATGCCCCAGAGAGCCGTGATATATTTCAGAAACGGCAGGAGACCATCAAGGTGGAAGCTATCCCGGTTGTCAAGAAAGTCACTGGGTTGGGCTCAAGACCGCCGTCCACAATTGCCTCCCGTAGAGCAGCCTCGGCTCTTGCTGCACCAATCAACTCCATCCGCGGTGCGCCTGGGAAGACCGCGATATTGGCTCCTAAGCCGCAGCCACGAGGCTTGCTGTTGCCCAAGAGAAAGCCAGCCGACAACATTCTCCAACCTGGTACATTCACGCGGGATACGGCATCTTCAATAATAGCCTCGCGCGATACACTCGGCTACAGCAAGGGCCGTTCTGCCTCTTCAGCAATTCATGGGAGAAAAGAGTCGGTCACCCGAATGCCAGAGGTTGCCCCAAAACCTCGCCCCTTGAGCCGCTGTCTGAGCACAGCTTCTTCTGGTTCCGATGCGACGATAACGCCGGCTCGTTTTGCCCAGTCTTCGCAAGACTGGAAGAGACCTGACTTTCTCTCTATATTTGATGTGGAGGACGATGACAGCGCTGCGAGCACAGCAGTGCCCCAAGTTGATGATGATGAGGAGGAATTCCAAATGTCCACAGACTTTTAGACAGCAACTCGATACAGGCATATTCATTGGAGTAAGGTTGGTTGTGTTCGGATATGGCGTTGGAAGCTGGTTGCACGGTTTCTAGCATCAACTGGGCTTTGCTGGGTTTATGGTTGTAGGGGTATTTGTTTTCGGGTTTATGTTTGAGATTACGGATGTGGGAAAGGGTAGGGAATCAACACTGCGGAATTTGGCGTTATCCAATTTATGTCTCTCTTACTTTGTAATTGATAGGGTCCAACAAGACATTTGCAGGAAGGCTCTTTCCAAACAAAAGCATTGCTGTACGAATAAAAATAAACATAAGATGATGTCATCGTGACTTCTCTTGGTTTAACTTTGTGATTCCTTTTCCAAGTCAACTTAACTGTGTACAACTACCCAGCTCGTTGCGTGGCAGCCACATCTCCGCGTAACGGAAAGTCGTGACCTGGAGGCAGCCTGGTCAATGACCCTGATGGCCCCTTTTGTGGATTCTCAATGGATGCCCCATCAACCCCTTTTCACCAATCTTCCAGAGCTGAAAGACTGTCACGTGCTCCTCGCCAGGCCGCCACAGCTGGAAATCAGGGCAGGACAGCTGCGCCACCACGGCCACCCCTTCCACTAGCTACTTACGCTTGGGCCATCCAGGCACGGGCATTGGCGCTGAATGCCAACCGTTTTAGGTTTAGCGAGACAATGGCTCGCGACTTCATCCTCCTGAACATTCCAATGTCTGAACTTCACTTCTGCCTTTGACAAAGAATCGTGCCGTTGAGCTCAATCACCACAGCGTCTTCTCGGTCGCCAACAGCAGCGGATTGTCGACATCCATCTCTGCCGCCGCCAGAGTTCATTTACCCGTCTTCGCCAAGCATCCAACACCGCCCATCCTTTTTTTTTTGCGGCGCGGTCTCCGAGATCCTCCCTCCCTTTGTCGGCAAAACTTCTGTCGCGTTGAGGGCCCCCGTGCGCGTCATTTCCGGCCACATCGCACCTCCTCCAAGTCCACCCTCATCCATGAATGGTATCCCTCCGCGCCGTCGCTTCGAGATATGATGGTTGGAGGACGGAGGGAGCGATAACAGGTATTCTCTCTCGCAATGACTCGAGCTCCTGGCGCGAGTTACGCTCAGTTCTTTCCTGCTGCCCCCCGGGTCGTTGCCAGGGACCGGACAAGGGATCGGGAAGATCGCGAAGGTCCCAAGGGAAGCACCCTCGATTCGTCGCCTTTGCCAGATGATACCACCAACGGCCACCTCACCTCGCTAGGCCCCGCGGAATCCTGTCCACCTCAGCAGGACGGGCACATCCCCCCGAGCGCCATGGCCGGCACGAGATTTTCGAGCAGCCAGCTCACCCCTCCAGCTTCCAACGACTCCCCCTCATCCCATCTCTCATCAGCTGCCCAGCAGCCGTCGACGACCGTGCGGAACACCAACGGGTATCACGGTCATGTCCCAATACAGAACGAACCGCTCCAGAATGGCACGTCGAGTGTTCTGCCCAGTGTTCCCGAACGCACCTATGCCCGAGACCCCTCACGCCCGATTCAAACCGTCGTGTGCACATATGATCCTCTCATGGATAAGAAGCTGCCGAGCGGTGAAAGAATGAAAACAAAACCGAAATATAAAGAGTTTGGATTGGTATGTACGCCCGATACTCATATATACTGGAGAGAGGTGGGGGGGGGGGGGGGGGGGCTCTCTTCATTCCTCTTCCCCCCTCAATATTCACTCCCCTAATCACTCTCCCACAACTAACCTTCTAATATCTACTCTTCCCCCCCAAAAATCCCCCCCCTTTACAAAATATTAACCCTCCTTCTCTTACATCAACATTTAACTTTTTACTAATTCTAATTCACTTTTTTTTCCATATTTAAATAAATTTTTAAACTATATAAAATACTACCTTATATTTTCTTTCCCAACTTTCTTTTCTACAAATATTTTTTTTACTCTATTAAATTCTATTAACCTTTTTTTTTATATTAATTACTTTTTTTCTTTATTTTTATAAATTTTTTA
>NW_001914858.1:2234856-2259740 GCF_000226545.1 Podospora anserina S mat+
GGGATACCTTGTTGGTCCGTAATACCGCGCACAGGACGGTCAAGATGACGCTCCCCCCCAAGATCCCCGCCTTGCAAAGGGTGGCCGCCTCGGTTACATCAACGTCGACTTCCACCATGCGAAGGCACGCCTGCGCCAGACCCCCTACAGTCTCAAGCAGTACAAATACGACCCCAAAACGTCTTGCGGGCCCGGCCCTCCGACACAAATTGTGGTTACGGGGTTCAATCCTATCACCCCTTTCTCGACGGTCACCACCTGTTTTGCTGCTTTTGGAGACATTGCTGAGAGCAGCAACAAGCTACATCCCGACAATGGTAGTTACCTTGGTTTTGCAACCTTTAGGTACAAAGATACGAAGCCGAATAGGTCGCGGCCTCAAGTCATTAGTGCCGCCGACGCAGCAAGAAATGCGGTCCGTGCCATGAATAACAAGCAGATTGCAGGGCGCCTTGTTCGAGTCGACTTCGACCCTGACGGAAAGAAGAGCTCCGAAATGCTCGTTCAGGCCATCCGAAAAGACTCAGAAAGACACAACAGTGTCCCATCGACGGCAAGACCTATTCCTACAGGCCCACGGGCTAGTGTCCCAGGACCTCCTCCTACTGCGCCGCGAGGTCCAGCTGCCCACAGAGCACCACCACCTCCGCCTCCTATTGCCGGTCGGGGAGCGGGAGCGGGACCAGTACCAGTGCCAGGACCGCCATCAACCAGGCCCGTGTACGTGATCGAGACTGAGAGCGTCAAGGAAACGATCCGGGAAGCGCCCTACATCTTCGTCGCCCACGAGTACGTTCCAGTCCAGCCGTCAACGGTTATGCACATGAGGAAGCGCCTTAAAGTGTACGCCATCGAGACTATTCGCGCCGATAAGAGTGGCTATTACGTGATTTTTCACAACAGCGACCGGGGTCGCCACGATGTTGAGCGTTGCTACAGGGCATGCAATCGGACACCTTTCTTCAATTACCTTATGGTCATGGAACTCAACACCTACGGGTCAGAGGGCAGGGGCTCAAGGACATCTCGAGAGCCTCGAAGACACAGTCGAAGTCCTGAGCGCAGGCGAGTAGACGACCATCGATCACACCGTGACCACGACCGAGGCCGACGTGATGAGGATCGACAGAAACGGGAGGAACAAGACCGACGAAAGCGTGAAGAGGAGTCACTGCTAAAGGAAGAGAAGGATCAAAGAGCCAAGAACTTCGATCCTGTAATCGAAGCTACCAATGTGGTAATTCAACAGATGAAGGAGCAGCTCATCAGGCACATTCGAACCAAGATTGCGGCGCCAGCCTTGTTGAACTTTCTTGATCCTGCCAACCAGGTGGCCAGCCGACGGAAGCACAACATTGAAGACCCGCATTCCTCCAAGCTCTCGATCACTTTTGACGACTCCGACACCAAATCACCGGTTGGCACACCGAATTCCAGAGCGGATCCAATCGAGAGGCGAACTGGTCGACTGGACGTGTCTGCGCTTCCCCGAATTCGCAAAGCGAAAAATGCTGCTCTCAACGCCCGCAAGCATGCCTTCAACGACCCCTTTGCGCGCCACCGACCTCCCACCCAACGCTCGACGTTTCGATCTCTTCATGACCGCCTGCAAAGCGATAGCGATGATGACTCGGATGACGAGGTGGATCACAGGTATTTGAATGTTCGGAATACCGATGAACCTGAATCTCGACCTCGTAGCCGCTCGTCCACGGATGACGAGGCTACCAAGGAAGACTATGCGTCATGGGGCCCAGCTGAGGAAGATTCGATGACGGAAGCCAGCTTTGCGTTGACTGACGGGCCGGCTCTTCCCCGAAAAAGAAAGCTGGACTTGCAGATGGAGACGGCTATCAAGCGGCAGAAGAAAACGGACGAGGAGCTTTTCGGAGTCACCATCAACCGCGTCGACCCAGGTTACCCCTCGAGAGAGCTTTCGCCGGAGGATATTGTGCTCCCCGATGCCGAACCCTTGGAGGAGAGGGACACTGATAGTTCGCGGATGCCGACACCTGTTCCTCAGGGGGCCAAATCCAAAAAGAAGGCCACGAAAACCAAAAAGAAGTCCAAGAAACAGATTTTCGAGGAACGTGAAGCCCTCAAGCGTCAGCAGGAAGAGATCTTTGAGAAGGAGGCCTCTCTGGCTGCGGATGAGGTCGAGCCAACACCCGATGCTGAGCCTGAACCGGGCATCAAGGAAGCTGCTCTTGACGAGGAGCCAGATGTCGAGAAAGGAGAGAAACCTCGGAAACTGGACCTTGATGAGAAGATGTATCCGTCTGAGAAGGTTCGCGCATTTGAGCTTCCTTCGAACTTCATTCTTAACGAAACTTCGCTTCGGGCTTCGGTTCTGCCTGCACTTTCCCACGCTGATCTGCCGAATCTGGAAAGATTGAAACAGAGGCAGGGGAGTGGACATCTGGAGCAACCTCAGGTCTGGGCGTGGATGCGGGACCGTGTTCGTGAGCTAAACTCAACCGATGGTTCGAAGGATACTCCTTGCAGCATTGGCGGCTACTATGTCCCCAATACAACCGGCTGTGCCAGGACCGAAGGTGTCAAAAAGATTCTCAACTCGGAGAAGTCCAAGTACCTGCCTCACCACATCAAGGTCCAGAAGGCCCGGGAGGAGAGGCAGGCGCAAAACGGGAAGTCGGGCAAGGACTCGGTCCTGGCTGCCGCAGAAGCCGCAAAGTTGGCGGCGGAGAGCCAGGTTGCTAGAGGCACCTCGCGTGCCAATCGGGCGAACAACCGTCGTTTTGTGGCCGGTCTGCATGACCAGATAAGGGGTCTCGGCCAGGATTCGGACGCCTTCAGGTTCAACCAGCTCAAAAAACGGAAGAAGCCCGTCAAGTTTGCTCGGTCGGCCATCCACAACTGGGGACTGTACACCATGGAGAACATTCCCAAGGACGACATGATCATCGAATATGTGGGCGAGGAAGTCCGGCAGGTGATTGCAGAGCTCCGGGAGGCGAGATATCTCAAGAGCGGCATAGGTAGCAGTTATCTCTTCCGAATTGATGACAACACGGTCATCGACGCGACCAAGAAGGGCGGCATCGCGCGGTTCATCAACCACAGCTGCATGCCCAACTGCACGGCCAAGATCATCAAGGTGGAGGGCAGCAAAAGGATTGTCATTTATGCCCTCCGGGACATTGCTCAGAGTAAGTTTACATCTAATAAGCGACTAGTTTTCCGTGATGTGATCATTGGCTAACCTTGTGCTCCAGACGAGGAGCTAACATACGACTACAAATTCGAGCGTGAGATAGGAGCTACGGACCGCATTCCCTGCCTATGCGGAACAGCGGCTTGCAAGGGCTTCCTCAACTAATGCCTTTAATGTCTTTTCACCCTTGCCCTTTTCTCAGGCATCTTTCTTTTTCTCAAAAAAAAATCACCATGGGTCTGGGTTTGGCCACACTTATGGCAGGCGCACGGCTATTCTTTGTCCAAGGAGGAAAAACTGGAGTCCATATACTCAGGGCGCGCGGATAGGGCTTATTTCGGGGCAGGCGAAAGCGGGCAGGCAGGCTTCTGAGCAGGTTTGCCCTCTCACTTTTGAGGCTTATTCACCAAGCATTTGACAAGCGATTTCAACTCTCACTTTATGCCCGTTTCATCATGACTTGGGTACTTGATTTTGTTTTTCTCCTCCTTTCCCTTTTCTGGAGCTTATTGATTGGGCTTACTTGTGATAAGGCGGTGCACGGATATGATAATAAAGTCAACGTTGGAGATGAAGACGAAAAAGGAAGGGGAGCAGGCAAGCAATGGGAAATGATGCTTGCTACCGCAAAAATCCCTTTTGCTTTGATATCGTGGCATACATGTACATAATTGTAAGATTTAAGGAGTCTGGTGAGGGAGATTGTGGGGGGGGTATCTAGGCTTAGGATTCGCATTGGGTTTATGGAGTTTGCTGATTAAGGGAATTGGGATTTTGGAAGAATGGGAGGGTGGTGTTTGGTGTTCTAAGAGAGTTATAGACGGGCAGAAGCGCGTGGTGCCTCGGGATTGATTTGGTAGCCAAGTAAATGCAGCGCATCGAACTTGTTTTTGGAGATGTCGAGTATTCACATGTAAACAAAACAGTGGGAGATGCTATAGGCAGGTGTTGAAGTTGACGTCTCTCCAATCTCTTGAAATACAGACGGAGTATCTACGGAATATTTGACAGAACAGAGTTGCTGGGCCGCTCAGCTGGCAAGAGGGATCGTAGTTTCAGATCAAATGGAAGTGTTGGTTCCTTCCGCCTCGGTGAGCCTGCCCAGCTGGTAATTACGCGGTTTAGTTATTGTTATTAATGACAGCGTGGAAATTAAGATAGTGTTTGGGTCACTTTCCTCTTACACTAACTACATTGTAAAGGCGCTGGAAGTTGTCTGTCATTCTTGAAACTATTCTACCTACATCCCGCGACACTGGACATCATCGACTGCGAGCGGAAGGTCTCTGAGTGTCCTGGATGCAGGCGGGACTGGGACTGGGACTGCGCCCGCGGTTGAAGGCGCGGCCGTCGCTGGTTGACTTGTTGGTTAGAGCTGCTAGCACACAGCAGCAAGCGTCATCGCCTCCACCGCCGGCTGGCAACGACGCTCCCTCAGGCCCCGGGTCCCGCCAAGAGGAGCTCCTCCGACCGGGAGCTCCAACTGCAACTGCAGCGGCGCTGCTGATTCTCGACCAAGCTGCGAACCTCCCACTTCCTAGCTCGCCAGAAACACCACGCATCAACACGCCCGCATCCGTCCCGCCATCGTCGGCCTCTATTTCTAATATACCTACGCTCGTCATTACTTCTGAATCCCCTCCGCCATCTCCCCTTCCCGCGCCTACAGCAATTGTTGCTCCTCCCCCGAAGCCCAGCATGGCCCCCGTAAGCTAGCCTCCCCCCGCCTCCAACTCTCTCGAGACAATGCAAGCAAGCTGTTCATGGCGTGCGTCTTTGGACATCTGCCTAACCACCACGCCGGCGCACCTTCACCACTACCACCACGAATCCGATGCACCCCCCTTTTTGTTACAATGGGCTATGGTCACTGACATGATGGTGCCTTGCAGTCCAAAGCAGATGGCCAGGATGGAGTGCACAGCGGTATGCGCCAACCCCTCATCCCAACCACCACATTGGTGGTATATCTCTAGTTGCTAACTGATGGGCTTACAGGCAAAATCTACTCGGTGTCTGGGTTAGTTCGAGCCGATACATCCCCCGATAACACATACCGAAAGATCCTCGATGGCTAACATGCAGCCCCCAGCCCCGTCGTTGTCGCCGAGGACATGATTGGTGTTGCTATGTATGAGTTGGTATGGTTCTGGTTCGGTCCGATGGCATAAAAGACGCTCTGGCTAAGCTATGGAAACAGGTCAAAGTTGGTCACGATCAGCTCGTTGGTGAAGTCATTCGTATCAATGGCGACCAAGCGACCATCCAGGTGTACGAGGAAACAGGTACGATGCGGCTCTCCACCCTGCCCGGCGCAAGCTTGCCGAAGCTAACCTCGATTGTCTCACAGCCGGTGTCATGGTTGGCGACCCCGTGCTTCGAACCGGCAAGCCCCTCTCCGTCGAACTCGGCCCCGGTCTCTTGAACAATATCTACGATGGTATCCAGCGCCCACTTGAAAAGATCTCGCAGGTCTCCCAGAGCATTTATATCCCCAGAGGCATTGCCGCTCCTGCCCTCGACCGCGAGAAGAAGTGGGAGTTTACCCCAACCAAGAAGGTCGGCGACCACATCGCCGGTGGTGACGTATGGGGTACCGTTTACGAAAACTCGTTCATTACCGTCCACAAGATTCTCTTGCCTCCCAGGGCTCGCGGTACCATCACGAGGATCGCCGAGAAGGGCAGCTACACAGTCGAGGAGAAGATCCTCGAGGTCGAGTTCGACGGCAAGAAGACTGAGTACCCCATGATGCAGACCTGGCCAGTACGTGTGCCGCGCCCAACCACGGAGAAGCACTCTGCCAATCAGCCCTTCTTGGTCGGTCAGCGTGTGCTCGACGCTCTCTTCCCTTCGGTCCAGGGTGGTACCGTCGCCATTCCCGGTGCTTTCGGCTGTGGCAAGACTGTCATTTCCCAGTCCGTCTCCAAGTTCTCCAACAGCGATGTCATTGTGTACGTCGGCTGTGGTGAGCGTGGTAACGAGATGGCCGAAGTCTTGAAGGATTTCCCATCGCTCAAGATTGAGGTCGATGGCCGCATGGAGCCTATCATGAAGCGCACAACTCTTATTGCCAACACGTCCAACATGCCCGTCGCTGCCCGTGAAGCGTCCATCTACACCGGCATCACAGTGGCCGAGTACTTCAGAGATCAGGGCATGGACGTCGCCATGATGGCTGACTCGTCTTCCCGCTGGGCTGAGGCTCTGAGAGAAATTTCCGGCCGTCTCGGTGAAATGCCCGCTGATCAAGGTTTCCCCGCCTACCTCTCTGCCAAGTTGGCCTCGTTCTATGAACGTGCCGGAAAGGTCCAGGCGCTGGGCAGCCCCGACCGCGATGGCAGTGTCAGCATTGTTGGTGCCGTGTCACCACCCGGTGGTGATTTCTCCGATCCTGTTACATCTGCCACGCTCGGTATCGTGCAGGTCTTCTGGGGTTTGGACAAGAAGCTTGCGCAGCGCAAGCATTTCCCTTCGATCAACACCTCGCTCAGTTACAGCAAGTACACCATGACGCTCGACAAGTGGTACGAGAAGGAGTACCCCGACTTCCCTCGCCTGCGCGACCGTATCAAGCAGCTTCTTTCCGACAGTGAAGAGCTCGACCAGGTCGTCCAGCTGGTCGGCAAGTCTGCGCTGTCTGACCCTGACAAGATCACCTTGGATATGGCTACCCTCATCAAGGAGGATTTCCTCCAGCAGAACGGTTACTCCAAGTATGACCAGTTCTGCCCCATCTGGAAGACGGAGTGGATGATGAAGCTCATGATGGGATTCCACGATGAGGCGCAAAAGGCGATCGCCTCTGGCCAGAGCTGGGCCAAGGTGCGCGATGCCACCCAGGACCTCCAGGGCGAGCTGCGCAGACTCAAGTTTGAGATTCCAGATGAGGGACAGGAGAAGATTTGCAAGAAGGTTAGTCCCTTTACTATCATCCCCTGGAAGAGAGAATCATGAACTGACAATGAAATAGTACGAGGCGATACAACAAGCCATGCTTGACAAGTTTGCTTCCGTGATTGACGAGTAAAAAAATGATGTATTGTTGACAGCAAGGGGCGTCACGGTTGTTGGCATATTCTAAGCGAACTCATTCTGGGTTCTTTTTGCAAAGCGCGGTCATCGTGACAGGTTGTTGCTGTTTGTAGGTACTACAATTGCGTTTGACATGTGATGATTGTTGAAGGGTGGGGGAAAGGGGATGGGTGGTGGATTATTACCCTGGCTTTCATAGATTTCTCTGTTCTGTCAGTCTCTGTTCCTCTGTCCCTCTTTCTGACATACACATTCTTGGGGGTTCAATGGGGTAGATAGTGTATTGATTAGTTCTGCAAACACTTGATGCTTCGGTAATTCGGATCATGATGTTGTCATGTGAAGATTATTGATGAAGCAGAATAGTTTGAGACTTTTTTGTATTTCAACCGTCATTATATACCATACATCATATCCAGTTGGGATGGGTCGTTATCGTTATAAACAAGCAACAAAAACATCAACAGCAGCAAGTGACTCTTTTCTCACCCTCTCTCTCCTTCTCAAACCAGATAACAACCCGCCTGCCTGCCTAGCCATAGCCGTCCAGATAGAACCCCATACCAACCATCCATATAAGCCTTTGCCAACCAAATATTTCCAACAAACTTTGAGAAGCCAAACCAGCCAGCCAGCTAATAACCATCCGAACTAGAATCAAACCATGACCCAAATATATCTCCTCGATCAATGCGCCGCCAAAGAAGCGAAAACGTATAATATCCCAGCCCTCTCGCCACCTTTTTTTTCTCCACATCTCTCTGTTTGAAAGTATTCCAACACGTTCTCTTTTCCAACAAGATTTCCAACAAACCATTCAACTCCAACACAGACACTGGGGTATCCCCCTCTTCCAACTCTTCTGATCCCTCCTCTTCTTTCTCAAATAGCTCCACAAGTCAACTCATCCCCCCCCCCCGGAAACGAGAAGGCAGCCAATAGAAGAGGGATGAACCCTCTAAATCCCCTTCTCCTTTCCCCCCTGCTGCCGCTGCTGCTCGGGCGGGCTCAAACTCCGTTCCCATTCCTTCATAAACTCACTCCCCATCTTCTTGATATTGGACGGGGTGAGCTTGTTGAGTACAGGCGGGAGCAACTCCTCCAATTTCCCGGTGCCGTTGGGGGATGAGCCGTTCCTCTTGTTGTTGCCGCCGCTGTTCAGTCTCGATTTCGAGTTTTTGTTTTTCCTGCACACAAGATATCATCAGAACCTCTTCTTTTAAACGAAAAAAGAAAAAAGAAAAAGACATTAAGGTGTATATTTTGCCCGCTGGCTGGGCTGGGTATCTCTTCAAACAAAGGAAAAGAAAAAGAAAAAACCGTTGTTGAATAAATAGAAAACCCGGGTATCACATCAAACAAAAAAACGAAAAAAATGGGACTCATACAATGGCGTCTCTTCCTCCTCCTCTTCCTCCTCCCCTCCCCTCTTCGGCGAGGTCGGATCACTAGGCATAATATCCCCATTCACCGTCGTCCCGCTCCACCGCGGACTCGACACACCACCACCCGTCGGCGGGCTGCTATTCCAATTCGACCAGTCATTATCATCCACCGAGTCGGCCGTCAGCGGCGTCCACGAGAACCTCTTTGTTGGTTTTGCCGCTTCCGTCTTTGATCTCCTGAGGGGGAGTGGTGGTGGTTTAAACTCCTCTTCCTGGGCAGTAGTAGGGATAGGGTTCATTGTCGCCAAATCATCAAACGCCGACGAAACCTTTGGTCGAGGATTGGGTGCGGGCCGGATGGTGTCTTGCTGATCGCTGCTGTCAAAAAGGAGCATCCTCTCCACTTTCGTCTGGCGCATGTTGCCCGTGTTGTCGCGGAGGTAGACGCCCTGTCCGGTGATGGGTTCGTCGCCTACCGTCGCTTGGCGGATGTCTTCCATGAAGGTCCAGATACCTGATTTGAGGTCCTGGGCAATCTGCTTAACGCTTGTAGGCTGGGGTGTAGTCCTCGGTGCCCAGGAGGCGCGTTTGGCGAGGTAGCTCGGAGTAACAGGAGCATAGTTATGAACACCATGTGGATCGTAGTCCAGTTTCAGATGGTTCGGCCCGTCTTCATGTATGGAGAAGCCCTCGCCCGGTTTTGTCGGTGATAGCAGCGAGAGTTTCCTCGCGTGACCACCAGTGAATACCCGTCGCCGGCTCTTTTCCGGTGTAGGTTGCTGTTGTTGGTGCTGCTGCCCCAGCAACGTCTTCCTCCTGTCCAGCTCAATGCTCCTCCGGATGGCAACCTCGTCGTGACAATCCGCCGGCGAGTTTAACGATCGCAACGCTTCGTGGTTTCGCCTGTTAGCTGGTCTCTTCTTGTATCCCTCGTGTAGAGTAAACTCCTCTTTTAACCTCGCCAGCTCGGCCTCGGCACGGTCCAGCTCTTCCCTCAGCTCCATTACTCGCCTCTCCTGCGCTGCTATCGCGGTGATGAAGTCGATTCCCTCCACCGGAGACATGATGGAGGAGGGGGTGTCTAATGGTGTTGGGGGAAAGGTCGCTGCGGTGGTGGATGCTGGGACGGGTCGGGAGGGGAAGGCACTTGGTGGTGCGATGGGTAGGGTCAGGGATAATCTGTTGGTGGTTCTGGAGGCTGAGGAGGTGGATCGTGAGGAGCGACCCTCGCTGAACCCACCAAAGGGGGAACTGGGCGAGCTGAGAAGATCATCGGGGATTGTTCGAGGTCGTGTGTCATCTTGACTGCTTCCTCGGCTTCCAATTCCTCGATTGGCGACGTGCCGCCGTAGATTGTTTGGTGTTCCTTGTCCTGCCATTGTATCGTCCAGGCTTCTTCTAGGTGAAATCATCTGATCCATGTAGTAAGGGTGCTGTTGGTTCTTTGGCGTGACGGGTGTTCTTGGGCGGGGTGGTTCGGTCTTCTGTGCTGGTGGTGGTGGTGGTGGTTGTTTGTTTTCAATGATAAGGGGGTCGGGGGCGATAAACGAGTGTTGTTGTGACGGCTTGCGCAAGGAGGAGAATTCAGGATCAAAGGCCGACCAAGCAGCTCTGCGGCGTCGAAGAAGGCGGTGGCGGGGAGCGGTGTAGCGAGTCGTTCTTCTGGCGACGACGACGGCCTTGTGAGCGTTCAGCAGGCGGCTGTCGCGTTGGTATAAAAGAGTGTAGGCGCAAGCCGAAACGAAGCAAGTTCGGAGGATGGGGATGGAGGTCATGGAAAAAAAAGAAGAGAGCAGCGCTTTCAGAAGGGGACGACAGTGGGTGGAAACCTCATCTCGCCCGATTCATGCGACCCTTTTTTCTTATTGGTGAGCAGACCTTGACCGCCAACCAATGCTGGGGGGTCTCGTCCGGGGGTTGTATGGGTTCGTCGGTGCGACTGCACAGCCCGGTCCTAGCAGCTGTAACTGACAGGGCCCCGCTCCAGATCGTTTGTTCTGAAGCTCTCAAGAATAATGTATTCGAACGTTCGGTTGGAACACGGGGGCGGGTATGTGTGGTGTTGCGGTCTCTCTGTGTTGAACTCGGACAAGATATGGACGAGATATACCCGCCGGACGGATAGCAGCCGTGGTGGCACAAACTGTTGGGGTAGCCTGGCGGCTGCGATCGAATCCTCTCCCCCGTCGGACTTGATCGCTCACCTAAGCACTGGAGACTGTGGTCTGGCTCGTGGGGCCGACAGGGAATAAAAAGGTAAGGTTGACCGTTGGCCAGTGGAGGTGTTGCAAGTCGCAGGGAGATTCCAGGAGGTCGGAGAGGGGCTTCGATTATTTTAAGGATTCTCAAAATTCATTTCGATTACCTGCATGCCGTGTTGCTCCGCAGTCTCTTCCAGTGCCACAACCGCACGCGAGGATCTGGACGATGACTGGATGGACCGATGGCGAAGACGAGGGACTTGTTGGCCAAGATGGACGAGGTGGTGTGAGTGGGAATTCGGGGAATCGAATGCAAGACATTCCGCGGCAACCAGACAACCTCACACCCTACCCAGCACTACACACATCACGGGGAAAGGAGCATGAGATCCCAATGACCTTAACGAGATAAACAAAACATTCGAATGCTTCGAGAAGCAGAAACGCATGGATGAGGCGCCCGGGGTATCACCTATGGCCCGGATATTAAACGGGGATTCTATACCCAGCAATTGTTTGATATAAGCTGGGATGAAAACCTCACCAGCAATGGCTTGGAAACCGTTGCATCGTATACAAAATAGAAATCACAAGCCTTCTCGAACAAGGCTGCAAACTCGGTTTCCAGGCGCTGCCAACTGGCTGCAAATCTCAATTTCCCCTGCATTTGGAAAGTGGGACGCCCCGGATTTTGGGATCTGGAATTCTTGGAGGCAATGATGCACGGACCACTTGACAAAGAATCTCTGATTGTACTCACGTGATCCCGCGTCCTCGACGCGCTTGCGCTTCTTAGAACGGTACAGCTTGGGCAAAGGGATGCAACCGTTGTTTCCTAATCAAAGCCATGGCAACGTCCCGGCGACGAGCAGCTTACGATTTCTTTTGCCATTGAGAGAAATCGTGGGCGAATTAATTTCTGGTTCTTTTTAATCAATTCACTAGGATCCAGAACCTGCGGATTTCCAGCAAGCCTTTCTCTTACGATCCGCCAGTTCGCCGCTGGGTATTGGCTGGGTTTAGGTGTGGCCAACAACATGCCATCCAAGACACTGCGAGGAGCCGAGAAAAAGGCGCTGGAAGGGGAAAATGAGTCTCAGGACACTCTGGAGGTTTTTAACCGCTTGGTGCAAGGCTACGGTGTTGGCATTGTAAGTTCTTGGTGGCGCTGAATAGGGGACCCCTCACCTTCTCTAGGCTTCCAGCATCTCAGGATTGGCTAACATCGAGACACTGTGTAGGCAAGCAGCTCACCTCCACCACCAGACCTCAGCACCACGCCGCCTCCAAGCAAGCCTGGTGTTCAGAAAGGTGCGTCAGTGCTTTTCTCTTTTTTTTTTTTTGTAATTTTCTGTGACGAATCCTGAGGACTGACGGATACACATGCACTTAGACGTTGGCCGCTTCAAAAAGCCACCATCCTTCAACGTGAGTATTTTTCGCACGGTTCCAAGGCCGTTGAATTTCCCCGCAAAGCAAACGTTCAACGCCCCTGTTTGTCCGTTCCATGGATTGCACTGACCAGCTTCACAGACGCGGGGGATGACGCGTGAAGGCAACAACAACTCACAATCTCGTCGTCAACATCGTTCCGGCGTGGAAAGGGCACCATCACAGGGGTCACAAACCCGCCAGGCTCCTGGCAGCGATGGCCCAGACACTCAGTTAACAGACATCCCTGCCCCAAACCAGATCAACGTTGCGCGCCGAGACAAGATGGACTCGCAAAAGTCGACACAGTCCAACAATGGTCGAAGCTATGACCAGTACTGTCGTTCGCCATCTCCCAGCATGAGCACTCGGACTCGAGAACAAGCGATTGTGGAGGAAGAGAATGCAGGGACGGTGCAGTTTGATCTTGATAAAATTCCCCAGGAAACGCCCTATCATGGTTCCAATCTGCCACACGACTCGGGCTTCGTTGACTATGGCACAAGTCGTCTTCCCAAACATGCATCTCACCAGCCCATCTTATCGTCGCCTCGCCCGCCAGAGACACCGGCTGCTCCACATAACCCGTTTCGACAAGGACTCTCTCAGCTACTTTCCCCGTCCCAAATGTTTCAGTCGACCCAGTTTTCATCGGCCGTCAAGGTGGCCAGCCCAACTTCCTCACGACCATCACCGGCAGAGTTCCCTCACCTAGGATCACTTACCGGCCCAGCTCTGTCATCCCCACTTAAGGATCGGGGTCTTCGGTCGTCTTCTGTCCCGAACCCGCCATCAAGCCCACAGATTCTTTCAGGGAGAAAGTCATCCAACCTGGAAAATCGACCCAGCAGTCCCATTCCTAGCGCCTCGAATGGAAACAAAGCTGCTACTGAAGCGCCGCAATCTGAGTTGCTCCCAAGGCGAAGAGCAGCCCTGGAGCCAATGGCCGCTTATGAGCCTATTCACAAGTCCCAAGAAAGACGTGGCTCCTCGGAAGTGCGGTCAGACCCTCCTGTATTCAAAATGGACGATGATGATGACGAGGAGCTACTTCGACGTCGAAGGGCACAGAGCAAAAAGAATGCTGCGCTCAAGTCACTAACCGCCATCAGTGTACCGCGTTCAGCGAAGACGAAGATAGCAGAAATCGAAGTGCCATTGACGAGCAGTGAGAAACAAACGACAAAGGCGGAGGCATATCTTGCCCAGTGCCACGGCACCGAGGCTCAAGATTCTTCACCGGATGAAGAGACCATCAAGGACTCCCAAGCTAAGAACTTGCCATCTGGACCGAAACAGCCCGATATTGTTGACGACGATGCAACCCAGTCTGACAACGGGGATATGGCAGAGCCAGTGGTAGACTTGACGCCAGTAGCAGAGCCCGAACTTCCAGCAGTGCGTTCAAGGCGGTCAGCTCGTTCGGGCCATCCTGTTGAGCCCCCAGGTCTAGCTCCAGCTACATCCATTATTCCGGAAACGAGTCCTACACGAGTTAGAATGGAAGCCGGTGTGGTAGAGGAGCCAACCCATCAGCCGGCTGCCCCAGAACTGGAGCCGGCCTTGCCTCACTCGACCCCCCCGGCGCCCAATACAAGATCCAGAAGGGCAATTCTTGAGCCTCGTCACCCTTCAAGCTCAGACCTCACCTCCATCGCCTCAACCCCCAGTATCTACACAGACTCTACTAGAGCATCTGTGTCTGAGCGCTCGCCTCTCGAGGCTTCAATGGCTGGCAACTTCTCAGCGGTTTCTACGAGACTGAACCGGAGACAAGCCCGTGAGAGAGTTGCAAAGCCGAAAGGCTCAAGAGAGAGTCTGAGGCAATCTGTAAGGTTGCAGAGCAGGAGGGGCTCAGGTTCAACAGACGAGCTCGCTCTGCCCCTGCCGACAACGCCGGCTTTTGAGGATAGCTTGGGCGTCTCCCGTCTCAATATTGCTTCGGCATCTCGGTCTACTTTTCGAGCTGCCTGCGTGAGCATCAAATCGCCCTTCGGCCAGCCTACTTCGGGATTGTTCAGCAATATGGCTTTTGCCATTTCTTTTCAATCGAAGAAGCCAGGTGAAACCAATGATCAGTACAAGAAGCGCATGGACGATTCAACCACCCTTCAGAAGCGTATTGCGCAAGCTGGGGGCAGGGTGCTTCCAAATGGATTCGATGAGCTCTTTGAGGTTTCACCCGGGAGATCACTCACGTCGACCCCGGTCGCTAGTCCTGGGAAGGGCCAGACGTCGGCTGAGATCCAACTCACTCCCGCTGGGTATGCCACCGGATTTACGGCGTTGATTGCTGATGGGCACTCTCGCAAGGTGAAGTACATGCAGGCTTTGGCGTTGGGGCTGCCGTGTATTGCTCCGCGTTGGGTGACGATGTGTCTAGACAGGGGGGAGCTGGTGGACTGGTCGCCTTTTCTCTTGTGCGCTGGACAGTCGGCTTTTTTGGATAATGCCATCAGGTCGAGGAGTTTGGCTCCTTATGACGCCGCGACGGCTAGGTTGGCGGATGTGGTTGCCCAGCGCCCGAAGCTGCTGCAGGGGAGCAGGATGCTGGCCGTGGTGAAGAAGTCGGTCCAGTCGAAGAAGATGCCGTATGTGTTTCTGGCGCAGGTGCTGGGGGTTTCGTTGACGAGGGTGTATACTGTTGACGAGGCCAGGGTGGCGGTGAAGGCTGCGGAGGAGGCGGGGCAGGTGTTTGACTGGGTTTATGTTGATGGGAAGTCGGTCGAGCAGGCGCTGTTTTCGGCCCCTTTTTCGACGGGGCAGAAGAAGAAGAGGAAGAGGGGGTCGATGGCGGCGCCGGAGGTGGTGACGGGGGATGGTGGTGAGCCGCCGTTGAAGAGGATTAGGACGCTGGATGATGAGTTGGTGATTCAGAGTTTGATTTTGGGGAGGTTGATTGAGGAGGGGGAAATGGAACAGTGAGTGTGTGTGTGTTGGGGGGGGGGGGGATATCCAGTTTACTTTTGGTTTTTTTATTTGGTTTTTATCTGTCATGTATGATTAGCGGGTATGGCGATGGGAGTTGGGGGGGATATGAGATATCACGCCTGTAGTTTTGTAGGAACGGGATGATGGGTATAGGACAAGAGAATTTATCAGATGGGGATTAGACGGAGAATGGAAGGGGGAGGGATGGATTTTATATAGCATAATGTGAGGATACAGCGTATAGTTTATAGCAGATCACTGCGTTTTGAACAGGGAGTTAGTCAAGAGGGGAAAATGAACGTCGTGAATTCATATTACAAAACTTTTACCCTACACTTTCCTTGCGATACAAATCCCAACCCATTGACAAAGGAAATAACTCCCCCTCCGCCGAAAAGTAAGTTAACGAACGTCTCTAGTTAGTCCAACCTGTCTCTCACTTTTTTTCTGCTATCCAGTCCTTTTTTTTTTTCTTTTTTTTTTTTTGCAGGTCAATCAGTTACACGGAGCATCACACCTCCCGATATGATCCTTGTCGGGATTCAGACAAGTCCCTCCGCAACTGCAGAGCAGCTCGATCTTGTTGCCCGCGGTGTCGGTCAGGCTGCAGGAGCTGCCGCCGCCTGCGCCGGCGACGGGGGCTTGTCTCTTTTTGTTGTTGAAGCCGCGGGGGTGGAGCTTGTTGTTGTTGTTACCAAAACCGGAAAAGAGTGATCTGAAAAAGGAGGAATGGGAGGAGGAGCCGTCATCGGAGTTGGCGTAGGGGTTGGAGTTGGGGGAGATGTTGGAGGTGAGGGACAAGGTGGTGGTGGAGTTGTCGGGGGGGACGCAGACGTAGAGGGCTTGGATGGGGTCGGTTTTGGTCTTGCCGTCGAGGCAGTTTTCTTTGGAGGCGGAGCAGTAGGATTTTACTATGTCTGCTTCGGCGAAGCCTGGGAGATGGGGTGTTAGTGAGGGGGCAGGGACAGGGTGGAAAGTGGGCGGGGTGGATGAAGGAGTGAGAATGTTTAAAGAAGTCGAGGGGGAAATCGTGCGTCTTTGTTTTCCCTGACTGGGCTGACCTAGGTTTTGAGAGAAGGAAAGAGACCTACCTTGATGATCCCTCAAGATATACCCACAATACGTAAACCCCTTCCCACAAACCGCCCCTTGACCAGTGGCGGCACCGCTGCCGCCGGAGGCCGCAGGAGCAGATGTAGGTGCCGAAGTAGAAGACCACACCGTTCCTGTCGCCGCCGGAGGCGCGGGGATGCTCGACCACGGCACCGTAACAGACGTCGTCGAAGTCGGCGAGGGCAAAGGAAGAGGAGTATTATCCTGTGCCCGAGACAAAGAAGCGAACAGCAGTAAGACGAGTGACAACATCTTGGTCATGGTGGCTGGCCTTGTTGAATGGGGTGATGACAGTAAAGATGAAAGAGACAGTGGGAGTGGTTCATGAACAGGCAGTATAAGAAAGAACCGAAAAAGAAAAATCGACAAGTCCTCGCGTGGTTTGAGGTGTTTATACTGGGTTTGTAACTCTTGATCAACTTGTCACCCGTAATCGATCTTGAAAAAGGTCGATGGCCTCTTCGATCTTGTATCATCGTGCAGGCGTGTCTCCCCTCAACAGTCCAACATCGGCAAGCATATTTGCAAGTTGACCTTAACCCAACACTTCGCCACTATCAACCCCCCCTTTCCCCCAGCACATCTACTCGAATCCTCCGCATTGGGAGAGATGTAAAGTGTTATTACGTAGTATCCTGTCGCAGTATACCCTTGGCGTGCTCCCCCCTACGCAAGCAACCCCCCTCTCAACCACTGTGATAGCGTGATAGCAACATACCCCTCGGGAGCCCCGGTGAGAGTCTACAAAGTCCCCCCTGAGTGTACAAACATCAGCCTCGAGATTGATTCCGACAAATTCTTCTCGCAAAGGGTACCTGAGTCGGCCTTATCCGATCACTCACCTGAGAAGAACAATGATAACGGAGAATAAGTAAGACAAGGACTCGAGTGGTGTAACTTGGTAACAATACACACGGGGGATAGCATCTGAGCTGGACAAGTACCAATGAGGGGACCGAGTCAGGTAACCTGTCATAGACGTGCAGACAAGTTGGACAGGCAGGCCCGCGAGTCCAATCCGTCTCACCTGTAGCTCCGGTTTTGTGAGCTGTATCCCCCTTGGGCTGAGCTTGATGGAGTGATATGTGATGGCTCATCGGCACTCGGTGAAGGCAAGCCGTCTCGATATGTTGTTGTTTGGCACTTTGTCTGTTGGAACCTTGAATAACCGATGAACACTTTTGTGATTGGATTATGACCATGTTTTATGTTTTGCTCTGTCTGATACAATATCGGATGGAAGCCAGAGTATCTCTGCCAAGGCTGAAGAGTGCTATACCACCACGAAGGACCAAACAAATGACAATACAATACAATAAGTAATAGTAATAGTATAAATAGTAAGTAAAAAAGCCCCAATTGCTCCTTTTCCCGATGATTTGCGCTCCCCCAGCCCCCAGTCCATTCTTTACCTTACCCGAAGTCTACCGAACATTGTAACCTCAAAAAATGCATCTCCCGGTCCATACTTCCTCCCCTGACTGGCCCTCATTGGCACAAATGCAAACCCCATCAATTTGCTCCCCTTTTCCAACACGTGTTCGACACTCTCGGCTCTTCTCTGACCAAAACCACAGGGAATCAAACCGAAAAAAAAAGCCTACCCCCAGAAATGCATTTCTCTAAAAAAAAAAAAAAAAAAAAAAAAAAAAGGGCCTTTGACCAAGGCTCGGTTTGCTGACAATGACGCCGCTGAAAAGGTCTGGTCGAAAAAGCCAGACCTATGTGATAAATGTGTGTGATGTGAAATGTGAAAATGCCGATTCGAGTCGATATAAAAAAGGGTATTGTTTCTTCTTCTTCAATGATGGCTGGTCTTGCATCGTGGCGTTGGTCATTTGGCGTTTTCAGCTTTGTTTCTGCTGATGATCGCCTGGAGAGCACTCAAGGAGCAGATAGTGTACAATACACGCCTGTTCATGTGTTTAGACGGACTGGTAGAGCAGCAATGGCTCCCCGACATTGCTGATTTCAGGAATGGTGCACTTCAGATCAAAAGCTTTGGAGAGCACAATCTTGAAGATCTGCAAACGAAGAGGGTCAGACATGATACAACTCAAAAAGGCCAAAGAGCACAAGGGACGGGTATACCTTTTGAACGTTGATACTGTGACTTGTGCTGCTAAAGATCAATGCAGCACGCATGGCCTTTGCAAAACGACGGGCCTAGCACACGTTGGTCAGTCGGGAGCAACAATATGTAATCTACCAGAAGCAGGTCATACCTGAGTCGATATCTCCTCCTGCTCTTCGCGTGACAAGTTCACAAAGTGGTCGTACTTTGTGCCCACGAGAACAGGGATGGCCGTCTTGTTGAAGCCGCGTCCCTGGCGATACCACTCCTTGATGCTGTTCAACGTGCTCTTGCGAGTCAAATCAAACATGAACAGGATGGCCACGGCATCATTGCACACCAGTGGCAGCATGTTGACAAATTCGCGCTGACCACCCAAATCCCAGATGCTGAAGGTAATCTCGGTGTTTCGGATGCTGATTGTCTTTTCCATAAAGTTGACACCCAGAGTCTGGATGTAGTCCTCGTCCCAGGACCCCTCGACGTATTTGACCATGAGACTTGTCTTGCCAATCTGGGCATCGCCAACCATGCCAACCTTGATGACCACGTGGTTGCGGCCATTATTCTGCACATCACCGGCCACCCCTTGTCCATTGCTGCTGCTGGCAGTTGGCGCTTGTCCCGAGAGGCCGGATGGGGGTCGAGAAAGGGAAGGTTGCTGCAATGGCTGGTTTCCGTACCGAGCGGTCGAGTCGGGATCGGTGTTGTCATTCACATGGGGCGAGTTGGCAATTCCGAGACCATGTTGTTCGCCAGAGGATGACTGAGCATGGTGTCGATCGTGGAAGCCATTGAGATCTGAGGCGCCATAGTCGTTTGTAGGCTGAACTGTGTCCTCCATTCCGACCATAGAGTCATCCTGCAGCTCGACTGGGGCTTGGTTGTAGGTAGGGGTGGGAGTCAGAGCAGAGTCTGAGTAAGGGTGAGCGGCAGCATGATCTTGCTCCATGGTGTTGGGGTCGGCGATGGGGAATTGAGCTGGGGATCCCTCGGGCTGGTTGGAGGGTTCCTGGTAGAAGGCGGTAGGGGGGTTCATGATTAGTCGCGCTGTGGCGGTCGGTAGTCGGTCGAGCGCTTAGACTAGACGGACAAGCCCTAGAGTATAGCAGTCGATCGGGGCGGATGTCGTTGAAGAAGACAAATGTGGCGGTCGGTGGTCGGCAGTTGGTAGTCCAATGCTAGGCCAGCGACGAGTTCATGGAGACGCAAAAAACAGAGAGCTGAGGGAAGCGTGGTAGAGGTAAGCTGGGTAGACTAGCTTGGTCGGGGATGCTATAGAACCAAAACCAAAGAAGCCAGGGACCGTGTTCGTCTCAACTCTCAAACAGCAGTCACAGTCGGTGGTGGAAGAGTGGGAAGATGGGCGTTCGCAGCGAAGCAACCAGGGCAGGATGCAGGTCGCAAGTACGTGCGGGCGGGTGGACGGTGCGGTGCTGCAGTGCGGAGCCGGATCGGATCGTCAGGCTAGGTATCGTGGAACCCAGGCTGTCGGCGCGCCTGGCCAAGGAAGCAGACGACAGGCAGAAAGTCAACCTGGAGGAGGAGGAACAGATAGATGCCCACTGATGTGAATGGAGGTTGCTGGATCGTGGGGAAATGTGGGAATGAGTGCAGTAGCCGGTACCTTAACTGCCTTGACTCCTGCAGGACAGAGCAAGGGGAGGTTCAGAGGGGAACCAAATCGAAACTCACCCACTGTGGTGCAAAAGGCCAAGCGCGCGAACTGACGGTTACCCACCACGGCCCTGTTCCGACTCCCGATCCCCGACTCGACTGTCCACTCAGCTAGCGTTTTCAATTAATTGAGCCCAGCACACGTCACTGCTTCTGGCCAGGACCAGGACGCGCTGCTCGACACGCGACGCGATTTGACGCTTTCTTTCTTTTCTTTCTCTCTTAGAGAGTCCTATGTAGTGATGATCATGATTGCCTTTTCAGGGGAGATGTCCCCAATGTAAACAATCAACAAAACCACTCCAATAGAGCAGCAACCATTGAAACGCTTTGCCTTGCTTTGTTATCAAATCTCCAGGCCGCCTCCTTAAACGCGGGGTCAAGGTTCAGTTTGTTTGGTTCCCCTCATCGGCCCAGAGCATTGGATGGAGGATCTAGCCACACGCCTTCTTGCTGCATATCTGCCTGCCAAGCGCCTTTCAACACAGGTACCTTAACTTTGACATGAGGTAGGCAGGTCTAGAAAGGTATAAATGAGGCTCCGATTCCATCATCTCTTGACCTCAACCGCCATTTGCTCTAAAATAAGCGCCGGCATAAGCGCACCTGAACAGAGGCCTACTCCCTGAATGGCATGACCTTCAACCAAAACATACTTCAAGACTGAAACCTTTCACTCCAATTTACCTGACCTTGACCTTGTCGCATTCAATTCAAAAAACCAAGAAGCATCAAGTCGCGTGTTGAAGATGACCTCATCTGGAGATTCCAACTCCACCATCAGCAGACAGAGCTCCGCGCTTATTATGTAAGACAAGCTCGGTAGCTCGGTTCCCTGCTGCTGCGTTTGACTGGCCGCCCGGCAGCTGGCCGGCAACCACCGGCCCAATCACCGGGACTGGCTTCCGACAATCGCAGTGGTACTCCGTCCCGTCTCTTTATCGGTAGGTAGCGTCATTCGATTTATCTCTGGGTTCTCGACAACCTCACTCACCCTTCGCTTCATTCCAGCTGTACAACTCAAAATGGCCTCCATTGCCCGGTACCTAAGGGCTGCTCGCCCATCAGCCTTCGCTGCCGTGAGGAGCTCTGCTTCCCGCACCGTTGCTGCCCGCCCATTTTCCGTCACCGCATCCAGTGAGAGAACCCCTCCAAAACCTCGGCCCTGAGTTTGCGACGGGCCTTACTAACCACCAGACCCCCTCTAGACGAGATCAGGAAATACACCAAGGAGCACGAATGGATTGACCTCGCCGCCGACAAGAAGACCGGCGTCATCGGCATCAGCGAGTACGCCGCCAAGGCCCTCGGTGACCTCGTCTACGTCGAGCTCCCAGAGGAGGGCAGGACCGTCAACAAGGGCGACGCTATCGGTGCCGTCGAGTCGGTCAAGAGTGCCGCCGACATCAACGCCCCCGTGAGCTGCAAGATCACCCAGATCAATCTCGTGCTCGAGGAGAAGCCTGGCAACCTCAACCAGGTCCCTGAGGATGACTCCCACGGCGGCGGCTGGATCGCCAAGGTCCAGGTTGACGAGCAGGGCCTCCAGGACTTTGAGACCCTGATGGACTCTGAGCAGTACAACGAGTTTACTGCCAACGAGGACCACTAAGCAGAGACATGACCTGAAGAAGGGGAGAGAGAGACGCTGAGAGGGGCGGGAGGCCTGGCAGCGAGGTGCTCTCTCAGGGGTGTACGGTAAATTGGTTTTTTTTCAAATTCCGGACAGTTCAACCTGATAAATACACAAGGGGCCCAAAGAAAGGATCTGTACCATACGGGACATGGGAAATACCGGGGCAAAAGGGTGTTTTGATTTTTATGGGTGCGCATCTTGACTTTGATGACAAGAGGATTCACGACAGAGAAGAGTCAGCATTGCAATGGCGCAAACATTGTGCCATTTCAGATACCCGTCGAGGGCCAGGCAGAGAGCACTCAACGGCTGATTATAGAAACCAAGCATGATCCGACAGTTGGAGTGGAAACACCGTGAGATTTATCATTGTGAAGCATAAGCAAGCCCTGTCGCTATTCTATTTTTTGATCCGCCCAAAAACACAACCCATCACGACGAGCACCTAAGCATCGCTGACCTTGAGCGCACCCGGCGCCGATTCACGAAGCTTGTTGATAGCATCAAGAATCTCCTGAGCACCCTCCCTGGCCAGCTTCTCAGCCAAGCTCTTCCCAAGAGCCTCGGCCTCCTCCAAATTCGCAATCTTCTCTGTCCTCTCCCCATCCACAGCCTTTTTGCCATCCAGGCTGACAACCGCAACCTTCAACCTCAGCTTCTTCTCCCCCTCATCCTCAACCCACTTCGTCTCAACCCCAATCGGCACCGAGCACCCGCCCTCCAACGTCCTCATCACACTTCTCTCCGCAAATGCCGCCATCATAGTATCCTCATCCACCGCAGCTTTGATCAACTCGGCAATCTTCTCATCCCCCTCCCTAATCTCCAACCCCAACGCCCCCTGGCCCACAGCATGCAACAACCCCCCTCCCTCCGTCGAGCTCTCCAGATACTGCCCAATCCTCTCATCATACCCCAACCTCAACAACCCCGCCGCCGCCAAAATAATAGCATCATACCCCCCATTCTCATCATCACACTTTGCCAACCTAGTATCAATGTTCCCCCTCACATCCCTAAAAACCAACCCCTTATAGCTCCTCTTGAGCTGCGCCGCCCTCCTCACACTGCTAGTCCCCACCACCGACCCCTCAGGCAGGTCCTTCAGCGCCTTATATTCCCCCCCCTGACGCCTCGGAAAAACAACCACATCCCTCGCATCCTCCCTCTGCGTAACCGCCCCGAGAACACACCCCTCCGGCAAGCTCGTCGGCATGTCCTTGAGCGAGTGCACAATAACATCCACCTCCTTGTTCACCAGCTTCGCCTCCAATTCACTAGTCCACAAACCCTTCCCCAGCGACGGCAAAGGGGTAGTCTTGTCCCTGTCCCCCATGGTAGCCATGGAGTGAACCTCAAACTTGACCGACGGACCGGCCGCCTTTGAGAGCGCGGCGATGACGAGGTCGGTCTGGGCCAGCGCGAGGGCCGAGCGGCGGGTGCCGATCTTGACGGTGTATTCTTCGGTCATTGTTGTATCGTTTCTCGTTACTATCGTGTTGCTGCTGGCTTTGTGAAATTCGAAAAAAGGAATTTGACTTTCGAGGACCCTGGATTTTTCTCGTGTTTCAATCCCGCTCAAAGACGACAGTTATACTTTCTCGACAAAACCGGCGCAATGGGTGAATGCAGATGCAAGCAAATTAACCAGCAGCAGGAGACGAAGCGTCCGATGAATCACACCCTGCTTCGGCCGAGGGACAAGTTGACTTGCAGGAAGTTTTGGAGTCGCTACAGCGGGGTAGATTTGTCAATTGTTGACAGGAGTCCGCTGTTTGAAACCGCTGCGGGGGTGGGGTCATTGCCTCATAGTGCCCCCTCAACACCAAGCAAGACACCTTCCTCTCACCCAGACAAGCATCACAAAAGGCGTCACCCAACCCCAGAAGCAAAAGATATCTGTAATCACAAACACTACAATTCTATCCCTACTCGTCCATTGCTAGGATTTCATTAGCGATTACCACATCATCCGTCTCATCCAGCCAAAGCTTGTCTCTAGGATTCATCATCATCATCCAACCTCTTTCCTCCCCCATTCCCCTTTTTTCCACGACTTTACTTCCCATTTCCATTCTCCTTCCGATTACTCCCCCGACTGCTCCCCCGAATAGTCTTCCTATCATCCTCCAAAAAGTGCTCCAACAACTGATGCGCCCTCTGGCCCACTTTGGCATCCTCCGCCAGCAAATGCTCCGGCGCCCTCCTCTTCCCAGGGGCAGGAGAAGCAACCCTCTCATCCTCCCCAATCACATGCTCCTTCACCCTCAACTGATCAGCCCAACTCTCCATAACCCGCACATCATGCCCCATCTCGTGCCCCCTCACTGGAGAAGGCGCAGGACTCTTGACCTGAAGCTCGGCACGTAAATCATGCTGTTGATACTCCCGCCCCGGGCTCGGTGTCAAAACCTTCCGATCCTGACTCAGATCATGCTCAACATTCAGCCTCTGCAGCTCCGGCACAGGCACCTTCTCTTCAAGATGAATCCCATGAGCAAAAGCCCTCGAAGTCGGAGTCGGCACCCAGCTGTCTCTGGAAATGGTGTGCTCCCTGGCCTTGTGAACCGGTGAATCAACCCTCTGGTCCCCTCCAAGCCCATGCTCCTTCAGATCCAACCCCTTATCACCAACCTTGACATCCTCCTTCAAACCATGCTCTCCCTCTACCCTCTCAACCTCGGCCGCCTCCTCCAAATCAACATCAACAATCTCATCCTCCCTCAAACTATGCCCTCTCGGCCTCTCCTCCCGTACCCCAACCTTAGGGTCAAGACCAAAGCTGTGCTCCCGAGCCCGAGCAGCAATCTCCTGAACCCTGATATCAGCCTCAATGAGATGATCCCTCGGATCAATAACCAACTGCACAACCTTCGGATCCTGCCCAAGAGAATGCCTCTGGACACTCTCCCTCCGATCCGGCACCCGAATGTCAATACTAAGACTGTGATTCCTCGACGAGTGATTACTATGAGGAACCTCAACATCAGCACTGATGCCATGATCCGTCACAGTAGCCCTCCTCAACCTCGCCGGCGTCCCCGGTTCAGAAACAAACACCTCCCCGGGCTGAATCTGCACCACCCCCCGGTTAGGTGAGTTCCTGTCCATCCCCGCCAAAATATTCGTAGCCTGTTGAACCAGCTGTGTCGCCTGCTCGAGCCCCTCTTCCACCGGCAAAACAATCACCTTTTTCTTCTCCCCACAATTACCACAGACAGCATGA
>NW_001914858.1:2259890-2319797 GCF_000226545.1 Podospora anserina S mat+
AGGGGGTCGTCATTGTGGGTGGCGCGGTTGAGGCGGTAGTTTTTTTTGCCGAACTGGTCAAAGCCGATGAAGCAGGAGCGGGGGCGGAGGCCGCCTTGCCTGGTTCGCAGAGGCCGGCTTGCCAGGTGTTGGTTGGGTGGCGGTGGATGGGGGTGCGGCAGTGGTGAGCCATGGTGGTTAAGACTGATTGCTAAAGGAAACGTTTGTCTTGGGAATTAGAAAAAGAAAGATTTGGTCGTAAAGAACTGTGGGGGGTTAATCTCTGTAATGATACCGTGGGATGGGGAGGTTAGGGGTGGATGTGATGATGATGATGATGATGATGATGGTGATGGTGGTGAGACGACTGTGGTGGTTTTGGGAGAACAAGAAGAGAGGAGATGGCGTCCATTGCTGGGGAATTTTGGTTGTCTGTTGGACTGTGCTGGGTTCCTTCCTAGCTACCTAGCTGGGAAAGAGTGGTGAGGTGATGAAGGGCTCTTGCTGATGATATCTGTCGGTCTGTGAGTTCCACGGTGCCGACGGTGAGGTCAATGCGGATGTGGCAGGTGCTTGTCGAAGTGATGGCTCCGCCTTGCAAGAGCCTCCTACCTTGTTCTGACGTCTTTCTTTTTGATAGTATCCTCAGCACCTGCAGGGACCGATTGGTTGCTTCCAGACTGCTGGTAACTTCAAAGTTGTCAGGGAAGTTGCGGGTGGATCAAGGTATAAGAAAGCAGGAGTCTGATATTGAACGCTGGCTATGCTATTGAAAGTTTGAGCTGCCTTGAGAAGGCGGCTTGTCATTAAGCTTCTGAGCTTGCTATTCTCACCATCAGCCCAAGTCCAATATCCCAAAATGATCCAACTTACACTTCAGGTCGAGTCATCATCTCTCACCACTGCTCTCACTGTTGATCTTGCCCGAGGCCTTCTTCAATTCACTCTCCCGGGCGTACCCCGCCAATACTTCATCCGCATAGTCGTCTGGCTTCAAAAGGACCAAAGTGACAGGCAGGAGTATTGCAAGTTCTCCAAGCCGCCTGGACGAGGAGCGAGCGGGTCCGTCAAGGTAAGCATTGGGATCTCACCGGCTTGAAGAATCATTCGGGCACACACGACATATCGTCATCTTCGGCACTAGTGGATCTATGAGCACATCTTCTCTGAACAAAAGGATGAGACAGTTGAGCTGGGATGGGCCGCCTGCAAGCCATGTACCAGCGCGAGCGAGCGACAGAAGCTTGTGTCCACATCGTTGGTGTGTTGGGAAACTTCAGATGAAAGCTATGCCAGAGCAAAAGCAGCGTCTCCCCTCGCCAGCAGCTCGCCAATTGAGTGACCAATTGAATGCCCAACCAGAGGGTCGCCTTCAACCCTCCCTTGCAATCATCTGCGGTGGCCCAAACCTTCCAATGGATTCTGATCTATGACTATTTCCCAACTGCACCTCAGGAATAATGTTCATGGAGGCTTGACATTGAACGACGAACCAGCCAAGACCCTAAGGCCGTCTCGGGGAAAGCTCCAAGCGGGGACAGTGGATCCCGGCACTGTTTGACGTCTTTATACAGGGGGGTTCATTGCTGGCCATGGTGGAGCTGGCAATTGAGGTTCTCGATGATAGGTACTTGACATCTACTCAAGAGAAGCTCATTGTTGGTAGATAGCTAATTGGTCTGCGAGGCGATGTGTCTGATAGACTGCCAAGTAACTTTCCTTGTCTAATAGCCGTGATTTTATGTGTACCAGCTAGGTTGTATGTTTCTGACCTGCTACACTTGCTCGGTGACAAGCTTTGAAACCCTTCAACTATCTATCCTATGAAATGCACCATCATGTCTTGAGCCCCAAGTTCCCAACAGCCACATCTGGAGAGGCTTGCTTGTTATAGCCTGTCGTTGTTTTCCTTTAAAGGCCTGCCAAGCAGCATGGTTGGGTGGGGCTCTCTGAACCCCGCGATAAGTAACTTGACCCCACCACCAATCAAGCATGACGCCTCCTCCTCCATAACATCGAAGCTGCCTAATCAAGACTTTCCCAAGCTTCCTGTCTGTAAAGCTTCCATTGCATGGGAAGTGGCGCTCTAAAATTTAACCTTGATTGTGACCGCCTCAGTTTTGTCATAAAGCTCGCCTTCGTCTTTTTTCCTCACAGATTTGTCAGTTCCTGGCCTCTCTCTCTTCTTCCTCCTCCCACCACAGCTAACTCCGAGAAGCCATCTCGCATCAATACTGCATCACAACCGCCATACTATAGCAAGTCACCATGGCGAGCACAATCCCCACGAACCCGAGCCCTCAGACGCTCAATATTCTTCTCCAGAAGATCAGTGATCCCGACCCAGATTTCCGGTTCATGGCACTGAACGACATCCTGACCGTTTTCAACATTGCGCGGACCGACTTTTTGACCCACGACTATAACACATCGGCGCGGACAGTCGACGCTATCGTGAAAGCACTGGATGATACCAATGGGGAGGTCCAGGGCCAGGCCATCAAATGTATCGGCCCTATGGTGCAGAAAATCACAGACCAGCTCTACATTCCCATGATGGAGAAGCTGGCAACCCTGAAGCTCAAAAACTCACAGGACACCTCGATCCCATCTCTTGCCATGCGGGCCATGGTGGCCGCCCTCCCCCGCCCTGTACCTGGCGTGTCCAACAACCAGGTGCTCGAAGCCTATTCGGCCATCAGTAAGGCTTTGATCCCAAGGCTCATTGGCCGCAGTGGTTCTACGCCGGGGCTGTTGGCCACCGAAAACGAATCTTCCGACTACGTTGACGTTCTGATCGAGGTTGTCAAGTCTTTCGGACCCATGCTTCAGATTTACGAAATTGAAGTTATTCACAACTCGATCGTTACCCTCATGGAGAATGAAAAGGGCAATTCTGTGCTTAAGAAGCGGGCGGTGGTGGCCATTTCTATGCTCGCCCACTACCTAGCGGACGACCATCTAGCACAATTTATCAAGCGCGCCATTCATGTTCTCAACCATCCTAGCCTGACGGGAGTCACCCGTCGTCTCTACATCACGGTTCTCGGCTCCATGGCTCGCTCAGTACCTCAGCGGCTCGGGAAACACCTTCCAGAACTGGCACCAATCCTTCTTCGTGCTTTGAGTGAGGAAGAATTGGAGGCGCAGCTTGAGGAGATCAGCGAGGGCGGGGAAGCGAGCTTGGAGTTCAGCGAAGTTCGCGAGGCTGCGTTGGTAGCTCTAGAAGCCTTTCTCGCCAGTTGTCCCAACCAGATGCGCCCCTATACCGACGAATCCATTGAGGCTTGCCTCCGCTATCTCAGATTCGACCCCAACTATGCGCTAGACGATGACGAAGATATGGAGGATGAAGAAGAGGAGGACGGTGGGTTCGATGACGATGACGAGATCGAGGCCGATGGCGGTTTCGACGATGACGACGATGCCAGTTGGAAGACTAGAAGGTGTGCCGCAAAGGCGTTGCATACGTTGATCTCAACTCGTAGCAGCGGCGATCTGCTTGACAGCGGAGTGCTCTACACCAAGGTGGCGCCAGCTCTAGTGAAGAGATTCGACGAGCGCGAAGAGAACGTACGACTGGAAGTCCTCTCCGCCATGGCTCTGCTCATTCGCAAGACCGGGGAGGGCGTCATCCCTGAGTTCTCCCTTGAAAGCCCCAGCGAATTCGTTCATCAGCAGCCTCCGAGCAGGAAACGGAGACGGCAGAGCAGTGCAGGCGGGGCTTCAGCGTTGGCTAACATGATCACACCCGCAAGCCTCGCCGGAACCGGGCTTGCCTCGCCAACATTGGAGAAGGTGCCAGCAACAGGACCTCGTGCCGATCTTGCTGCTCTCACCCCTTCCATCATCAAGTCACTCGCCAAGCTGCTCAAAGGAAAGCTTATCCCCACCAAACAGGCGTCTATCAACCTCCTCGACGATATCATCACTGTGCAGAGAGGTGGTCTTGGGCAGTATTTCGACCAAATCTTTGGTCCTATCATTGAGGCTATCAAGCCCTCCAGCGTTGCCTCTACTTCGGCGTCGCTCACTTCTGCTGGAGGAAGTGCTTCCGCCACTGCAACCACACTGAGAATCGCTGCTTTGCGTCTCACCAGCGACATTGTGAAGAATCACTCGTCGGCTGTGCTTCAGCCCCATCTCCCCAGCCTAGTCACGGGCCTGGTGTCTGTGGCTCACGACCGCTTCTACAAGATCTCCAGTGAGGCTATCCAGACGGCCGAGGAAGTGGTGAAAGCCATTACACCCCCTCGCTCCCGACTGACCGCGCAAAAGTTCAAGGGTGAACTTCAAAAGCTGTACGACGTCATCATCGACCGGATCAGAGACAATGACGCCGATGCCGAGGTTCGTCAAAAGGCCATCCACGCCCTCGGGACTCTTTTGGCTAGAACCACAGGGAACGAAGGCTCTGGTTTGCTATCGGAGGACAAGCGCAAGGCTGCCTTGGGATTCTTGCTCGAGCGCTTGAGAAATGAGACCACCAGGATAGCTGCGGTCCGAGCCATCGATACTGTGGCCGCGTACTCGCTTGGTTCTGTTCAGCTTGAGCCGGAATGGATCCGTCAGGTCGCCCATGAACTTGCTGCCCAGCTAAGAAAAGCGAACCGGGCCCTGCGTGGCTCGAGCATCGTCGCTCTGAAGCATCTCATCCTTTCCCCCTCGACCAAGGGCACTCTTGACCCAGATTCCGCTCAGGCCATCGTTAATGCGCTTATCCCTGTCATTACCAGCAACGATGCTCAGCTTCTGGCCCCTGGTCTTCTCATCCTCGCGCACCTGACCCAAGAGATGCCCCAGGTTGTTATCACCCCACAGCTTGTGACCGTCATCTGCGGCCTGGTCAAGACAACAGTCCCAGGCACGGTGCTCGACTCCTTGTTGATCCTGGTGACCAACGCTGGTCAGACTGGCCAAGGCAAGTCCTTGATGCAAGGGCTGCTTAGGGACGTTGGTGTCGCTGGTGACCCTTCTGTGGTCGGCAAGGTCATTGGCACTCTGCTCGTGGCCAGCGGGGACTCAGCCGGTGTCCAGCTCGATAACTTTGTGAGCGAGGTGAAGAATAACACCCAGGACCAAGCCAGGGCCAGCTTGGCTCTTGCTGTGATCGGTGAGGCAGGATTGAGACTTGGTGCGAGCTTCCCGGTGCCGCCGGAACTTTTCCTGAACCAGTTCAGCAACGAGTATGACAAGGTCTCGTTGGCTGCCGCTGTCGCACTTGGACGAGCTGGTGCTGGGAACGTCTCTGTGTATCTTCCCGTCATCCTGCAGGCGATGGCAAAGAAGGGCAACACTCAGTACCTACTGCTCCAATCTATCAAGGAAATCCTGCAGCAAGCGGCGCTGTCCTCAACGGATATCAGCCGGTACTCCGGCACCATTTGGGACCATATTTTGGCCTTGACGGATGCCGAGGACAACAAGGCAGTCTGCGCCGAATGCGCGGGTCGCATGGTTATCATTGACCCCAAGACGTATATGCCGAAGCTTGAGGTTCGTCAGAGCTCTCTTGTTTGTTTGTCACATATCAGTTGATCATGCTAACATTTCGAAACTAGGCTCTACTCAAGGACAAGTCGCCTGTGCTGAGGGCCATTGCCGTCCAGGCTTTGAGATACACACTGCCAGACGATAATGAGGCCTTTGACGCGGTCCTTAGATCGTCGCTCTTTGACATGCTCAAGACTGTCCTCGAAGATCCCGAGTTGGAGATTCGCCGTCATGCCCTGTCTACCCTCAACTCTGCCGCCCACAACAAGCCCGAGCTGATCATGGGCCGTTTCAACCAGTTGATTCCTTATGTCATGAAGGAGACGGTCATCAACCCTGACCTCATCAGGGAGGTGACCCTGGGCCCTTACAAGCACAAGATCGACGACGGCTTGGAGGTCCGCAAGGTAGCATACGAGACGTTGTATGCGCTCATGGAGACGGCCTTCTCACGGATTTCTATCATTGATCTCTACGACCGCATCATTGCCGGTCTCTCTGACGAGCACGATATCCGTGCGCTCTGCAACCTCATAGTGTCCAAGCTTGTCTATCTCGACTCGGCTGAGACGATCCGCCGGTTGGATCCTATTGCCGCGGCCTTTAGGGCTACGCTCTCGACTAAGCTCAAGAACACGGCGGTCAAGCAGGAGATTGAGAAGCAGGCCGAGGCCAACCGGGCGGTGCTCCGCGTGACTTTGCTGCTTGGTGACAAGCTCAAGTCGGAGCTGGCGACGGCGGGCGGTGCGGCGACTGGCGGGCATGAGGTGTGGACTAGCTATTGGGATTGGGTCAACAAGGACTTCAATGAACAGCTCAAGGCTGTGAGGGAGGAGATTAAGAGTTTGTCTTGGAATACTATTAGTGCTTCGTCTTAGGTGGAGCGTGTAGGGGGGCTGGGGCTTGGATTTTGGCTTTGGTCGGGAGAGGAGGTGGTGGCGGTGGAGCCGGTGAGAGAGGCACTAGGGGAGGTGACGACATCTTGTGAAGCAATGCGAAGTAGCAAGGGAGATAATGAGACGGGAACTAGAGCCGCGAACAAGATGGAAATTGGAGGTTTATTCATTGAGACGGAGACTAGAGGAGCTGAGAGGACGGGAGCGGGCGGAGAAGCCGTTGAGAACAGAGGAGCCAGCAGAGGGGCAAGTGAAAAGGAACCCACGGACGACGTGGAGAAACATGAAGAGGGTAGATAAGGAGTGGAGGAGGAAAGTTTGTTGAGAGGTTGAGGGGGATGGGGTGGAAAGGAGGAAAATAGAGTGGTGAGCGGTTTGTATGGGTGTTTTTAAGCGATTATTGGGGAGGCTTTGAGATGTCTGTTTTGGTGGTTTTGTGTATCGTCACTTTGGGGGTGGGGGGGGGGGGTTAGCCATTGTAAAGTTTTGTGAGTGTGCATGGATATTGTTGATAGGAATTAAGAAAAGAGCGATTGCGTATACTGGTGGTTGACATGCCGTGAACGTAAAAGTGGCACTGCCTGCAGGTTGGTTATTCAAGACATGCTGCCATTGTTTAACCATGCTTCTAGCATTGTCCTCGGTTCCTGAAATGTTCTGACCATGATCCACACGACAAAACTGGAGTTGGTCATAACCATGATGGAAATCTAATAGTAGTCTATTCTGCTAACTCTAATTTTGGTTCTGCTTTGACCCATAAGAAATTCCCTTCTTTTTTCCTTTTTTTTTCCCTTTATTTGAACCCCCAAGCCCGAGAATTCACTCCAGCTCAATAGTCCCAGGAGGCTTGCTGGTAATATCATACGTAACCCTAGCAACACCATCCACCTCGTTGACAATCCTCCTCGCAATCTTCTTGAGAAGATCAAACTTGAACTCATACGGTTCAGCCGTCATGAAGTTTGTGGTGGTAACCGCACGGAGGATGATGATGTACCCATACACACGAGCGTCACCCATCACACCAACCGCCCTGTTGGTGTCAAGACCAGCGTAAGCCTGGGACATCTCATTGTAGATACCCGCCTCACGGATCATGCTGATAAAGATGTGATCAGCCTTGCGGGCGATAGCCACACGCTCGGGGGTGACCTCGCCAATGATTCTGATGGCGATACCGGGACCGGGGAAAGGGTGGCGCATGACGAGATCCTCGTGGATGCCGAGTTGACGGCCAAACTCACGGACTTCGTCCTTGAACAGCTCGCGCAGGGGTTCGATGAGCTTGAGGCCTTGGCCGTTCATCATGCGGGCGGGGAGACCGCCGACGTTGTGGTGGGTCTTGATGGTGGCGGAGGGACCCTTGAAGCTGAGGGACTCGATGACGTCGGGGTAGAGGGTGCCCTGGAGGAAGTACTCGACCTTGCCGGCGTTGGGGGTGTTCTCGGCGGCCTTTTCGATTCTGATGGCCTCCTCCTCGAAGAGGTCGATGAAGGTGCTGCCGATGACCTTGCGCTTGGCCTCGGGCTCGGTGAGGCCCTTGAGGCGGCTGAGGAAGAGGTCGGCGCCGTCGATGACGGTGAGGTTGATGCCGAGGTGCTTCTCGAGTGTCTCCTTTACTTGCTGGCACTCGTTAAGACGCATGACACCGTTGTCGACGAGGACGGCGTGGAATCTGTCACCTATGTAATGTGTCAGTGGACTGTGCAGGTCAACTTTGAAAATCAAACAACTTACCAATAGCCTCAGTCATGAGACGGGCAGCGACTGTACTGTCGACACCACCGGAAACGGCACCAATGACCTGGGCCTTGGGGCCAACGAGCTTGCGAATGCGCTGAATCTCGTGCTGGATGAAGTCACTCATGACCCAGTGTTGTCTGGCACCGCAGATATCGACGGCGAAGTTCTTGAAAAGCTCAACACCGCGGGGAGTGTGCTCGACCTCGGGGTGGAACTGGACGCCGAAGACGGGCTTGGTCTCGTGGGCAATGCCGGCAAACTCAGAGTTAGGAGTGCTGGCAAGGATGGTGAAGCCCTCGGGAAGCTTGACCAGCTTGTCGAAGTGGCTCATGTAGACTGTTTGAATTCGAGTCAATGAAAACGAACCGAGTATATTTGGAAGGGTAGTACGTACCATGCATCTCATCACCAAGGCCTTGGAAGAGCTTGTTGACGTGGTCAGCACCCTCAACCTTCTTGATGGTGACATCCTTTGAATCATCAAGTCAGCACGCTTATTTTTGCAAAACAGTCAACCAAGTCTAAACCTACCGCATGACCGTATTCCCTAGCCTCACCAGCGGCAACGTTGGCCGAGTTGGCCCGCCAAGCGATCTCCTGGCAACCATAGCAGATGCCAAGAATGGGGACACCCAGGTCGAAGACGGCGGGGTCGGCGTCTTTGATACTCAAGTCAGTTCATGACATCCTGCGCCTTGATCACCCCCTGAATTTGGGATGAGTAAACTCACGAGGAGCAGCCTCATCATAGACTGAGGCGGGACCTGGAGTTGGAAATGGTGGTTAGCGATTATGTCTCAACCTCAAACTCAAGATCAGCCTATGATAAGGGGTATGATAACATACCACCACTGAGGATGACACCCTTTGGCTTCCATGTCAAATCGGCAATCTTGGTGGTGCATGGGAGCATCTCAGCATAGATGTTAAGAGATCTGAGACATCTTAGGATCAAGTGGCTGGTCTGGGAGCCAAAGTCCAACAGGAGGATGGTCTACGAAAAAAAGAGGTCATGAGTGAGTGAGTGGTTCATCATGGTGGTGGTGAGCTGATAAGAAGTTTGCGATGCGCCCAGCGCATGGAGGGGTAATTTTTCTGAAAAGATCAAAACACTTCAACTCACATCGAAGGTCTGGTTGGGGGCCTCGGCCTCGGCGGAAGTAGCAGCAGCCATTGTGTCTGAATAATCAAAAGGGGGTATCTCTTGCTTGCTGAAATCCGATGGAGCAAGCGATTGTGAAGGACAGCCGTTTTATTAACCTATGATTCACAACAGCCAGGGCAAAAAAATAAAATTTTCCACTCGATGGAGGGGCGAGATCGGTAACACGCTCCCCCACTCTGCAGCTTGGAGGGGTGACCCTCCAAGAAATCCCCGTCTTTAATAGAGGGTGGTCCGTGTGTAAGTGCTTATCAGTGAAGGAGACTTTCCTATTTGGGCAGTACTTTAATACTCACACGCCATTCTTGAGATGAGAAGACAAGATGTGACAATAAACTTTCCCATGAAATATCATCCTAGTCATTGAAATGCGGAATAGGTGTTTCTGACCATCTTTTGGTAACATTGTTGCATAGAGAAAACCAAGAGTCATGGCTGCAGGGTCAACGACACCAACCGTGGTGCCCCAAAGTACCGGTACTTACTCCACACCCTTCAGCCCAGAGCTCAAGCCACAGCAAGCGGGTCCCGAAGTTCAATCAAGCAAATCGACTCCACTGCGCAAGCCGTCGTTGTCCCTGAACATGCATCGCCATTTCTCAAGCTCCTTGACAGCTCCATATCAACAACATCCCCAGCCATAACCACACCCGCCATTATCCACGCGCATATCCATCCATACCTACTTGAATCATACACATCGCTTGGGGCATCAGCAACAAAAAACCACAACAATGTCCCAACCACGACCCCCTCCCACATCATCAGGCAACCCATCCGCCCCTCCCCAAAAAGAACCCTCCTCCTCCCACGCCACTGGCCTCCGCTACCCCTCCAACGGTAAAACCATCTACCACCGCCACCTCTCCCGCAGCCGAACCGCCGAGCTCTCCCAAGCCTCCTTCGCCTACCTCTTCTCCGAAATGGTCACCTACGCCCAAAGGCGAGTAACCGGGATCCAAGACCTCGAGAAACGGTACCATTCCCCCTTTCCTCCCTTTTCCCCTCCTCCATACTAACCTTTTCATTACCCCAGCCTCAACACCCAAGGCCACCCTCTAGGCCTAAAACTCCTCGACCTCCTCCTCATCCGCGAACCCCCCCGCTCCCAATCCCGCCCCCTCAACATCATCACCCTCCTCCACTTCATCAAGATCAACCTCTGGCAACACCTCTTTGGCCGGCAAGCCGACCGCCTCGAAAAATCCTCCGATCCCGACGCGCCAGACGAGTACATGATTATTGACAACGAACCCCTCGTCAACGCTTACATCTCTGTCCCAAAGGAAATGTCACAGCTCAACTGCGCGGCGTTTGTGGCCGGCATCATCGAGGGGGTGTGTGACGGGGCGGTTTTTCCTGCGAGGGTCACGGCCCATAGCGTGGGGAGTAAGGAGGAGGGGGAGATGTGGCCGGGGAAGACGGTGTTTTTGGTCAAGTTCCAGCCCGAGGTGTTGGAGCGGGAGGCGTTGATTGGTGGGAAGGGTTAGGAATGAGAAGAATTGCTGCGGTTTGGGTGGTCTAAAGGTGGTGGAATGGAGTGGGTTTGCATATGTTATGGCGTTTATGGAGTTGGGCAAGCAAAGTGTTTCTAATGGTAAGGCAAGCGATTTGTTTACAGATGTTATGGGTGTGACCAGAATAGCAGCTATTGCACTTGGTTAATATTGAGCAGTTGAGGATCAAGAAAAAAGATAGAGTAAACGAGCGCTCATAAAGAGGGCTGTATCAATTGGTTATGGACTATGTGTATCAATCTGAAACCTGATGGGTATAATTTCCTGCTCCGATATGCGCCCCAAACACCTATCCGATAATCCACAGGAACCCCCATTTTGTCCGAGCTGATGCAACCTGATGACCCTGTGAAACCAAGCCAAACGCCAAAGCAATGCTCTTCAGTCTGAAATTGCCCCGAATGCCGAATGTCGTTACCATCCCAGCCATCAGTGACCACACGCGCGAGCGAGCGCAACCAGAGCTAGCTCAGACCAGCAATCAGCGCGGCAAGCCGCGGTACCCCGACCCCGGAGCGCGATGACCAGGGCGTCTGCGCGGGGCAGCATTCCCACGGCCAGCAGCACCCCCGGCCGCAGCAGCCCCAGCACCAGACGAAGTCCCAGGCCGGCTGTTGTTAGCCCACGGACCCTGGTGAGCATTCCCACCCCCAGGGCCCTTCGACATGAGCTCCTCCAACCCCAAGTCCCTCCAAGCCGGCTCCTTCACCTTCTGAGTCGCCTTTTGAATTCCGAAAGCGGCGTGCTGATCGGGGACGACATCGTCCTCGTCCTCGGGATTGACAGGCTGGAGGTGAGGCGGGACGTAAATGTCGTCGTTGGGGAGTTTGGAGTCCTTGCGGAACTCTTCGAGGAGGTCGGCGTGGAAGGAGTGGTGGAAATGGACGTAGGAGTAGTGGGCGTCTTTATTCTGAACCACCAAAAACATCAGTTATGAGCTATAATAGAAGGGGAAGGTTGGGGGGGGGGGGGCAAATACCATGCTGGCGTGTCCGATCCAGAGTCTAGCAATCGCCCGACTAGTCTCGGTGGCCTCAACCTCGAGGTTCTTCACCTCGAGCACCTCCGTGATATCCGGCAAAGAAACTATCTGGCTGGATGTGCGGCTGTCGAGCTCCCAGGAACTGGTGCTCGTCGCGTACGAGGCGTCGCTGTCGGTATCCGGGCCCTCGAGCTCAGAGGTTATATCCGCTTCGTTATTGTCGTGGTTGCGGTCGGCGTCACGGGCTTCGGCGTGGTTGCGGATCCAGTCGAGCAAAAGATCACCCTCTGTCTCAGGAGTGCTGTCTAGACCGAGACCGTCAGAGTCGCCGACGGAGGCGTTGTCGTCGAGGATTTGATCAGTGTGATCGGTCTGGGCGGGCAGGGCAAGTTGATTGCTGTGTTCGTCCTCGTAAGAAGGAAGATTCGGGTGCTGGATGTGAGAGGGGGGGGGAAGCGGGGGAGAAGAAGATCCGGCAGCGATTGGGTTGGAAGGTCGGTCGAGGTTGGCAGGGTCGACATGGAGGAGATCAACTTCGTCCTCTGTGTCTTCCCAAATGGTCTCGAGGTCCCGGCCGCCTTGATTCATCTTCGCACTGTGAAGCCTGTGGGCTTGGTATGATCCGTGCGTTGATGTGGCGCTTCGCTAGCGTGGTGGAAGAGAGAGAAGAGGGACGTGCGTTGTGGAGCTGCAGAAGTAGCGAGACTTCTGTTGCTGGGTGGTCTGTGCTTGAGAACCTTGATGGTCAGAGCAAGTTCACGACGGCTTGAAGCGTACAAGTTCAGCAAGGTTGCACTTCTAAAAGAGGTTGTGTTCAGGAAATCATCGCAGCATTCGAGGTTTGTGATTGATTTACTGCAACTTGGACCTCAAACGAGCAAAATGATGCAGCGATCCGCGCTCGAACAAGTTACTGCTGGCCCTTCTTAATTCTCGACAGACTTACAGGTAGGATGGGTCTCATTTTATGTGGTTAGCCTTGGTCTGTAAGTAGATTTGGGTACAGGGCCAAACTGTGTGTAAAGAAAGGGAGTAACAACATGGTCACGATTTGTGTTGGCTACACGTCGAGGAACAAGAACATATAATGAGATGAATGCCAGATCTTTCTTATTTGTGAGCGAAAACTATGCTACCAAAACTTCTTCACTATGAGACTTAGATCCAGCCAACTCAATTTCTCCTTTATCGGTCAGCTTCATCTATAAAAGACCAGTGGTGACCACCACGTTTTCCTTGCCATGGACGTCCCGAAATCTGCACCCGATCTAAGCCCAGTGTCTAATCTTCAAAACCCTCCAGTATTTCACAGATTTGAGGGTCACTTATTGTTATCAGTGGTAAGAAGCCCCCCTCCTGATTAATACCCCGCATGAGTTCAAAGTACCTCATGGGCATAAGCAGTGTTCTTAAAGAGGATCCGGCATCCTCGCCAATGCCATTCCAAAGCCCGGAGAGGTCCTTGGAGATGCACTCGTTGAAAATATGATCTTGGGCGTATTTTGAGACCGTTGTCATATCAACGTTGGGGACAGTGGTATTTGGCGAGGTATTCCATATCGCCAAAACACAGCTGTTGTACAGAAAACGCATCGACGGCGTCAAATCGGTAAAATTGTATACCCTCCCGCCATCTTCATTGATGTAGCCATCTATCAAAATTAGTTAACAAGTTCGCGCCCGAGTCATTAACGTGGCGATGGAGTTTTCCCTCGCAAAGTCGGACGTACCTTGAAGCATGTTGATAGCCTCTTGACAGTCATCCTGCACGATTGGTGCAGTTGGAAAGGTGATATTGCCAAGAAAGGAAGGGGTGAACCCCGTCACGCTGTCAAAGATATTTTTTATGAGTTCGGTCGCGTTGAAACAACCACTTGAGACTGATCTGCGGGCAACTTTGGACTCCGAGCTGGATCTCGACGAGAGGTTAGCCGCAACAATAGAGTCATTTGCCCCAGAGGGCAGCTCCGCGTGCGAATGCCAGCCCATGATCTCCCACCACGTTCTGACAGCTATGCTGGACGGTAAAAACTCCGTCTTCAGCCCACCAAAGGGAAAGGTAGTGTTGTCGCCAACCCCCCAAACCGCTCCAGACTTGTTGGTGTTGATACAATGATCAAAAATGTAGTCCTTGGTCCACGACACAACTGTTTGCATCGGTACATCCGGGATCGGGATTGACTTGTTGAAGGCGGACTGGTAGAGGATGGCGCTGCACTTCTCGTTCATGATCCAGATGTAGTCCTTTGGGCTGTTGAATGTGTAGTTGGTGGTGTACTGGCCTGATCGTTGTTAGCTACCCAGATAAGACCTTCCGACTGGTAGGGACATTGACCTACTGGCAAGCGTGTCAAAGACACTTTGGCAGTCTTCGGTCCACTGAGCAAAGGCAGGTTTGAAACCCAATTCAAAACACAAAACGTTTGGCGGAAGTTTTGGCGGATCGTCCCTAGGATGGAGGACAGCAGGGGGGGTGAAATCCGGGTCCCAGTACATGAAGGTAAAATTCAGAGGGTTCTCCTTGTCGTCGTTGACCCAAGTCGCCGCGAGCGCACTCTCCACATGACATGTGAAATTCAACAAGCTGTCGATGAGCTTGTCCTTTTTGATGATGGATACTTTGTTGGGACTGACGTTGCAGAAAAACCCCTCGCACAGTTTGGGCATTTTGATATCGCAGTGTCCAGGCTCGAGGGTCACATACTCCGAGGTGTAGTTGCCTGTACATTGTTCGTGTTAGAGAAACATGGGCCTGCTGTGTTGTTGTCTGACACGGGCATCTTGTGGAAATATGTCGACATACCAGCATACTCAGCAATGAGTTCTGTGCAGTCTGCTGAGTGGAGGTATGCCTGTTCTGAGCAAGATCTCTCCTCCAACGAAGGCTGGGCGAATGCCAACCCAAGGAGGGGAGTAGGGAATAAGAGAATCCACAGCATCATGTCGAGTTGTGTTGTGAGTCTCGAGTGTGGTGTGTGTTTGATTTTGGGAAATTTGCGATTGATTTCTGGAATCAGGCTGCCTTTTTTTCCAGAGAAGGACCAAAATATATACCTGAGAGGCAAGTAGGGAAGTCACAAATCACTGATGTCACCAAGTCCCGCTCGTATGTTTTGCGAGATCGGTTGACCGCACCTGCCATTTTACTTGTGTGACTAACATTCTCGGGTGCGGACCATCCACCTCGAAAGGCTCGAATTCTCCGCCAACAATGGCATCAGCTGCAGCATTTTACCCTTTGCTTCTGGCAAAAACAGGTCACGCCCTCCCCCCGTCCTCCTACCGCCCCATCTTGTTGTTCAAGAGGCTGAGGCATCCCACAGGTTGATCGTACGTCGAATAGCGTCGCCGAGGGCGGTAGGCAAAATCCACACCATAAAGTAAGGATCATTAACGTCCCGGATATCATCCTCTCCGTAAGACCACCCACCCCACCAGTTGTGGGCGATACACGGCTTGAATATGTTTTGCTGGGCCATATTGGCCAGGTCAGTCATGATGACTCCCGCCCTTGACGGGTAGTTGTAAACGAGGACACTGCAACTGCCGTTGTTGCCAGTGCACAGGGCTTAGGCCTTGGGCTCGAATAATTCCACTTTGTCGTCTCGGTTTCCGATTTCCAGTTCTTGTTAACAACCATGTGAAACAGAAACTACCGGCCCTCTATAGGTAGTAGGCATGTAGCAATGTCGTGTATTCATATAGGGAACACTTACTCCAAAGCTGCTCTATTGCTGTCTGGCAGTCCTCCTTCACCGGTGTCGATGTCTTGTTTGACAGGAAACATCGCGCTCTGGGATTCTTTGATTTGCTGGGCAGGTCATCCTCGTTCGGGGGAGGACCAACAGCAACATCCGGGTCCTTCTGCCAGGCGAAATCGATGACCTTATTGGTAGCGTTCCATGTCTCGGAAATGCCGTTTGTGATATGGCCCTGCTGGTAGAGGAATGCGGTAACGTCCAGCAGAATCTAGGTCAGATTGACATGTGCGATCTTTGGGTATATTTTACAGTTATATTGGACATTATACGCGTCAAAACTTATGGTACTTTCCGGGTCGGCGTGCTCTGCGGCGTATTCGTCGACTTGTTTGAGGACTTGATAGCAGTCGACTGCGCTCTCAATTGCTTTGAAGATAGGGCCACGCGGCATGGCCTGGACTTCAGATGATGCGGCCACAACCAACTTCAAAAGGTTGAAACAGAAAATGAGGGTGAGAACAATCATGATGATGTTGATGTTTTCCTTGGTCTCTAGGAGATGTGGATGATGATCATGTTTAAGAAGTTAGCTGTACACTTATCAAAGATCTCCCTGTTATATAGCCAGCAATAAGGAGAGACAATTTTAGATATGTCGGAAACTGTTACATCCGCCGGTTCCGTTACAATTGATTCGTCTCATCTACTGTTTTTATCTCCCGCCTGACAGATGTGTTCGCTTTACAAGCAAAGAAACATACGTGCGTATTGTAGCTACCATTCATGATTCCTTGTCCTTATTGGATGAGAATTGTAGCGAAAATCTCGGGCATATGTGACAGGAAATCAACACTTACTATATCAATCTCTAGTTCCATATCGCCAATAAAGCTCCGGGTGTGGGACAATCTCGCTGTTCCCAGTGACTCCTCGTTGGGCCCGCTGACAACCTCATGTTGGGTGTCAACAAGGGTTTGTTGCCTGTTTTGCGAATTTGATTCGTAATCGCGCTTTGATTCATAAAGGCCAGCACATGCCACTTTTCAAGCCAAACGTGCCACATTTTCATCAAATTTGAAAATCTTTTCGAATTTCCATCATTCGGCTGTGGTAGTCAATCGTCAAACTAGTGCGTGGTGTGTGGTTAGATTGAGCCATGTCTCAGGAATGGGATGTAGCGCCTGCTGCAGTTGTGACAGACTTTGTCGAGCGGTAAGCAAACCACCTTCCATTCCAACCTCCCAGCATTATGCCAACAGTAACGGCTGACCAATTTTCATTGACTGCTTAGCTGTTCTCAATTACACCTCCCTCTTGTCATTCTTTCAGCGTCTTGCATCTTGCTCACATGGCAATTGCGAAAAACATCACCCGCCCAACAACGTACCGCTCAACCCCCCGCCAAATCTGTCCGCGGTGCCTTCCTGACTGCCCTGGAAGGTTTGCTACTGGCGACGACCCTGTCGCTAAACTGGGAGGGCCTCGCTGCGAGTGCGTCTGCTAGTTCCCGGGTCGGCATCACCTTCGGATCCTACCTAGGCGGATTGTATGTCTTGTCTCTGCTGCCGCCCACCGGCCTTGAGCATGCCGGAAGGGTTACTCGCTATCATTCGGCTGCACTCTATGCTATTTTCTTGCTCTTGTCCGCCGTAACCAGTGGTGCTGATTCCATCGCTACCAATGTATCATTATCTCTGCTCATCACTGCGTTGCTCTCGCCGCGCCCGCACCAGAAGGATGGCCCCCTTGAGCTGGACGCGACGGGGGAATCCCAGTCCAGCATTTTTGGTCTTTGGTCGTTTGCCTGGCTAGACGGCATGCTCTTCAAGGCCTGGCGCACTGGGAGTCTCCAGTCTCGAGACGTACCGGAGCCGGCTTTGCTCACCGCTGCCGACAAGCTTGTGATTCGAACCAAGCTGAGGAGGTGAGTCGTACATCTACCGTTATTACCACGTGTAAAATGTATTGTGCTGACATTTCCCACCTGAGACCCAGTGGGTCCCTTGTTCAAAGCCTTCTACGATACTTCGGACCCCAGCTGGCAGTTCAGGGCGTTGTGGCGGTTGCTTGGGCAGTCCTGACCTTCATGCCCACTTTGTTGTTAAGGTCAATCCTTCAATTTGTCGAGGGGCCAACAGAGTCCTCCATCGAGGAAGCTCAGGGTTATGTGGTGCTCGTATTTGTCACCAGTGTTTTGGCATCCGCTGCTGAGGCTCGAACCATCTGGCTTGGCCAGAAGATTGGGCTCCGGCTGAAGACAATCCTGATCGGCGAGGTCTATCACAAAGCCCTGAGGCGGCCGATGGCCGTTGGATCCTCGAGCGGTGGGCCTGAAGGGCAAACGGCTGATATTGGCACCATCATGAACCTCTTCACCGGCGATATCAACCAACTTGCTGATTTGGGGGCAAACATGCATCAGGTCTGGGCCTCAGTCCCCGTTCAAATATTCATGGCTGTCACGCTGCTCTACTGGACTCTGGGACTCAGCGCGTTTGCAGGAATTGTGGTGATGGGCCTGATGGTGCCTGTCAACTCACGCATCGCCCGAAGTTTGGGTGCCAACCATATGCAAGTCATGGCTGCATCAGATGCCAGAATCCAGAGCACTACCGAGATGATGCGAAGTATTCGAGTGATCAAGCTCATTGCTTGGGACTCCTTTTTTCAGCAAAAGATAGGTGACCAACGGGCCGCCGAACTCAAGGTACTTGATACCCGTTATATGCTCTGGACGATCTCTGCAACAATCTGGTACGGTCTGCCGTTGCTGATTACCTTTTCTTCTTTCTTTTGTTACACAATAATCGGGGGAAATTCATTGACACCTTCACTTACCTTCACGTCACTATCTCTCTTCAACCTCTTGAAGTCGCCACTCGACGACTTGATCAGCATTATTGGACGTGTCCAGAATTTCCTTGTAGCCGCCATGCGGGTGGAGGGTTTCTTGGATGAGGAGGAAACAGAGAAACATCACGTTCTTGGTTCTCACACTGGTGGCCAAGGGGAAATTGGCTTCGAGCACGCGACATTCTCCTGGCCAGGACAGAGCAAGGCGGCAGATCTCTCATCAAAGGACGGCAAGACAACAGAAAATCCCAAATCCTTCTCTCTGAAAAATCTTGACTTCAAATTCAAGGTCGGAAAGCTCAATATCGTCATTGGAGCTACCGGAAGCGGCAAGTCTTCACTCCTACACGCGCTGTTGGGAGAGATGCCGCTTGTATCGGGAAATGTTAGGATGCCTGCCGCAGCTTCTCGCGAAATTCTACCTAAGGACGAGAAGACAGATTTGGTCGAGGGTGTAGCGTTTTGTGCTCAGGAGGCTTGGCTAACCAATAACACGGTGCGCAACAACATCCTCTTCGGTCAACCGCTTATTGAAGAGCGCTACAGGGCTGTCCTACAGGCCTGCGCTCTTAAGCCTGACCTGAAAATACTGCCTCAAGGTGATCTAACCTCCGTTGGAGAGGGAGGCGTTTCTCTCTCTGGTGGACAGAAACAGCGCGTCTCCCTCGCACGCGCTGTTTATTCCAATGCGCGCCATCTGCTTCTTGATGACTGCTTGAGTGCTGTTGATGCTCACACCGCTTCCTGGGTCTTCGAAAGGTGCATTACAGGACGCTTGATGCAAGGACGTACGTGCATTCTGGCTACACACAATGTAGCGCTTACAGCACCTGGCGCGGATTACATCCTCCGCATCGACAATGGTACCGTGGTTGCCGCGGGTTCGCAACAGGACTTGGCAGTTCAAGGTCAACTTCCGGAACTTGCAAATGGGCCGGGCAACCATGCCACGCCTGAGGGGGTACCGGGCGATCGGGAAGCGGATCAGAAGCCCGTGGACGAAAAGAAGGGCAAGGAAGGGGAAAAGTCTGACTCGCATGCCACTGAACCTGCTGGGCCCAACACGAGACAGACCATCATCAAATATCTCGCTTCCATGGGCGGACGGAAATACTGGATCTCCCTGGTCGTCTTCTTCGTGGCGCAACAAGTTGGTTCCATCACCGTGAACTGGTGGGTTCAACGACTCTCCAACGCGACGGTAGAAGTGCAACGCCGAGAAGATAATACAATCGAAGAGTCTCACTCATGGAGATTGAAGCACTACTTTGCGATCTACGGTCTTCTCCTTGCTGTTTATTTTGCAGTCGGCTTCATGAGACTGTACATGTTGTCCATCGGCTCGCTGACGGCCTCGGTACGCATCCACGATAGTCTTCTCAAGTCTGTTCTGAGTGCGGCTCTCAAGTTTTTCGATGATAAATCATTTGGTCAGTTGATCGGAGTGTTCTCTGGGGACATGCGGACTGTTGATCAAGACTTGGCCATGCTCGCCATTGCCACCCTACATTTCGTAGGGTCACTTATTGCTACCACCATTCTCATCGTCTTCATTACTCCGCAGTTCTCCCTCCCAGCGATTCTCATCTCTCTTGTCTACTACTTTATTACCAAGGTCTACATCTCCTCATCGAGCGACCTCAAAGCTCTTGAATCGACGCGCCAGTCTCGGGTTCTCCAGCATTTTCATGAGACGCTCTCGGGAACCGTCACTATCCGTGCCTACGGCGCAGAGAGGGAATATCTGACTCAAAGTTCAGCTCTTCTTCGGAAGCTAAACCAGCCTTCATTCTTTCTATGGGCCACGGAAAGGTGGTTGGTTCTCCGGCTCAGTCTTACAAGTGCCTTTGTTTCCCTATTTGCGGGCTCCTTTTCCATCAGGAGTAACGGGGATGCCGGCACTATTGGGCTCAAGGCTCATCCCGTCATATGCAGCGATTGTTTTCTCGGAACAGGTACTGTGGTTGATTCGATATTACATGGTGACTATCCAGAACATGACTGCGTAAGTCGTCTACACTCTTCAAAGCAGTGAATCAACAAGCTAATTCCATGCCTTCTAGTCTCCAGCGCGTTTGTGGCTGCTTGGATGAAAGTACCGGGGCACAAGAGGCAAAATCCACAAGGGAACCAAGCAAAGAATGGCCTTCGTCAGGCTTCGTAGAATACCGCACAGTCTCTGCTCGTTACGCAGCCCATCTAGACCCCGTACTTAGGGATCTTTCTTTCCAAGTCCGGCCTCTGGAGAGGGTGGGCATCGTCGGCCGTACTGGTGCTGGAAAATCTAGTCTGGCACTCACTCTGCTGCGCGGCCTCGAGATCGAGAGCGGGCAGATTCTGATCGACGGGTTGGACACCAAAACGATCGATTTGCACACGCTGCGCAGCCGGCTATCCTATGTACCGCAAGACCCGACGCTCTTTGCTGGGACGTTGCGTCTGAATCTCGACCCATACAACGAACACACAGACGAGGAGGTTCTCGATGCCTTGAAACGAGTTGGCTTGTTCGATTCAAGTGAAGGAAGAGGGAAGTTTACGGATTTATCCTTCACTCTTGCAGAAAGGGGCTCAAACATATCCCAGGGACAGAGGCAACTCGTGTGCATTGCAAGTTCTGTGCTGAAAGGCTCCAAGGTAGTCGTCCTGGACGAAGCGACAGCGTCGATTGACCATGAATCGGATATCAAGATTCAGGCGTGTATCCGGAGCATGGAGGCCACTGTCATTACGATTGCACATCGTCTACGTACTGTCATCGACTATGATCGCATTCTGAGTCTGGACGCCGGGTGCATGAAGGAGTGCGACCATTCGTGGGAGTTGCTTCAGCAGAAGAACGGCGTCTTCAGGGGGATGTGTGATGCGGCGGTGGACCGGGAAGAGTTGTTTGCACTTTCTAAGGCGGCATGGGATAGTAGGCATACCGCCTGATGTTACGGACCTCGCATTTATTTGTTTTGAATGTGATGAAGCAAGCTCATGAAGAGTGGGATATAGCGCAGCTGATATAGTAAGGTAGGTGGCTAAATCTTCCACTATCAAGCTAGAATTTCTTTGGATAAAGAGGCCTAAAAATGAGGATGCTTTCAGACCCTAAACTTGTTTTGTATTCCAAAACAAATTATGGCCCTCATCGGAGACTTGTACGGCCACCATAAGGTCGACGTGGGCCTGCATTGAAAAGTGTTGATACTATTGCACCCATTCGGAGGGTCAGCACTTGGCCGCTGGTATGTGAGGAGAGGGAATTTCACCCCATTTTTGCCATCCGATCGAGGCAAAACTCAGCAGACCTTTCTCAAAGCCGCAAGACCAAACCACGATGTTCGGTATTTATTTTTCTGTCTCTTTAAAACTCCCGATGTCCCGCGGTCATCCCAGGCTGTTTTGTTTCGCCGTTCAATTTATCATGAATGATTTTTTTCTTTGAAAAAAGGACGACGTAACGAACACGACACTACACACAGTCTAATAAACCACCAATCCAAACCAATCAAACACCAACATCAATGCCAGATGCATTCGTTGATACAGGATGGCACCATTGCAACACCCTCGAGGCAGTTGACGTGTGGGACAAGCCAACACACCCATACCTGTTCGTGGTGATCACAGACTCCGCGGGCACAAAAACCATTGTTATATGTCCAGTCTCTTCCACGGCTCGTTTGGCTCCAACATTGAGCAGCCACAGGATCTCAACTGACGGGACACCTCATATCGCTGCTCGAAACCCGTCAATAAAAACCAAAGCACGATCAAATTCCCGTAGAATTACACCACGCAGCCCTCAACAATCGTATGGCTACAGCCCCGATTATGACGACAACGATACCCCTTCCTCATCCTCGAGACCAACTTACACTGGCTACGAAAGCTCTTCGCGATCAAGCAGTAACACCAGAACCCACGCTCCCCAGGGACAACAATCAATCCCGGATACTTCTTATCCCCCATCCTCATCATCCGCATCTTCCTCCTCTCGATCATCAATATCACCCCCCTCACAAAGACAACAGCCTCCTACAGCGGCGTTGGATCCCCCTGTGCACAAATCTTCAGTCACAAACTCGGAAGAGTCTACTCACCCACTTGATAATAGCAGCACAACCTCGGAAAATCATGGCGCAGATGATCAACCACCTGCACCCCTAATCAAACCTTCTACACCACCACCACCGCCACCGCCACCACCACCTCCCCCTCCCCCTCCTTCCCAACCATCAACCACCAGCCCTCAACCAACCCCCACCCCAACTCCTGCTGGTCCAGATCTTCAGCTCCCTTCCATCCCCGGAATAACAGACAACAACAACAATAACCCTGGTCCCGAAGCTCAAAAACCTTTCGACGTCGCCAATCTACTCAAGATAGGCGGCAGCTCAGTCTTAGGGGGCGGGTTGACGCTCGTAGCGATTTTCTTTCTGGTCAAGTACTTTATAAGGAGAAAGCATGGTAAACAGGGTGGTGAGGGAGGGGATGCTGAAGGGAAGAATGGTGATTTGGAGGCTGGACTTGGGGGGATGGGGGTTGGGCTTGGTGGGATAGGGATTGGACAACAACAGCCGCATCAGCAACAGATTGTCGACGATGGGAGCGGTAGTCAGCCGGCTGGTATATGACGGTCAAGGGGACCGGGAGCTGCTGCTCAGCCTGGCTCCCGGTTGGCGATGACGACGACCACGAAGATGGGGGCATTGGGCTATGCGATTCCGCAGCTGGTGCCTTTTCTCCTGGCTAGAGATTTCGTGAGGCATTTTCGGCAGTGATGGATGGGGGTGATCTGGATTTTGAGGGCTGGAGTTTGTATAATATCCATCAGCGAGGCGTTGAGGAATAATACCAATTTGTTTGTCAGATTTCCATCGGGCCTCGCAATCAGTCATCATGCACATGCGCCGCGTGGGTCGGGGTTGCCAAAAAATTCCACATAATTCCAGACCCGTCGGGTCAGCCTCCCTCCCTCGTGAAAGTTACACCAAGGCATGTGTTATGGAACAGTTGATTTCCTTGGGCGTGGGTTTTTGGGCTTCATAGCCTCAACTGCGCCTTCAACGACCCAGCCCGAACAGGTGCGACCGGGCGGGTCCAACACGTCACCAAAGTTGAGCCCCGGCTCCGGCGCTGTTTGGGGGCAGGTAGTAGGTAGGACCATGAAACCTAAAATGCTTGATCATCTGTGTGTTCCGCTGCGGCTTTTTTTCTTTCTTTTTTTCTTTTTTCACCCTGTCAATTCTTTCTCGCCGCTGGTGACTTTTTTTTTGTCTTGTGTTCGGGGTGACGGATTGAACTGTGCGGCCGAGAGAGCTTTGAATGAAGAGGGATGCTGAGACTTGATTGAGAAGGCGCAGCAACAACCAACTTCGATCGCCGACGGCACATAAGACTCTGTGTGTTCCGTTTTTGGGTTTGTGATGCAGAAAAAAAAAAGTGAGTGGAAAAGGGGGATGTTGGAAAATTTTGTTCATTTCATTGACAGAGAGTGGAAAGGCCTGGCTAGAGATATCACCTCGAAACAAGCATCAACCTTGAAATACATACCAAAGGCTTTAAATTAACTCGATAACTCTGCGCAAAACATCCCAAGGTCAGTAGAAGTTCTCACCACCAGGAATGTCACCAACTTAAAGCCAGCTAACGCCCTTGGCAGATCCTCACGAGGAATTTTGGCCGGTCAACTAATACCTCACAATGGCTCCCATCAATTCGTCTCCCGTTGATGCCACAAGACCACCCCCAATAAGCGAATGGACCGGGTTTATGGTTACTCTATTCGCGATACCCTGCATCCTCATGACCATCGCAGCAGTCTGGGCAGTATGGAGGCAGAAGCAAATCCGCACAATGTCCTTGGTTGTTAGTATGGACTATGAAGTTACTGAGGTGGCCAATGTTCGGACGCCTCTCTTGGCTCTACCATCTACACCACAACTCAAGGCCAAAAACACGCTTGAAATCCCGGGGATGCACACTCCATCAATCAGTCCGGCGCTGTCGGGGAGGACAGAAATCGCATCACCTGTGGAGGAAGAGCAGCGGCACAAGTTCAAGGATATTCCCGAGTTTTCAATCAGCAGGGCGACATGAAAGGGGCTAATGAGCATTGTTTGGCATTCAGAGGCGTTGTGGGCACTAATCGGCATACCTACCTATAAGGCATGGCAGAGAGTTACCAGGCAGAAGGCACACCTATTCACTGGACATACGTTGACGGGGAAAGCGTGACTGTCACGCCTGCCCCCCCGGAGGCACTGGTGATGTGATCACGCAATTGCTGCCTGGTAATGAAACACTTCTCCATCATTCATCTAAGGCCATGAAATCACAAGGAATGAGAACTGCAATCAAAATTCATTGATCAAGTTCTCATCTGACTCCAGCAAAATTCACTCACCTCCGAAACCCCGATGCTGCCCTCAACACCAACGGACCAGTTTCAGGCCCGCTCGCCGGCTCCGAATCGGAACCAAACCGAAGGAGGACGCTACTTCCTGCCTCCACCGCGTTGCAAACCGCCCGACTTTGGCCTAGCCGGTGAGCTGGTGCCGACTCAAACTGCTCGCCTAGCCCAGGAGGCAATACAGTCCGTCGAGACGCGAACTGCAAAGTCACGTCAGAAACTAGCGGGACAGCGGAGACCGTTCGATCTGAAATGTTTTGGTCATTCAATTTGGTGGTCAGATCGCAATCAGAAGCCGTGCGTGTGACAGTAACTGACCACCCATTCAACACTACGACCTGTCTTGAGAATGGCAATCCTGCGACTTTCCTGATCTGCTTCATCAACAAGCACTCACTCTCACGCCCAAGTCCCCCATTGTTTCCGATCACCCTTACAAGACCTTCAGGCCACCCGAGTCAGACGTCCAAACCCGGAGCCCCACTTCAAAATGGGCGGCGCTGACGATGACATCCCCATCCCGGACATCCCGGTTCACGTCTATGTGATCATCGGCTGCGTGGCCGTCTCGCTAGCCTTGTCGCAGATACTCGGGCTGTGGCTGACGGGGTTTAAGGAGCCGACTCCGACGGGGCCGGTGTATGTTAGGACGACTAGGACGCTGCATGATAAGCCGAGTGAGTCGACGCTTGTGGGTGTGGGGGATGCTGTGACAGGGGCGCTGTCGATGGATGCTACGGGAAGAGAGTCTGGGGAGGTTGGGGAGTCGGTGGAGGGGAAGAAGGTTGGGGAGGTTGGGGAGTCGGTGGAGGGGAAGAAGGTTGGGGAGGTGGAGAAAATCAAAGAGGAAGGGGATATCAAGGAAGATAACAAAGAGACAGAGGATATCAAGGAGGATAACGAGAGTGGGGAGATCAGGGAGCCGGATGGGATCAAGGAGAAGCCTGAGGTGTAGATGGGGTGATTTTGGTGGATGGACGCGCTGCTTTTGATACCCGGGAACGAAAGGGAATTATCGACTGGTTGGTGCGTTGAATTTTGAAGCTGGGATTTCTTTCGAGAGTGTATGGATATGTATGATAAAGCCGACCAACCTTTGAGAATGTACCACTACCACTTTTACTCAGGCTCACATACTCACTACCGTGAAGCCAGATAGCTACTGATGGTATTTGCCACACACATTGCTAATATTTGCCCTACGTGCCTAGTATCATGTTTCCTAGGTTGTTTTCCATACCCACGATCATTACATATCGCCCACTTACAGCTAACTATCACCCGCTACATCTCGATGCCTATCTCTTCTTTCCAGCCACTGTCTACCCACAAAAGCAAACATTCAAAATGCCCACAAACGCTGAAACAGCCCTCGGCATCATCGTCGCCTTTCTCGTCGCCGTCATCCTCGTCGTCCTTATCTGACTCACCACTGAACACTGCAACAAAAGGCGCAAAAGCAAGGCACACCAGCAAATCCCGCTTCACCACACTGGTACTACAGCCTCCTTCCCTTTCCTCATTCAAGAGACGTAACAAACAAACAGCTACAGCCTAACCCGCCTTCACCCCGAGGACATAGAGCCACCCCCAATACCGCACCGGAACCTTGACCAAACCACCTCCAGCACGCCCCCATCGGCCTTCAACTCCATGGCCTCCTCCTCTCCGTACTGCTAGACCGCGCTCCTACAACCGCGACTCTCCTACCCTACCAAGATCCGTCTCTTCCTCATCAATCGAAGAAAAGGGGAAAGAACCTGAGAGATTCTACGAAGCATCGTCTTCAAAGCCACCGGCAGCGACGGCATCAGCGGCGGCGGTGAAATAGGGGAGAGTGGAGACGAATGGCTTGGCATCCAGGGGTAAAAAAAGGGGTCTTCACCACCGTCGGTAGAGCCATTTTGAGGGATCAATCTGGGGATTATTATGTTACAGAACTCATACACAAAAACAATTCTACTACAAGATGTAACCGAAATATGGACAGATCCCTTCTGACTACCTACCAAAGACAAATACATTGCTGCATAGAAACGTGGGTAAAACAGTGATAACAAACAAAACACAAGTCCACCCGGTAAACCCAATCCCCTGAACCATAACCATTCTGCTTGTTCCACGGTGACCTTGCTGGCCACCAACAAAGCCGACATCGCTCCCCCGGACCATCGGCTCCCTATCGGCCCAACACAAAACCACGGGAAATGTCGTGGCATATATGATACAACCCCCCCCCCCTCTCTCTTCAGCGTGGCAACTGGCAACCAACCACCACCACCACCACCGTGGCAATCCGTGTATCAGTCACACGCGAGTTCCCGTACCAACCCCCCTCAATTGGCAGTGAATAATCCCGCTCTCTCTTCTGACTCCTCACCCATTCGTCATCATCCTTCGTCTGGCAACCATGGGAAAATAACATGACCCATGATAGATTCTGTGTGTCAAGTGGCGAGCACTGTGCCTGCCATTTTCTTCTCGATCGTACGCCATGCCATGCACACAGAATCTTACAAACACGGCTTGTGAAACCTGATAAAAACAAACACCACTCCAGAGACAGCATATTGACTCAAGTCACGACAGTAGACCCAAAAGAGTGGGATAACGCTCATGCCTCAGCATCGAGCTCCGATTTCATTTGTTCGTTCCCTCTCGGGGCCGGCTACCTATCACCCATCCTGATGAGAGCGCGTTATCCCGTCGCTTAATATCGTGATATGTTGATATGATGATGATTAAGTTCCCAAAGCCAACCACACACACCCACAAGTCGGAGGCTTCCTCTATCCCAGTCCACCACCACCACACCCCTGATGCTATCAGAAAGACACCTTGGTACCCCTTTGGCCCGATTTATACTTGTCGCTTGCAGCAGCCCGCCAGCCCATATCCACAGAGGAAAACCCCCTCAACTGACAAAAGTGATGCAACTCCACAACGCCGTCGCATAACATGTCTAAAACCAGCAATAAAACCCCAGTAGACAACGAGGGAAAAGAAATAACAATAACGCCGGGACCGCGGTGGGTCATGGACCAAAGTATCCCCTTTTGGCCAAAAATGATTATACAGAGACTAACAAAAAACCAGCAAATGCGCGGGGGGTATCATATGGGGCGGAGGGGTGAAAAAACCGTTGTCGCTCTCGGTGGCCGCACTTTCCCACAGAGGAACAAATTTACTGGAACCCGGAAAACTGCGTAATGCATCAAGATGTAGAGGTCGCCACACGCTGCTCAGACGTTGTCGCGGGTCCCCAGAAGGAGATCGATATGCCGTGACAAAGGAGACGATAAAAAGATAATTCGGGGGTCGGTTCGGGCTGTGCCGCAAGAAACGGGTCGAGCCGTCCATAGAAAGAGCCGTGAGAAAGAGATAGTGCTGACAGCGCTTAGCTATTCTGGGTCTCGCTGCGCCAGATGCCCGCGCCGAGAGGCTTGCTGACTCCAAACCCTACACCGACTGCAATGCCGACGATGAGGAAGATGAGTAGGATCTTGACGAGAATTCGGTTCCGTTTGCTGAGGCCGGCGAGGCAGTTGCAGGCGCGCCGATTCTTTTTGGCGGCCTTGGCTTTTCGCTTCCAGTGATCTTGCCCGGGCCAAACTTGGCAATCGGTTCCTCCCTTTGTGCACTCGGCTGATCTCTTGTGGCTGTTCTCGTTGGTGATCATGGCCTCGATATCGGTGTCGAAGGGGTTTAATCGGTGAGTGGTAGCTGGTGTAGACAAGTCCGAGAGTCGCGACGCTGACGTGTCCTTCTCGGTCAGTGTTGGGAATGGTTCGGGTGTGAGTGTCTCTTGAGAAGTCTTGGTAGACAGCCGGGACATTGACGTCGTCTCGACGGTCAAGCCCGGCTTGTTGTTGTTGTTGTTATCTGTTAGAGAAGCCATGATGTGTGCTGGTTCTGTGAGCGTTGTTTAATGGCTGGGAGCTGTAATTATATCGCGGCAGTGGCCGTTCTGGATCTGTATGACAGAGTCGATTGATGTTCGTGTTCGAAGTTCCGGGAGTCGGACGGACAAAAGGCAAAGCCACGAGAAGTCGTTTGCCTGGAAGGTGTCAGTCTGGGGGGACACAGAGAGTTACAGCTCACAGGCCGCTGGGAAAGCGTGACGAGGGCTGTGACAGGTCTCAGGTTTTCAGGTGCTCTTACGATTAGAATGGTCGACTGACGATGCTTGTGAATACCGAGGTGAATAGAGCTTGTTGTTGAAGCAAAAAGGGCCCGTGACCCCTTCCCAGCAGGAGATTGAGCGGGCTCGGTTGGAGAAATGTCTGGCAGATGGTGTCGAACGGTGTGTTGTGGCATCCGCCGCCTTCCTCTCAAAAACGTCCTCGGGGGCCGTTCCACTCGCCTTGTCAGCGGTGTTTTGAGGGCAATTGGGGCTGTTGATGACGGAGGGAGAGCTGTGAGGTTCGTTCGAGAGGAATGAGAAGATGGGCGACTGGGCAGAGAAATGGGAAATGAGAAGCAGCACCTCCCCCCGGACCAAGCTGCAAAGACAACAGGTACCCAGGTACCTCCTGGCGAATGCACCAATGGGAAAGGGGCGGTCAGCGGCAGCACTTGGCAGCACTTGGACCTGGGGGTCTGGGCTGCCATTCGCTGGCACCTGCTGAGCTGTGGATAGCTCGAGCTCCACTTCCATTCTCGGTCATACAGCCCCACTGTGATTGGCCGGCCGGCTGGCGCTAGCTTCTGGGGTTGCAAAGCTGCAAACTCCATCTCCCGCATGCTGCATGTGGAGCGGAACAGCCTGAACCTGAACAGGCACAGGGACTTCCTGAACACAATACAGGGAACAGCGCTGAAGAGCTAATCCACATGAACGAGGCCTCTGACGTGCTGCATAAAGTGCTCCAGAAGAGATGACCCACAATATTTCTGGACCAGATTGCGACGCGTTTTATGAAGGCAGGCCGCCGTGTCGGGTCGCCGCCATGGTCAGAGGTGTGTTGTTTAAGACGACGACGACGGGACTCCAGGGACGGACACGGCAGATATGTCGGTCAACTGTTGGCCGTGGCCGCTCCGGCAATCAGACGAAGACACCAAGACCACCAGTTTTTTGGTCAGATGATGGAACGACGGGGGCCATTGCCAAAGACCTGGGCTGGCAATGGCCAGCCCTAGGACCTGGGCAGGGACTAAAAGTCTTGACCGGTTCGTTTGCTAGGTAGTGTCGCCTTCGATTTTGTGGTTGGATTATAGGATTAGGATCGTATACTGTGTGATGCCACCTGCTACGATGGGAAAGTGTAGATAAGAAACGGCAAGCAATATCTTGTCATCAGCCTCAACGACCCAAAAGGCTGGTGCTGCCCAGACGCCGCGCGAACTTCCACCGAGCAAAGAACCGACCATCCCACCTCACCACACCATCACGAGTGCGTTGGATGCGCTGGGTGCGCTGGGTGCGCAAATGCAGTTCGCCCGCACGGTAGTACACTGCAAAAGTAGCAGCGACGCCCGGCATTTTGACGCATTTCTTCCGCTCTTTTCATTTTACCCTTCCGTGCGTGCAGCCACTATGTACTTGGCTTTTGGAGGCTTGACAGAGCAGAGAATGGTTCGGACGCGGTCCCGGCTCGCCTTGCCACGCATCCATCCCAACCATCCATCCATTCCCCCACTGCTGCAAGCCACGCCGGTGCCCATCACGAACTTGGACTGCTGCTTGAGGCAATGAGGCAAAAGGGCAATGGGCAAGCTGGAGCATAGCACAACAGCAAGACCACGCATGTGAGGTATGTTTGCGCTGCGCAGCAGGTAATTAACTGCCGACGTAAGAGTCTCGAATCTTGATGCAGTCTCACAACCGATCGACGCCTCTGGACCGTTTGGATAAGATACGGCTCATACAGAAACAGCTTGCCAGCCAAAGTTCCACCTTCATAAACCTGTTATCGTCTTCCTCTTCTTCTCCCCCGCTTCTTCTTCGCGTAGGTATCCCGTGCGTGTGTGTCCCGCTTATTTTTCTAAACGCGCAAACTTGCCAAAGATAAATTGGATGGTGCCTCCAAGCGATGTACCAGCATGACATGGTGAAGGCGCCAAGCTTCATGTTTCGGGCCTCCTCGTCTTTCTCAAATCATGCTCCAACGGACTTCCCTCTTTTGAAATGCCGCACAGCCGGCGGTTTTGGGGCCTGCTTGGTTCTCATCCTTTTTGACCTCTTTGCAAGTTTGTGGGCTATTGATGCCATCAACACACTAGGGGACTAGGTAGGGGAGTTAAGTTAATATCCAACGCACGTGTGTCTTCCCTGTCCTCTAGCTGGGCTGGGCAGTTGAAGAAGGTGAGGGGGAAAAGCACGTTCTATTTCCTACTTTTACACAATTCCTTTTCCAATATTGCTTCTTCCAACCCCCCCACCCGCTATACATACAGCACATAAACGTGTTGTGTGGGCTTGCGGCGCGAGGAATCGACCTTTCCTGCTTCAACACCGGATGCAAGCCCACTGTCAAAAAAAAGGAGACAACTGGACTGGCTGTTCTCCTTTTTGGCTTTTTGACTTTCCGCTAGTGCGTGCGGCACAAGCAGCTTTTGGGCCATCATCCAGAGTGTTGCATCTTCCCTATCTTAAAAATTGGGTCGCTGCCCACTATGCTATTCTGGGACTAGTGTGTGGCCTCAGGAGTTTTGAGTGTGACACTGCGGGGTCGTTTTCCCGTTCAAGCCTAGAACCCTGTCAGAGTTGGAATCCTTGCTCCTTCTCTCTGTTGGAGCGGGCGGGGAGCCTGTGTGGAAAACCACAAGCGGCGGTTCGGTTGGGCTGAGTGCATTCACCATTGATTCGTTGGCTGCTGTTCTGGAACTCCGAAAATCTGTGTGGAATTTTTGGAGTAGGAGATCTGGGATCTGGGGATCTGGATGGATCTCGTGGGCAACGGTTTTGGGTTCCAGACCATGAGAAGGTGTGGGTAGGGAGGGTAGAACGAGTTGCCTGCCCGTTGAAGACACCGAGAAGACACAGACCAAACAGCCTTTATTCTAGAGCGATGGTTTCCGCGGATACAAACCTCACTTGTTGTTTACTTCTTTATGGTCGTGAGTTTTCTCTAGTCTGCTTTATCCGAAGTCTTTGTTACGTTTCTCTCATTCTCACAAGTGGCGGGAAAGGATATTTGTTTGTCAAGTCTACGCGAGTCATCAAACTGCACTGCCCACACGAAAATCCGATATCAAAAGCCCGTATTTACCCCTTATCTGCTATTACGTCCCAAACCTTGAACCCGACACTTGCAGTCTCACAATACGCGGACTGAAACTTTGACCTCCGACTCCGCCTCAAAATTGATTGCCTTTTTGTCTTTGATGAGCTACTTTTCTAGAATACGAGAACATGCAGTTCGTGGATACACAGGTAAGGTCCAGGGGATACGCGTAACGTAGTTGATGAGCCTTGTTACACACGCCACGCATGTTGTGGACAAAAAGATGGAGGCTGCTACCTGAAAAGTTGCACAGTTCATTGATTGTAGTTGTAAAGAAGTCTTTTTAGCATGGTTAAATACCCCTGAGAAGGTGACTCTCTCAAAACAGTCGGGAGGTATACACTCCCTTGCTTTCATCACATGCTCGAAGCCATCATTGAAGAAAAGCTCGGATGATTGCTTGCTCTTGCATCAAGTGAGCTTCATCTCATGTATTGTCAGCATGCAAGGCACAGCACAGGCATCAAGCTCAAAAGTGCTCGCATTGGCGCGTAGCCAACCTCCCGCTATATGAGATGATCGACTGTGATGGGACGGATGATTGACGGTGTCAAAGCAGGTCCACCACCATCGTTCATTATCCTGTGGGGAATCTACCTCATGAGATGGCGCAATAAGCCAAAGCAACGCTACGCAACAACAACAACAGCGTTCGCTACAACCGGGCCTGGATCCTAGATCACAATGGCTTTGTGACTCTGATGGAGGTTAGCGCGGATATCATACTTGTTGGGAACAGGAGGGTTTTGGCGGTGATTTTGTGATAATAGCAATCTAACCCCAGAGGAAAGGGCTTGTTGGCCAATGATGAGACTCTCTTTTCTGAGGAGTGATGGATAGTAATACCATTCTCTCTTATACTTTTAGCGCCCATCACGGTTATGTTAACTATAGATAAAACTATTTCGACCAATTCAATGTGCAGTATACTTACAACCTCCATCTCATCGCATGCAAAGCCGGGGGCCATAAGGCTAGGGTAACCGACAAGTCACACACACCTTCCTCGTTCCATTCTTCCGCTAGACCGTAAATGCGAGCCGAGCAAGTGAATTGGTCCGGGTGGCTAATTCGGTGTTGAGGGCGTGCGAGTGTAAACGTCGAGATTACGCCTGAGGGCGCGCGTGGGAGCGTTCATGAAGACAAAGCCCGCGCGCGTGGCCGCGGCGTTCGTGAGATTTGTGTAACCAGCCTAGTTCTTCTTTTTCTTGAAATTCCGCTGGAAGATGCAAAGTCCTGTTGATCTCGATAATAATTCAGACGAAAATAATCAAACTACGGAAAGCCACAAAATAGTAATTTCCACAAAGTGAAAACAACGAAACATGGGATTTGGAACCAAGGCTCTAGCTATCAGCCACCTGCTCGAGGCAAATACCCCAAAATTCCCAAAGTCCTCCCATCCCAAATTATCATTCCCCTATTTTCCTCTCGGCGTCTTTAGTCGCAAGAACACCATTCCCTTGGCGTCTTTCGTCGCAAGTGAGCCCGGTGCTCAAAAGAAATCAGTGTCCCCCAACCCCATCCTAGGGTTCGCAAGGGAACGGCGCTTTGTTGCCGCTGGTGCCGCAGACGTGGCATGTCCTGGGGTAGGTGAAACGAGTTAGCAAGGTGATATTGGAAGATTTGAGATCAAGAATCGGGAAGAGCAAGGTGAGAATGAAAGAACATACCATGTGACCTGTTCGAGGTACTGTTTCTTGATGAGGGAAACAGGGATTATTAGAGTGATTAGTTTATCTGGAGAGAAGTAGGTCAGTGTATGGTCTGATGTAAACAAAGAGCTCTAAGGGGTTGAAGGAAAGTCCATACCTCCGGAATCCGAGTCCTTAAAGGCTTCGGCTGAGGATCTCTTGTTTGTCATCCTCTTGTTAGCCACCTTCTTGTTTGTCCACTTCTTAGCCATTGTGATTGTTTTGTTTGACAGTAAACAGATAGTTGGCTAGGCAGGCAGGTAGGTAGGCAGGTGATGGGCCACCAGACGCAAGGTGATCGAACGAAGAGGCTCCTCAATGTTTGAGGGTCAAATGCAGGTACGATCTCAAAATTGCTGGGAATTTATACTCGACAGAGGAGTAACTTCCTATGCAACCGTGCTTTTCGTGTATCATATTGCTTATTCACTTTGAAAGCTCTACACTTCACTTTGTTGGCCAATTGCCCTCCCCACAGGACAGGTCCTACCAGTGGTATTATAGAACTGGGAGCAAGACGGTCAATATGGCAGCTACGCGCGCAAGGCAACTAGGCAGCGTACGCGCGCGGTTGATAATGTGACGTTTCGTCGCTCCCAAAGATCAGATGGGTATCGCGGGGCCATCTCCATCCTTCCCATCCTATCGTCCACATTCTCCGCCTGGTGAATAGGACACGCGTCCCATGGGAAGAGTTGAGATGAAACAGACAGTGCTGTGGTCAGCGGCCGTTTGCTCGACTGTCACTAGACAGGAATATAAGCCGTGGTGTTAGTAGGACTTCTATAAAGAGCCCTAGATCTTCTTCCTCAGTGGTGAAATGGTCCTGCTTCTTCGAACAATAGCAGAATCCTTAGACCTACCCAGAGACTACAAAGCTCCACAGTAGAATGATCGCCTCTATGATGTTGGTCTTCCTCTCCATGGCCATTCAGCTAGCCGTAGCCGGCCCGGTTGAGCCCGCCTCCGCACAACAACAGAAAAGCTCGCCACTCGGCGCCTCACCACCCTCAGCGCACATCCTATTGTCAATGATTGCCACAGCGTAATCAACAATATAGGCAGTAAGCTGAAATCCTCTAAAATCAACACACTGTCTACCTCTCCACCTGCATTTCTCTGAACATAAAATGAAAAGCATCATCCGGAACAGGAAAACTGGACCTCGATCCTCGAATGTGCGTGACCATCGGTGTCGACAGTTGTGCTGGCTTCATTTGCAACTACCACAACTTACCGTATCAACTCAACCTACCCATCGCCGCCATAGAAATGACTGCCTATGTCTACGACCCTTGCGTTCGAAACGACCAGTATGGCCAGTGGGCCAACGTATGGTATGAGCTTGTATTGGTGCACATGCCTATCATACCAACGCCACCCACAAACCCATGGCACAACAAGATCAGAATCGAAGATGTAAGACAGTTTCTGGGAGGAAACATACCAGCCGAGGTGGATGGTAGTATCTCACAGCCTTGAGCAGCTGCGGCAGGATAATCTGGGGAAAATTGGCCGGTATGTAGGGGACGTCGACGGTCGTATCTCATAGAGTAAGCGGCTGGGGGGGATTATCTTGGAAGAACTTTGATCGTGATGAGAGGAGGATATTAATTGTATCATGTTCTGAGAAGTCGTCTGGATGCACCGCTCAGTAATCATCTACATAGAATGTAGAAATATTTTGGTGCCCAGGTCGAAAATAAGTGTTTTCTGAAATCAAAGAAGTGTTATGCGTTGCGGTCCAAATCAAATCTCTCTCTGCACAAAACTCGGTTGATGGTTACCCCGCCATACTGTCACAAGTCAGTAGACGTCGGAGGGAAAGTGGCGGGCTTCTCTGTCACAATGTTCCTTCCTTGATTGATATTCAAGTATAGAACACCCTGCCCAAAGTTGTCACAGATCCACGCTCTGTTTCTCAGACACACACCACCACACCCAGCGGCCCAACACCCTATCAGCACGATGCTGAGCTTTACAATCCTCTCTGTGCTTTGGCTCGCCGGACTCGCTCTTGGGGGGCAGGCTGATCCTGCAAAACACGGCTGGATTTTCGACAGTATGATGAATGAACTGGATTGCTACCACGTCTTGGATCAATTCAACGGTAAGTCGCCATGTATAGCCTCTCTCTACTACAAGGCTCTCTATCCTCTTGCTAACTACGACTGCCTTACATAGAAAGCGCTGATGCAAATCAAGTCATCGAGCTGAAGTATGAAGAGCCCAAAGAAATGCTCTACAAAGGCTGCAGCATCATACTCAGCCAACTCGATATCGAGCCCTGGTACACGTACATTAGCTTGAAGCAGATCTTGCCCAGCCTAGCGAAATATCTTTACTACCAACCGAATATCAAAAATGACTGGGAGGCGACATTCAACATCTCGGAAAACCAGTCGAATAGCGAATCAAAAATAGCATACGTCAAGATCCTGAAGTATTCCACCGATGACCAAAACGAGGCCAATACATCTGCCAATTCTGTCGACCCCGACGCAACTTGTTTCAACATGACAGAATTTCCACCACTCGTCCAGGCAGACTGTCAGGCATCGTTTGATTGTTAGTGTTCCCCTCTGACTTTCCGAGCCTACCCAGGCCCCCAAAAACAATGCCTAGATATAGCAGAAACTAACTGATCACCAGTATGGACTACTGGAACCAAAGCCTTCTTTCCGAATCACGAAAACATGACATGGGAGTCTGGTTTTCTTAGCTTCTCCAACGACAGCTCCACTTGCCAGTTTGTGATGTATAACAATGACGATTATACTGCATACGTGAGCCTGACCGACGTTACCGACCAAGTCCAGCATCAAATCATTGACCCTTGCGTCTCTAACGGTTGGTATGGAGGTTGGCAAAAGAATAATACGGGGCTGTATCTGGACTTCAAGAACAGGGGCGTGCTGGCATGGTTCCTACCCAAAGAGTTCTTTCCCGCTGTTAGATGGACCTTTCCTGAGTGGTTAAAAGACCCGGCGGATCCGTGGGATTACCCGCCATATCTCGTGTTCAACAAGAGCAAGAGCCAAGTGTTCAACAAGAGCGAGAGCCAAGTGTTCAACAAGAGCGAGAGCCAAGTGTTCAACCAGAATGAGAGCCAAGCAATCTCTGATTGATATCATGGCGGGTACTGGAAGGCAGGCAGTGCGGGCAATGAGCTGATCTGAGCTGAGCAGGCCCTTGACTTGATTTGGCTCAGGCCGGCCACGTCAAACTTAACTTGAAGGTATTATAACTTAACTTGGCTTAGGAAGATTATTAAATGTACCGGAAGTGGTTTTTCCCGGCCGGGTGGGCCGGAGCACTGGTTCCGCGGAGGGCACCTGTGGGTAGGTTCAGAGGGTGCCCTGCCGGCCACCTCACTACCATACCGGATATCACCACGTTTTGTGGGGCTAGAGAGATCACTGATCTTCTGAGCTGAGCCAATAGGAAGATTTGACTTGGCTCAGGCCAATATAGGGATGACTTGACTTGGCTCAGCTCAGCTCAACTGAGCCAAGTCAAGTCAAGTCTGGCTCAGCTCATTGCCCACACTGAAGGCAGGCTTGGACGGGTTTAACATAGCTCAAATAGTGGTTAGTAGGCTGAGCTTTCGTCTCACCAAAGGAACTTTTTGGGACCTCATCGTGGTCATTAATCCACACCGTCATGTGAGTCTTGATTTTTCACCGTGTTGCTTGGACGTCCAATCCTTTGAATGAAAAGTGTGAGGCATGACAATTTAGAGCCGATTGTTCTTGTACTCTTTCATCTGACGACACATTACTGCCATTCTTCCATCTTCACCCAGATGTTTCATGCGAAGTATCGACCGGGCCACCATTCTTGTTACACTGCAGATGACCGTCGCAAGTATCTACGTCGTCAGCGTACTGCTGACCAACATGAGATTTACAACCTCTAGAGAACTCATTCAACCCTTACCGAACTGTTGGTCCAGATAAATATTTCGTCTTTCCCCCTGAGAACCCTTTTTCATTGTTAGCCTTTCAAAAAGTCAAAATATACATGAAGGGGTCGGCGAAGGACAATGTCACCTTCCTCACCTGCCACACATTATGAAAAATAAAAACCCGAAAACTTGAACTACGAACATACTAAGCACCTATATTCACCTGCGCAAAACACACACAAAAAGAGAGAAAAAAAAAGGCCTCCGTCTACAACGTGCTCAAATAGGTGAACACCAAAACCGCCTACAACACACCCATGACTCAGCAATTGTGACCATAAAGAAGATGCACACTACCCAGCAACAAAGTACCTCCCTACAGACCTCCACGATCAACACCCAGGCTCTAATACCTAGCACATCTCACAACAACCAGACACAAATCCCAACCAAATGTCTATCAACATTCTCTCCGTTTTCTTTTCATGAGCGGGGAATCATATATATCCTCTTTATCAAAAACCTCATAATAAAGTCACAAAAATACCAAACACCCTCCTCCCAACCCAACCCAACCCATCCATCTCTTTGAACAAAACAAAAAGAAAAGCCACAAAAAAAAAACGCCTGCCTCTTTCATAAAAGTCATCTTGTAGAAAATGAAATCCCTTTCACACTCTTCTTTTCCCATATCATACCACCCATCCTGACCAAAAGACGTGTATATACATCTTTTTTTTCCCCACCTCATATCCAAAACCACCCCCAACATCCCCCTTAAAACTCCCCATCCCCACCAGCCCCCATCACCCCCGCAACCCAAAGCCCAACCAGCCCCCACCAATTCACATTCCAACCCCTCGCCAACCCATTCAACCCCTGACCCCGTCTATACACCGTCTCCGAAATCGACTGCTGCTCCTTTGCCTGCTTCCCACCCTTCTTCCTTCCCCTCGCTGTCTCCACCACCTTCGAAGGCTTAACAACAGCATGCGACCCCTCCTCATTGACAATACTGTACATCGTCCCAAACACACCATTGTATTTCCCAACAGGGACAATAGTCTCCAAACTTTCTGGCGGTGCCACAGCACTCTTCTTGCCCTTGACAGGAGGAGGCGCCTCGAGAGCTTGGAGGTACTCTGGTGTGTTGAGGACCGCGACCTGACCTCTGCGGAGGACCGTCTCGAGTGGGAGCTTGATGCACAGCGCTACAGCCGAGGAGCAGAATTTGGCGATGGAGAAGCTCGCGGGAGCAATCTCCCTGTCGATCATGAATTGTGTTCGGAGAACAAGGGGTGTTGAAAGGGTAAGGAGAGGGTGGACGAGGGAGTGGAGGACCGTTGGGAAAAAGACGGCGGAGGGGCAGAAGTAGGAGGGGAGGCTGCGGAGGGCGGTCAAGGTGCGCCTGGAAGCGCGAGAGGTGGATGTGATAATCATGCTAAACGTTTTTTAGTACATGGTAGAATTAGACAGCTTCAAGGAGGCATACCGTGTGCGGATCAGATCCAGGGGAGAGAGGATCAGGCCAGTAACAACCGCCGCGGCGGCAGCCACACAAAGAGAGGCCCATGGATATGGTGCGGCGATATCAATCAACCGGTCGGCATCGTTCTTGACGCCGAGGTCTGGTACGTTGAGAAGGGCGCTGAGTAGACTCCTGGACCAGTTCTCCAGTAACGAGTGGAGTACCGAGTAGATAAAGGTCACGTTTGAACCCTTCCAAACACCCCACGCACCTTCCTTCTGCCATAGCTGTGCGATAACTTCCAACACAGAGTCGGGGGTTCGAATGGCCAGTTGATGTGCCGGTACAGGGGCTGGCTTTCCAGGCGTTCGTGGGGTATCAAGTGGGGTCATTGGGTTCGGTCTCCCGCGGGTAGCTGTTGGAGAGGGAGTTCGTGGTTGGTTTGAGGTGAAATATGCCATTTCATCGGCATCCGAGTCTGAGTCGGGGACTTGTTCCTGTAAGTTGTGTGTTAGTCGTCTGCTTGGTATGGAAGCGGGGCGTGGTTCGATGGTGTTGCCCACGATACCCAACGGCAGCATACCTCGTCGTCAAACTGAGTATTCCACGGATTCGCAGCAGCAGCAGCCGCTGCTTGTGCTTGCTGTCGCCTTGCCTCCTCTGCTTCCTCAGCGGCAGCTGCTAGTCCTCCCAAATCATCCTGTTTCCTGACTTGCATGATGGTCTTGGCCACATCGAAGGGTTGGGCCATCAGCACCGACGAGTACTTCCATAGCAGCTCGTCCAGCACCTCCTTGACTGTCTGTACAACTGATGGCGAAGGCTCGGCTATGTAGTTCTTGTAGTCGATGTCGGAAAAGAGGTCGCGTGCCTTACTAGCATACTGGCCGGTTGAGTTGCCGGCTTGGGCGAAGGCTTTTGGGCCGGGTGGTGTGGGGAGGGACTCGGGAGGTTCGCCGATCGAAGGGGGAATGTAGTAGGGTCTCAGGGGATTGACCCCGTTGTCACTGTGGTGAGCCATGCTGGTTACTGGTGCTTCTGTAGGCGTAGGAGCATGTTATGGTGGTGAATTTTGGGCTGGGTTCTCTGGCGAATTGCCCCGCTGATATTTCGCATGTGCTGGGACACAATGAGATGCGGTGAAATCATTTGGCGATAAGCTAAGCATGCAAGAGCTACCCCAAAAGAGCCCAAGCGCCATCCCCATATTGCATTATCGGGGCCGCCGATAAGCGCCGCCCGCCCACCTCAATGCTTGGCTACTGTCATCTTTTGCGGGTAAATTTTCATATCGTTTATCGGGATGTTGAATGGACGAATGTGGGATCAGATAATGATAATTCATTATTCAGTTGCCTCCCTCGTCTCAAATAACCATACCTGCTCCACCGTGTGCCCTTTTTGCATGAGGCAGTGAATAGACACAGAGGAGCCCTCAGTTTGCGTATTGTATATATTGTACCTCTTGGCAGGGGTTTCTCGGCCATTAGGTTGTTTGTCACTCGCAGCTTTCCCCGGGTTTCGGAGCCTTCTAGGCTGTTTGCTTTTTCTCTCCGGCTTCCCACGCTTGTTTCCCTCTCAAGTCTTCCTGGAGATATAAACACACGCCAAACAGTCAAGATGTCGACCCAAAGAGTTTTTGCCAGCGTCCTCCCGAGATTAAGGGTTGCCTCCAGCAAGAATGCGACAACTTCCCTTGCACAACAGGCACAACAGCTCCGGTGCTACAGCAGGCCGACCGCCACCTTGAGACCTTCCGGTCCGGCCCGGTCCTCGGTGCTCTCCTCCGCCGCTGCCTCCGCCCCCGCCCCTCGCCGTGTATGTGTACCGGCCACATCCTCCACTCAACCTCGCACCTTGTCCACCTCAGCCTCACTTTTCCATGGTCATGTCGACACCCCAAAGCCAGGTGAAGAGTATGTGCAAAAACCCCCCTTTTCGACATCCCTGAACTAACACATCAAAGGCTTTGGGTAACCTTCATCGATAAGGAGGGTGTTGAGACTAAGATTGCCGTTTGCAAGGGCGACAACCTCTTGGATATTGCCCAGGCTCATGATTTGGAGATGGAGGGTGCCTGTGGCGGTTCCTGCGCCTGCTCGACATGCCACGTCATTGTTGAGGACCCTGACTACTACGACAAGATGCCCGAGCCGGATGATGATGAGAACGACATGCTCGATCTTGCCTTCGGTCTTACTGAGACCAGTCGGCTGGGCTGCCAGGTCATCATGACTCCCGAGCTGGATGGCCTCCGGGTCAAGCTCCCTCCCATGACAAGGAACCTTCAGTCGAGCGACTTCAACTAAGGCCTGCCAATATATATTGCATTCTCCGGATTATCGTTTCTTGGTCGGCGTTGCGGCAGCGATACACGGGCATAGTTGTTAAAGATAGATACCAAAAGCATAGGGGGCTGGCTAGTGCGTTTTCCGCGCAATAGCTCACGATGTAACTGATGACAAATCTTGCGGCTCCGGGATGGTCTGGGAATCTCTTGCTCTGATCGAGCATGTGTACATGTAAAATAGTAGTAAGGCATCCTATACTGGGGCCATGTGTAAATAAGATGTAACCTCTGCTCTATAAGCAGTAGAACACCCCTCTGTCTCCCCAACATCTGTAATGGAGAGATCACTCTATGCCTCCTCCAAGCCACCCTTCTTCAACCCTCCACCCCCATTCGCAATGAGGTCCAGGAAGCCTTTCCTGCTCATCTCGGTAATCTTCTCCTCCTTCCTCTTAACACCCACCATACCCTCCTTTCTGACCACCCTTTCCGCCTCCGAAGCCTTGACCTGAGCTGCGCGCACGGCATTGAAAAGTTTGACCACACCACGTTGCGCAACCTTTCTCAACCTCCTCTCCGTCGCCAAAAGCTGGCCAGTTGTCTCAGCACCATCCTCAAGTTCCTCCTCAATCTCGCCCGTCTGCAGGTTCAGTGTGCGCTTGGTGCTAGGTACCAACACATCTCTCACGCGGCCCTTCTCCATCGCCAACCGCTTCTGCTCGCGCAATCTCTTGCGTGCCTTGGCCTCGAGCGCAGTATCCACCAGCTGCTTCGCATTCTCCGCCGCTACCGCGCTGCGCGCTACAATTGGATCGGCGCGCTTGGAGGTAGGGAGTTTACTGGAAAGCATCTTGGAGATGGACGTCGCGAAGGCTTCTGGGTCGTTGCGCTTCGACTTCATGCGGTTCGCGCCTGTGCCAAGCCCATCGTCACTGCCGCTGTGGGCGTCGTCGTCCTCGTCTGAAGATCCGTCATCGCCATCGCCATCCTCGTCGCCGGAGGAGTTATCTGAAGCTGGCGCATCTTTGGCGACAAATTTCTTCTGTTTTGTCTCTGATTTTGGTTGTTGGGATTTGGACTTGGGATTTGGCGCCGAATCGCTGTCGGACTGGGAATCTGAGTCTTCGGCTTCGGTGGAGGCGCCGTCGTCGGCCTCGAGGTTGTCTAGATCCTCTTCGTCCGAATCGAGCAGGTTGGAGGGAATGGCACCGCCTTCGTCATTCTCGGAGTCTTCTTCCTCGGAGCTGCTGTGGTATGCGGCGACTTGTCTCTGCTTCTTGGTTGGTCTTTGTGCCTTGCCCTTGGGGCCGTCGCTGAAGGAGCGCTTCTTTAATGATGATCCTGCCATGGTGTGGGGTGCTGTTGCAAGTCAATTGCTGCAAAGACTTGTGATGGGTCTGGAGTTGATGCGGATGATTGTCCAGCGCACTCGTTGTTCGAGCGAGTTCCCCAGAAATTTTTGGCGGTGAATAGCGGCAGGAATGTGCCCCGCTGGTGAAGAGTGGAGCCGATGCCCCAAGCTTCTTGCTCCACTCGAGCTTTCAAGCTTCATTTTGTGGTGCTCAAGGTGGGCATGTGAAGCTTCGTCTGGCATCTAGGAAAACTCAATCTACATGACTACCAACTGTATAAATGTTTATTTTAGATCTTCTCACCTCTTCTAGTTGGAGCAATATTATTATCTCAGGAATTGCCAGTTTCTTCCATTGTACACTGGTCTCACAACATGGCATTCACCTTGGCCAAGTAGATGACTTCTCACGCAACAACAGGCCCACCCAAATGCCATTGTGTTTGTCGTAACCCGCGGCCCGGTCGCCGGTATCTCAACTAGGTTTCTGATCCTTCCTGGAGGTGATGTTTCGCCGTACTAACCGGTTGCCTTCTAGATATGGGTTCACCAAGACCAAAACAACCCTGCGCCAAGGTGGTAAGCCTGACTCTTTGAGGAACTATTGGCTTAGTTTACGCAGACATCCAGACAAGCGCGTTTACAATGGCAGTTCAAATACTCCTCCACATCCCGTGTCTCATCACAACAGCCTTATGCTCAATCTATGAGCGCGCAATCTTCTGATACCAGTCAGAATGGAAACTCTTGCGCCCACCACAACGGGTGTCCTTACCCTCAACCCATCCTGTCTCGCGACGACCAACCTATGGGTGGATGAACTTTGCACACGTCCCGCTTATGGTGGTGGACGATGCACTCGCTACAATCTAGGCATAGGCGAGGGTTGCTCCATGAGGGCTGCTGGCGCCACCGGCTATGATGAAAGAATTGCTTTCAGTGACTGCCCGGTTGGCATGACCCCAGCCTGGTCGTTCACTGGAACAGAGTTGCAAGATGTTTCCCTCGCCACCAGCTACTGCTGCCCGACCGGTTTTGACTTTTCTGTCTCAACCACCTCATGGCCAGGCTCAGGGACCTTGCGAGCTACTTGCATTGCCGAGTCGATTGAGCGGCTTTCGGGTCAAACGCTCACTCTGAACCAGGATACATATCGGGTAGAGACGTCTGGGAGATCCACCATCACCATTCGTGCCACGACCACGACCGCGGCATACGACTATGACCAAGACAAGATTTTTGCCCAAGCAGCGAGTGAGTGTTGAGCTTGTGCTGATGCTCCCTCTTACATCCGTTATACTGACCCTTTGCTAGCCATCTGGAAATACATCTACCCCGGTGCTGAGACGACATCAACATGCTATGGCATCGCTTGCAACCCAAGCAACCCCCTCCCACAACCCCCCGAGAAAACACCCCCTCCCTCCACCTTCACCTACACACCCCCTCCCCCCTTCCCAGCAAACCAATTCACCCCCGACCCGTCCTGCCTCGCCGAGTCCAACTTCTGGCAAGTCTCAACCTACTGCTGGATGTCCTGGCCCAACCCCTCCCCCGACTGGCTCCGCTGCACCCACACCGGCTTCGGCGAACCAAACACCTACCTCCACCCAGAATGCTTCCCCTCCGCCACCGTAGCCCCCCAATCCGCCGAGAACCCCGACATCCAAACCTGGTACTCGGAATGCCCGGTAGGCTACTCCGTCGCAAAAACCTTCACCTCGGGCCGCTTCGACCTCCCAACCTACGTCTTCAGCGAGCCCTCCCCCACCAAAACCTACGACGTAACCGCCACGGGCCTAGCCTGCTGCCCCTCGGGTAAATACCACTTCGAGTACCGCCGCGTCGAAACCTCCATCACCTCCCACAACGGCAGGCGCGAGACCGTCTCCCTCTACATCATGCCCTCCTGCATCGCCACCCGCGTCTCGGCTCTCTCGGGGAAGGGGATAGCAATGAAGGAGTGGTACAACACAGCCGTCTACGACAAGAAGCGAGACTTGGGGGAGCGACAGGCTAACCACGACGCGGAAGCTACCATCACCGATGCGTGGAACATGGATAATACCCTGTATGCACAGGCGATTCATCTCGGCTACACCGTCTTTCGCGATCAGTACACGTGCTACACCAACTGCGACGAGTATTTTTACAATTCCTTCAGGGATGTCGTGCCAAATACGTACAAGACTTGGAGCCCGCCAACGACGACGACTACTTCGACGAGTACTTCTGATGGGTCGTCGTCTACTGGAGACGGTGGCGGTGATAATGGTGATGGTGAGGGAGGGAATGGGGAGGAGGTGGTGTCTACCAGCTCGACAGCTGGTGCTGCTGAGCAAGTGGGACGGTCGGGGAGTATTATCATCACTTTGGTGACTGTGGTGACGGTAGTTATGGGGTTGGGTGCTTGAAGATGTGTGTATGGGAGTGTGATATGGGAAATGATGATACCCAGTGTGTATATGATGGATGATGTAATTACGATGGAGGTTATGTTGATGTGCGCTTATTTTGAGCCTTTACAGTTCCAAGAAACACCTTGTACGGCAACAGTGGGCATCGAAAAGAATTCAGTCCCGTTCTTCACAATTCATGATTTAATGTGTTAATATCACAGCAAGGGCATTGCCCAATCATGTCATGGCTACAGCATTACACACACGTCATGGACAGGCAGAAAAAGTAGCTATCCCAACTGATATTCATTAACTCCTGCTCCCTCAAACCCTGCTCTACAGCGCATTACCAATTACCTAGGAAAGAATCGCCCATGCCCAACACTCGACAGTCATTTCCTACCTCGACCTCGCCATCACCCACAACAAACAGTCACATCCTCCAACTCGCCACACCGCTTACTGTCATGTCTGTCTCGTCAACACACACGTCAGCTTCATCTTTCTTCCCTTCTTTTTCCAGAAACACTTACTTCCCCACCCTCGTCCAGTGAAACAACAAATACCCCAAAAACACCCCAAAGAAAATCGAGAACAGCACAAACCCATTATAGTACATCCCCATCCTATAATCTCGTCAGCATATCCCTTCAACCCCCTCCCCACCCTGAAAAGTACTCACAGCATCAACAAATAAGCCACCACAAAATTAACCAAATGCAACAACGCCCTCAAAAACTGCTCACAAAACCCCGGCCTATAACACTCGCACCCTTCCTTTCTCTCGTGTTCACCCCCAGTATGATGACTCTCCTCCTTCTGCCGCCGCGGCCTGCTCGCACACTGCCCGTCCACTTGTCCTATCCCCTCCCCATGTGCCGCATTCAGATTAACCGCACTTGCCACCCTCGACTGCTCCGCCGTCAGAGGCCTCAGAGACGACGAGGGCGTCATCCTCCTTCCTACAGGATGGGGAGGGACAGGTTCCGTATCTATCAAGATTATCTCACCGGGATGGCCGTGATGTTGGTGATGGGGGCATTTGTGGGCGTGGTGACGGAGGAGGTGGCGGTCGTATTCCCGAGTCAGGCGCCGGAGACCTTCTAGCAAAAGGGCGAGGAGGAGGACGGCGATGCAGGCTGCTGCCATATGGCCGTCGCTTCTGACTTGCTACGTCTCTGAGAGGAAGCAGGAGTCTATGGTGTTCCAGTTCCAGGTCATCTATTGCATAGGGGGTTAGCAAAGGGGAGGGAAATGGGAAGGGGAAGGGGAAGGGAAAGGGGAGGGAAATACTTTGATGAGACATGCTGGCTTTGTGACGGCGTCTTCGACGATGATGATGTCGATGGGGATGGGGACTGTGGTGGGGGCGGGGTTAGACATGCTGGGCTGTGGATGGGGTTTGGTTGGCGGTTGAGGCTGGGTGGGCGGTGGTGTGATGCTGGGCGTGAGGTTGTTGTGTTGACGGGAGTAAGTGCTTGTCGGAAGCAGATAGACGATGATTTTGGTGTCCTGGAGGTGGTTGGGCGGGGGTATACTGATGCTGGATGGTGATAATGGAAGACACGGGTTGTGAGGTAAACTTCTCATTAAATCTTGGACAATGGGAGCAATGCGTCCGCAGTCAAGGCAATTCTTACCCTGAATCAATTCGTTTCAAGAGTGCCTTCCTGCCCGGATTGATGGAAGGACCACCAACCTGCCTGGTCCGGTTCGCCGGACACAAGCCTCCGAGAAATGATGAAAAGGGCAGGCACGATGCAGAGAAGATGTAATGGATGGGGCATCACTGGTCAACCTCCTCTATCAAGGCCAAAAACACAAAGAGAGTATTACGCATAAATGGTATCACAATATCCAAACCCCACCTCCCACTCACTGATTCCCAACCACATACCTCGCCGTAGCAATCCTCATCCTCTTCCCCGCCCACAATATCGGCACAATCAACAACGAAAATACCCCCATAATCACCGTAAAACCTCCAAACGGAACCAAATACCCGTCCCTCTCAATCCACTGAATGACAAACAGCAACCAAATGAATGGCACCATTCCTCTCAAGATACAGATCATGGCAAAGCAGTCACTGGCGAGCTGGTTGTACGCGTCAATGAGCTGGAAAATGACCAGTTAGCTTCAATCTCATTGATATCATGGAAGGTGTGTGGGGTCACTCACATAACTGAACCACAAACTCGGCACCTGCGTCAACGCAAAAGCCACCATCCCGTACGCCACCTGAAGCCCAATCCACTGGTACTCCCCCGGATACTGCGCACAGAACCCAAACACCAACAGCCCACCCGTCCCCAACGCCAGAGCAGGCAACATAATCGGCAGTCTCGTCTCCGGCTCGGCATAACCGTGGTCTTGCTTCTTCGCAAAAGCCTTCAACCGGCGGTCTGCTAGGAGGGCAGTGGTGATAGCGCCAAAGACTATACCAATCAACGCGCCTATGAACAAAAGCCCCGTGTCCGCGCCCCAGTCATACGGCGGAAGAATGAGCAGCTGAGGTCCGATGGTGGAGATGACGGCCACAGCACCGACCAAGCCACCATACTGCAGCATGGCAATCCACGTGGCTGGCAGCCGGAGGGTATACCACGGCTTCATAAACTGGTACTTGATTCTACCTCTGTACATCCCAAACTTGAGCGAATCAGAAAAGGTATAAGGGTGGTAGGAGAAGTTCCCCGGGCCCGTTGCTCTCGACGACCTGACCTGCTTTGACAATCTAGTGGGTGTCATGGCAGTGGAGCTGCTGAGGTCCCCAGAAGATGACGGCTGATACCATGTATACGTCGGGTCCAACTCCCCGGTATACCGAAACCTCGACGGCAGCGTCATCCTCATCGATGGCAAAGTAACCAGACTGAGGTACGGCGCAGGTGTCCGGGGCCAGTACCTCGATGGTCGGGGAAGATTCCTCTGGATTGGCAAGCAGTGGGCTCCACGTTCGTAGATCGTTTCCGGGACGAATAAGACCGAACACAAGAATGTGATGCCCGCCAGAACAGCGCTGACCCAAAAGACTTGGAACCAACCCAGCCTGACAGCGATGTAGCCGCCTGATATACCGCCCACGACGGAGCCGCTTGCTAGGGCTGCTGTGTAGAACGCCTGAGCAGCCGCGTCAGCGAGAGTTCGATGTTGGAGAAGAACGAGAGAAACATACCATCCACCTCCCCCTCTCATGCACAAAATACATCTCCCCCACCACCGCCGGCACCACCGTCTCGGACGCACTACTCCCAAACCCCTGAAAGCATCTCACAACCAAGATGCCAACAAAGTTGGAGGTTGTCGCCCCGACAGCCGTGGAGATGAACAGAATGAGCGCCGAAATAAGGACAATGGCCCTCCTCCCAAAGATATTCGCCACCGGCACGAGAAATACATTTCCAAACCCCAACAGGAGAATATTGTACTATCTTTTCTGTCAGCTCGATCATTACCCTTCACCCTTTTTATGAGGGAAAGAGCTTACCGCAACAAACTGCATCAACTCCTCAATCTTCCTCTGATCCTCGGGAAACTCCAGATTCCACACCGGCAACGCAGGCGCGATGCAAGCCGAGATGAAATTGCTCACAAAGGCGTACAGCGAGACGGTGCTGATGCACGCCAGCTTCCTCCACGGGGCCCAGTTCAGGGGGTCTGCCGGGTCTGGGGTTGGGAGGGGGTACTTTGAGAACCGATCCGTTGTTGTCACGCCTCCCTCTGGGATGACGACCGTGGTCGTGGGCTCGATCAGCCGGACCGTTCCCGGGGGTGTGGCGGCCTTGACGGCTTCTCTGCTGAGGGAGAAGGCATATTTCCAGCCGGGCATCCTATCTCAACCTGTGTGGTGGGGATGAAAAGGTGGCAAGTGATGAGATGGTAAGAAAGGGGGAGGAGGGGGGAAAGGGGGAAACGAGCGACGAGGGGGCAACGGCTTTCGACGAGCAGAGAGCATTTTTTGGGCGATAACATGGTTAGGGAAGGGCAAAGTCTTATGCGAGGTGTGTGGTGTTTAGTTGGTTCCCGAGGACCCGAAATAAAGATGAAACCCCCGTCCGAGAATATGCTGGGAGGGTTGGGCTGATGGAGAGAAGCAGGGACGCGAACGCGCTTGTGCAAGGCCGGGGCCATGGTGGAAGTTTATTCATGTTCCTGGGGGCGACAGTGCTGACGAGGACGCTAGAATTTGGGATGGGAGCTGTGTACTGAATCACCAGGTCACTAGTAACGAGGCGAATAAAACTGGTTCTTTTTTTCAAAGGGTGAGATGTGCTGGGATGTTTTTGAAAACATATATCAAAAGATTTCCGACCCTGAGAGAACGACAGATTACCAGAAGTGTCTTTTCCTTCCCATTGTAGACAAAGATATAACTATCCCAACGTCTATCCACCAACACAGGTGTTTCACAACCTACAATCTTCCGTCGAGTGACCGTAGTCATTGCACGAAAGACACCACGTCTCCTCCGTCGAGTGAGCAAATGCACAGCGTTCGCCCCTGCGACACCCAACAGCCGTGCATCTCTTTGTTTTCCACAACCTAAAGTCCTTGGTCGGATTATCCCGAAAGCGAGCCATTTCCTTGCTTGTATGCTTATAACCACATTCACCCCTATCTCCGCAATGCTGGCCTTTGGGACACCCTTGAGTCCCGCGCTGAGCACGTCCGTGAGCTCTCCCTGGCCGAGATCGAGACTTCACCTGCTCCCAGCCCTCCTCATCATCGGGATCTCCGCCCCCCTCAGCCTCGGCCTCGTGGACTTCTGCTTTTTCGTCTCCGGCTTCGGGTGGGCCACTTCCAAGATCAACACTGTTTTCCAGGGAGCTTTGCGCGTCGTGTTTCGTACTGAGAGGGGAGCTGGAGGCTCGGTTGTCATTTTCCAGCGGTAAAAACATGTTGCTCGTCTCGACAATCTCCGACACATCCTTGTTGAACCTACTGGCATAGACGGGCCATGACATGATGGTGGTCTTCTCGCCAAACAGTTCCCGTGCTTTTACGATGATGGCCTCGATGTTCTTCACCGTGGGGAACTCGACGAATATTTCTGATCCATTCTTTGAACGCGTGGTGTAGAACAAACGTCCCAACTCGAGGAGGACCTTCGCCACGTAAGAGTCGTTCCATGTTTCCTCAGCGAGATCCTCTGGCTCCAAAATCACAATCGTGTAGGCGGGAACGACCCTGGTGTTTCGGGTGGAGCGGAAGTTGGTGAACGACACTTGGTTGAATATGTTGTCCAAGAACTTGACCGATAGTCGGCCATTGGTATTTCTTTCCCTCAAGTATTCCCTGGCCATCCCGGAGTTCCACCCCCAGAGTTCCACTCGGATGCCACATCCCAACACCTTTCTGATCGCGGGGAGCATATCGCGATCTCCCGTGATAACGATAAAGACTGTTCTTTTTCTGCGCTCTTCGACGGCTTGATCAAATTTCGCCACGGCCCTAAGATCAACAGCCTCCTCGGTCATATCTGCCGACATGGAGTTGTCCACCTCCTTCTCCCTCCCATTGGCGCCGCGATCGTATATCTTGGTTTTGAAGCTGCACTTCTTGTATTGGTCCCATACCAAATCATTAGGCGGTGGCCGAGAGCCGTAGATGTAAGATTGGCGCTGAATTCGGCCATCGCAGAGTGTGTTGACTAACCTTCCTATATTAATCCGGAGACGTGGGTCCTGATCACCGTCTGTGAGCTTGGGCATATGTGAATTGCCCGAGGCGGCGAACTTCTGAGCCTCGATCCACACGTTGGAATCGTCCACAAATAGCAAACATTCGTCATTATCGGCATCCATTGTCGCCGGTGGTGTGATTCACGCAGATTAAGGGTAAGGCAGAGCGTAACGAACAACCTGTTGCGAGAGTATGGCGAGGTGAGTTCAGATATATATATATACCAGCGACAAAATCTGGGCTTTTCCTACTGTTGTGCACTGTCCTTTGCTGTTGTGTGTGCCTATCCTTTAAATCCCATCAACCCGGTGAAAAATGCAGGTTGCTTGATAATATTTCTAGGCCAGCCGATTGAGCCAATATTTCAAGGATCGAAACGTTTGCAACCGCTGTGGCAACAGTTCCCCGCCATCCATAGCCTATCATCGCCAATCTGCCTCGCCATTTTTGGTGACCTGCAGGCCTGTTTGTGTTGACCTACCTGATATGCGCTGCGACGTGGACCAGTGACACTATGGTGGCCTAGAAGACAGCAGCTGCAACAGAGTGCGTATTCGCACTGGATTGTCGCCTGTTGATCACCCCGTCATCCCCGGCTTGTACGTATAGCTTCTTGATTTCGTTCTTGTCGGCCTTCCGAGGGTCCCAGGTTTCTTGCAAGAAGCCCACATCCTTTCCTCGCTCGAGCTGCTTGGCTTCTCGATCAATACGCCCGAAGGTTGCTCAGTTTCCTCTGACCTTTCAGCGATCACGAGCCCTCGCCGGTGAGGAAGTGTTGCATTTTTCCTTGGACTTCGGCGCAGCTGCAATGAGAGTTCCCAATGATATCCTCATTGCGTCTCCCAGTCACAGTACCCAGTCGGCGGATCCCTGATATACCCCGGCCCCAATCCAGCTCCCGTATTGTCCCTACTCCTCATCAAAGAGTCAAAGAAGGCCATGTCAACCCCTTGAAAGGCCCAGTCGTCCACTCCTGCCGTGAGAGCAGGGTAAAGATACGAGTCGTGTTCAGGCTGCAAGTGGCCAGAACCATGTTGGGCTGGGAGTGAAGAAAAGTCAGGTCCTCCAACAAAAAGATTCTGAGAACTTTGTTGACTTTGCACCATGTTGCCGTACAATTGTTGCTCCTGGTTAGGTGTCTGAGAGGGTTGCCGCTCGAACGCTGACTGCGGCACCAACGTCGCAGACGACGGAGCGTCAGGTCCAGTTACCGCGGTGGCGGAACCAGCGGCGTCAGATGTGACCGCCTCCTTGGAAATGACTTCATCGGTAGCCACAATCTTGACCACCCCATAGTACGGAATAAACACACGGAGGACGTTTTGACGGCTCGGCGTGGTGACGGACTCGGAGCTAGACCGGTGAACGGCCTGGGTGTCGTACTTTCGCCGCCCGTTGGCCGCGTCAGCCTCGATGGCCATGAGCCTGCGTATCAGACCGGCGCTCTTCTCGCTTAGGCGCATCCGCATTGACTTTGTTGAACGCGTCCCATGTTCTCGAGATACCCCTCCACCAAGCCTAAATCTCCAAGCCTTTGGTGGGCGAGAATGCTGTGATCTGGGGGTTGGCAATGACCTTGCAGGGTGTGCCAAAAGGAGCGTCATGGCAGCCATGAGGGCGTAGAAGTCCACAGCGCGGCAGCAGAAAGGCGACGTTGTCTTGGGCCCGGAAGAGGACAAAGCGGGTGAGTAGCTCTCTCGAGGCGGTGACGCAGACATCGCGGCTGTAAGAAGAGTTGCTCGGGTCGAGAGACTGCTTACTGGATCGCAGCAACATGTATGGAAGATGAAGCTGGTTCAAAAGGTTGTAGTGGAATACTTGCCTCATCAGTTGCCACATTCTCCCGAGCATCTCGCTCACGTCATTGCCGGCACCAATGAGACTGGGCGGCAACCACCATCTTCCCGGCAGTTCCCCTGCCATCTTCTGCAACTCCAGATCAAGGGCTTTGGTGGATGCATACTCGTGGAAGCTTGGATCAGATTCATTCCGCTCCAGGATCCGAGCTGCGACACCCATCTGAAGACGTTCGAGTTTATTGACGGGGGCGTCGTCACCCGGCAGGTGGACACGTGAAGCCACTGCTGCTTCCATTGCGCCTTGCGGAAGGCCAAGCATGAGGGACACAACAGCATCTGCACATACAAGACGATGAAAGAGGTGTTGGGGAGCCACTGGCATCGAAGCGTCGAGAATTCTCAGAGGCCGGTGCTGGTAGCTTCGATGAATACCCATCAACTGGCCGACCGTTATAGCGCGGCGGAAGGCCAGCCAGGCTCGGCGTAGGTTCCCGCAGTTCATCTGAAATAGACCCTCTAGCAGGATACAATGCAACGACTCAATGGAGCTAAGCATTTCATCGTTGGTGGTAACGAGCCGGATTGCCGTGTCCGCTAGCCTCCGCATGATGGTCCGTGGAGTTTCGCAGTCAGGCGGGAGATCTGTGTATGCATTCCTGTGGGTGTACTGTAGAGACAGGCAAAGAACAAGCATGTGTCGAGCTACCAGGACCGGATGGAGATCTCGGGGCGGAATTCCAAACACGACTTTTGGGTCACTGTTTCCGCCGAGGCCTGACGCAGGGTCGGCGCTGGTCAATGCCAAGGCAAACAAGCCAGCTTTGTTTCCGCCGAGCTCGTAGATAGTATCAAGGTCCTGTCGAGATGGGTATGCCGAATGCAGTGCTTCGGAGAGTCGGCCGTGCTTGCCATCGTCAGGTCGTAGCTTGGCGAGACACTCGGCAGGATTTGGGCGTTGAACACCGAGACTTTCATCTTCGAGATCCAGCCCTTCCTGTAGAAGGGTATCAATAGCTTGTCACGCCAGTCAGTTGCATGATGCGTCATACCTGAGGAGCATCAAGAATACCAAACTGGTGACTTGATTCCGAGCCAGTTGATCCATCATCTTTGACTACCACAGAAGCCTCTGCGGGTTTCAACAGTGCCTGCACAGCGGATGGATCACCTCCAACCTTCTTGACCAGCTGCTCAATCAACGTCTCAACCCGAATGATTCGGTCTCCCATCTGACGTGTACGATCCGCTGGGGTTGAAAGTTCCTCAGGAAGATCCTGGCTTCTGCAGTCGGTGTCCCTACGATGACATCCGATGCAGATAGCATCACCCGGAGCAGCAAAGGTGCATCGGATCTTTCTCCGCTTGCATTCCCAGCAGCTGTGTGTCCCTTTCCGAATTCTGCGGGCCTGCAGTTTGAGTGCTTTCTGTGTGTATATGGTCTGTGGCATCAGGGTGCCGACAGGTGAGCGAGCCGTTTCGGTTTCCATCTTCTCGCACTTTCGAGCTGAGAGCTCTATGGGTGTTGTAATGGGATGTGGTTGTGCTGGAAGGAGGTGCAGGAACCGTGGTGGTCGGCGTTCTCAAGTGTGTAAGTGCAAGAAGCCCGCAACGGCGGAGGTGTAAAAGAGCAGTTTGTGATTTTCTTCCGCCGCGTCGGCGGTCCAAAACGGCGGTGTCTTCAGCATTCGTAATCAACCCCCTGGGTGGTTGGCAGCCTACTGGTCGGTCAGCAACGACAGCATAAGCAGATGTGCGGCACAGCGGGCAGGAGCCTCCGGTGCTCTGGATCGGTTATTCCCGTAGATGAGGTTTTGCGACATCAGGATTTGGTTATCTAGAATTTTATTCGAAGACTGTCGTCATAGGAGTTATCCTTCGAGATAGAATTCTTTGCCCAGATATTTGGCCTTGAGAGGTGTTGCCGTGGCAACGCTTTACCCCTGAATCCCTTGAGATTCCCATATAAAAACAAATTATCCTTCTTCTTTTTGTTGTTTGAATTCATTGATTGTTCTATCATTTTGCTAAGATCGTCGTATCATGATCACCAATTATATGCCAAAGCACACACATGAAACCCCCTTTTCGAATCGTAAAGCCCACCCATTATCCACCCTGATTAAAACACCTTTCTGAAACCCCGTGTCCGATAGCCCAATTAATCCAAAGTAAAACGCCAGCCCGCCTGTTCTGGCATATCTGAAAATCAAAAATCAAAATCGTAAATAAGGAAAATCGTCCTCACCCCTATGCCACCGCCCCAGCAGCCCTCAAGGTCTCTGGGTTTAGTCTTTTCCAGCTGAAGAAAAAACTCAAAACAAAGGAAAGCCCAACGGCTCCAATGGCAATCGCTAACGCTGTTTTGATTCCGGCCATGTAGGCGATCAAAATCCCCGGTACTTGCTCCGCTGGGAAAACGGTCGTGATTGCGGTGGCGCCTGTGCCCAAGACTGCAAGTGCGTTGACATCAGGCGCTGAGATGGCCAGTTCCTTCATGAGCTCGTTGACAAAGGCGGATTGACCAGCCGAGACCCAGAAGGCACCACCAACTGTTTGGAAGACTGCACCAAAAGTGTTAGCGTGAGAAACAGAGACAAAAAGGGGTATATTCACAAAGAACGATAGCAGTGACACTGCTCAAATCGTCAATCTCGGCCGTCGCCTGGCTGACGATGATGGGAATTTGGAACGCACTCCCCCACGCAATACCTCCCAGGATTTGATATCCAATCCACATGCCCGCCGATGACCTAATGTCAAGTGTGTACAACAGACCAGCCGCCACGGTAGCCAGCGCTGCCCCTCCCACCGCTAAAGGTGTAGCATAGCCCGTCGCCGAAACCGCCCCTCCTCCCACGATCGTCGCTACTGTGACCGACAGAATCAGCGGCAGGTTTTTCACCCCTGATTCCGTCGGTGTAGCATTGCCGATACTTTGGAAGTAAATCGGCAGGTAATAAATGATGATGAAATAACTCCCGGCAAACAGTAACGAAAACATGCTGCAAACCCACACCTGCCTCTGCACGAATAGCCTTGGTACGATCATGGACCTCTCCCCATTATACCACTCCCAGACACCAAACGCGATGGAAATCATGACGAATCCAACCAAAAGTCCAACGACCTTCCGGTGATGCCATGCAAGTGTCTGCCCGCCATATTGTAGCGCAAGAATGTATGTGATGACACCGGCCATGATGAGTGCCGTGCCAACGGGGTCCATCTGCAAAAGCTTCTCCTTGAGAGTCGCCTCCGCCGGCTTGCATCCCGCTGGGGTCCGGAACAAGAAGATGATGATCAGCGCCGACAGTCCGCCAATGGGCAAGTTGATGTAGAAGCACCATCTCCACGTCACCCTATCCGCAAATACGCCTCCAATCAGCGGTCCAACAACGGCAGCAACACCATAGGCCGTGCCAATAATGCCGGTGAAGACTGGTCGCTTTTTCGGCTCGGCGGAAAAGGCGATGAGGGTGTATGCTCCGGAGCCGATACCAGCCGCTCCCACCCCGGCAACAGCACGGCCAATGATCAGAGTAGGTGAATTGGGTGCCACGCCACAGATCAATGACCCAAGCTCAAAGATGAAGATGGAGATGAGGTAAGAGATCTTGAGCGGAAAATACTTGAACACCTTGCCCCACGAGGATTGGAACCCGCCGACAGTCATGAAGAAAGCTGCGCCGTACCAGGCTACGTCTTCGAGGCCGTTGAACTCGTCGGTGATCTTTGGAATGGCGGTTGCTACTATTGTCTGTTTGACGAGTTAGCATCACTGAGAAAGGCACAGTGTGTGGATCGAAAACTGACCATGTCGAGAGAAACGAGAAAGACGCTGAGAACCAAGGCGATGATGATACAAGCAAACGTCCATCCTGTTGAATACTCTGTTGGCGGCACATGTAATGACTTCCCTCGGCTCCTGTATTTCTCTGACAGACGTCCCAGGTTGGTGGATGAGTTTGGTGTGGAACCACTGCTGAGGTAAGCGTGATAGCGATTTCTTGGGGTAGCTGGAGTTTCGAGATTGAAGAGGGATGATACCGAGTTTTGCGATGCCAGTGGCCCATGTGCGTGTGTGTAGGCACTATAAGGTGCCATGGTGGTGTTTGAACGAGCGACAGACAGCCAAAATGAGGGGAGGATTCCTAAAAGACTGGACAATTCACCACAGGTGGCTAGGAGAGAGCGAAATACAAGGCAATGTGACAAGACTTGGCGAGGAGCAAGTGATGCCGAATACCGAGTGGTAAGACGAAAGGGCTTGGGAATCCTTTATGTTCATGATGTCCAAGATGGGAATCCACACTGCACGTACATGCAAGACACCGATTCCGTGGCAGCGATTCTCCGGGAAGGCGTTCTCGGCGGCAACATCTCAGAGATTACCTCGTCCACTGCGACCACAGTGCCGCGCGAAGAGAGGATGGTTCCCAGGTGCAGAAACGCGCACCACATCTGCCGAGAGGTGCATTTTCGATGCGCATACCAGCAGCTACCTGCTTCATCTCTACTTGGAAGATTCCGCAGCCGATGACGAGATGTATTCGGGTCGGGTTTCATCAAGGACTCAACCCTGGTGCAGGAGTAGGCGCCGGACATTAAATCGGGGTGCGGTTTGTCTGCAGAACACCGCTATTTTAGTGCGAGTATAAGCCAGACACCACAAGAAAGCGCAGAGCATCTCACCTTGCAATTGGTGTTGTTGTCTTTTGCTGCAACATTCTCACCGGTTCGGATTGGTGATGCGCTGCGGCGTTGCCGACGCCACACATACTTTCTTGAAAATATTTGTGGCAACATTAGAAGGTGGATGCATTTGCCTGGAAGATAGAGACCTGCACCTTCCCTTTCCTATTCATAGGCATGCACCTTCCATCTCTGCAACCTAGCTACTTGTACTAATTACTCAGCTCATGTGATCAATGAGGACCCCCCTCATGCAACTTTTCTTTCATCAGTTTCCTTCATGTTCAGAGTGTTCCTATTTTCATCCATCTTATCCAGCATCTCATCATCAACCCGAATATCGGCATTCACACCGCTGCAGTCAACTCCTTACAAAATCGGTCTTCATGTTCATCTCAAGATGTCAACCGATAATTGATCACACGTCTTCTTCTGAAGAGAACCCACATGAGCGTGTCGAAAATCTGAGGTGGAAATCAAACACAATAAATTCAATCTAACCAAATTACGTACACCCATCGATCACTCTATTCCATCCCAGCTTTGTGTTCTTCCACTCATCAAGTCTCTTTCCACCCGAATAATTTCACTGACCAAGCTCTTATCAGAAACCATCCACCCCCCACCACCCACACCTCACTCATAGATCACATTAGCCACAATGGCGAACTCAGTCCTGATCGGCCGACTCGGCTCCCCAACAACAGCAGTCGCCTGTCCAATAACAGCAGTCGGCTCCCCCACAACGGCAGTCGCCTGTTCGACTTTTACAACATTGTCACCGTTCACGGCCGTGTTCTGTCTCGCCCGAATAGCAGTGATAAACCCATCAGCTACCTGGAAAACAGGCACTTCGGTCACAACCGGCGGCGAAACCGGAGTAACCGGAATCTGGGTACCAATTACCACAGAGGGGGCATTCGGAATGACGGTATCGATCGGTGCCGGAGGAGCGTCGGGAATAGCGGTACTGATTGGTGCCGGAGGAGCATCGAGGATAGTGGTAGGAACTGGTGCCGGAGGAGCATCGAGGATAGCGGTGCTAATTGGCACTGGGGGCGCTTCGGGAATGGGAATTGCGGTATCAACAGGCTGAGGCGCCTCGTCGACGGGAAAGGCGGTGCTCTCAGCCTGACGACGTTCAACTTGGCGCTGTTGGAGGCCGTCGATAATGTCGATGAGGTCTCCCAACTCATATGTTTGTCTTTTGGCAGGGCTGGAACCGAATCTCCCACGAGACACATCATTCGGACCGGGGATTGTACCACCACCTACCCGGTAGGTCCTAGTGTCCAAGGGCGAGTCATCCCTCTTCGCAGGACTAGCGCCGAATCTACCGCGAGAGACGCCGTTCTGGCTTGGAATACCGTTGCCACCACGGTAGGCTCTCTCAGAAAGCTGGGTGGAAGCCAGGCCAGGCTCTGCCGGCAGGGCTCGTGCCTGGGCAACGTGGACGTCGAGCGCGGCGAGGAGGAGGATGCAGTTGGAGATGGTGAGCTTCATGTTTTCGGAGGGATGAAAGATCAAGTGGAAATAGATCAGACAATGGATAGCAGGTAATAAGGATTGGAATCTCAGGCCGGCCTGAAGTAGTGAAGTTTTTGTGTAGTGTTTGATTGCTCGGATGAAGATGCTGTTCAGTTTGATATTGACACTTCACTTGTTGGAACACAGCCTTATATACATTTTCAAATATAATGATCGCTCGAAATCTTTTTTACATGACAATAGGCAACAGTTCCGGAATTCAACCTTCCCGATAGTTACTTTGTCTGTCTTGGGAGTCAAAACTGGCCAGACGGGAAAATCAACGGCAAACATTTGACACGATTCATCATGCAGTTGACAGGAGAATTCAAGGCCTACGGTAAAAGTCTCAAGTCATCTATGTTTGCATCCTAGGTGCATAATGCACTAGTTGTGGTCGTCTAGATCTGAATGTAAATCCCGGCAGTAGTAGGCCACATAGAGGGGTCAGTCTTGACCTAGCATCGCCTCACTACTACGTTTTCCTTCAACTATGACCAAATGTTTGTACGTCAAAAAGAAATTAACCGACGGGGAGTTCTAATGGTCTGATGTAGATCGACCCGTGTCGGCTCGTGAATATCGAACTTTAATGAAACCCGGGAATGGTAAATATGGGCCATGTTCGCGGCCCAGTTGCCTATCCCCTATAATTATTGTTAAGTTATTTGATACAAGGTAAGTAATATTCTTTGTTTCGAGTTGCAAAGTGAAGTTATTGTGTAAATTCCCAATCTTTTGGACTTTCTGCTACACTGACAATATCAACAATGAGGACTGAATCCTGTCCCATCCCCAACGCCACGCTGCTAACATGACCGACAACACCAACTTTTTCTCTACCCATTCCCCCACCATTCCATAAGCAACTTGCCCTCCTAGAAAACTTCTTATCTTTCTTTACGCCAAAAGCCTACTCCTTCTTCGACCTCTTACTATCCCCCCCCTCCAGCCCATTCACCTCCCCCTCCCCAGCCCCATCCTCATCCATCCTATGAACCGTCCCCGCCCCACCACCCAACATCGACTCACTCAAAACCCACACGCACCCAACCGGCCCCCCCTCACCATCCCCCTACCCTCAACAATCCACTTCCCCTCTTCATAAAAAAACTCCTGCACATTCTTCGTTGT
>NW_001914858.1:2320561-2323398 GCF_000226545.1 Podospora anserina S mat+
CTCTCGAAAATAATCCGCGCCCCATCTTCATCCTCCTCCTCATCCTCATCCCCTTCCCCCTTGGGGTCAGGGTTAAGGTTAGAACAGTCGGAAATAGCCTCAAACAACCTCTCCGTCTCCGTCTTTGGCCTCCTCCCCCCAACCGTCACTTCTTCCTCCCGTTTCTGGGAAGCGGGAATAAGCGTCAGCTCGACCGCATCCCACTCATCATCCCCCGACCCGCCCTCTGCGAGCTCAAGCTGGAGGTAGACGCTGCTGAACTCGCCTATTTTCTGCACAGCGTGGATGCTGATTTGGTGGTAGGGGATTGTCAGTCCGGCCTCTGCCTGTGGGGAGAAGAGGACGAGGTTTTGGGATGTGACGAAGACGTCGAGCGCTTGTTCGTAGGTTGTTGGGAGGGATTCGGGGGAGAGGGCGAGGGATTCGGGGGGGGTTGGTCGGGTGGTGAGGTCGAGGGGGAAGAAGGGGAGTTTGCCGAGTTGGGTGGGGGAGGTGAGCCAGGCTTTGGTGGAGGGGGAGTGGTGGTGGAGGATGGGTTTGGTTGGCGAGAAGAAGGAGGTTGGGGTGTGGGATTGGTGGTCTGGGAGGGGGGTGTAGTCGGATAGGGAGGGGGGGGAGCGGATGGTGGTGAGGGACATTTTGGCGGTTGTCGTCGTGGTATTGGTGAGGGTGGTATTGGTGAGGGTGGTATTGGTGAGGGTGGTTTTGGTGTTGTTTGGTTTGCGCTGGTCAAAGTCGCGAATGTTGACTTTGGGGAACGCCCGCTGGCAAGGTGGGGAGCTAGCTGGTTTAAGCTGCTGGAGCTGTCAAATTTTGGTGGGGTCAAGCTTGCGTTATCGATAACCTTATCGAGACGTCCCTCTTTCGTCATGCGGCTTGTGTGGCCAGGAGGGTTCTCGCGTGGCCAACAGAAACTTTGGAGCAAACGCGTGGCACTTCATACAAGAATCGTGTCAATTGATCACCTCGAGTTTTTTTAAACAGCAAACAGAAATTGCCATCAAATGATCAAATAAACGCGGCGAATCATCACCATGCACGACAACCGTATGTCGTCCTCCGTCCTCAACTCTACGGAAACGCGCTGACTAACACCATCATCCAAGGCTCCCACCCCTTCCTCCAACAAGTCCCCCTCACCGTCTCCCCCTTTGTCAACCTCCCTACGGCAACCACACTCCCATACACATACAAGCCCATGCCTTCCGCCCTCCCCCCATCAGCCTCGGGCATCACATCAGACTCGGCCGCTGGGGGCCCAGAACCGAAATATGTCGTCTCACCGTCTGGGCACGCGGCCCATCCAAACGATATTATCGCCTCTTGTCGAGCACTGCGAGATCACATTGCCAAACTCACGGCTGATGCCGAGGCGGAGATCAAAGCGATAGATGAGAGGATAAAGGCTGCTGAGCTGGCTGAGAAGAGGAGGCTAGCACCTGGTTGGCTGGATAGTGATGTAAGGGTTCTTCAGCCGGAGAGAAAGAGTGTTGCGCCTGATGGGTCTGGTATAGAGGGCTTTTGGCAGTTGAGTCTTGGGGAAGGTGGTCATGGGGAGGGAAATACTAGTCAACAGCAGCAAGGGCATGGGCCGGGAGGGGCGAGTGAGATGGCGGTGCCGGATGAGGGGGAGGAGCTGGATAGGGCTTTTGGGAAGCTTGGGATGGGGGGCCCGAAGTGATGTTGGCTAGTTATGATACATGATATTGCTTGGATACGCAGCGTGATGATGCGAGGGAGGGTTCAAGGCTCTACCCTAACCCTGGCAGCGGTGGTGGAGCTACCCCAGAAAGTCCACAGCTTGGCATTGCCGCCTCCCTGTTGGACAGATCAGATACCCAAAAGTTGCTTCAAAATATTCTCAGCATCAATTTTCTCTAAATCTGCGCATCCACCCTCCTGTCCGTCATATCAAGAATTGATCAGCCCAAATTTCTGACGTCTGATATACCCAATCCGGTTAGCGCCATCAATTTAAGTTCTGCTCCACTTCTCCAAAACCCGCCGCAGTCAAGTCGCAAAGTCGCGTCTCCCAAAGCTTGCCAGATTCTCGACCTTTTGCGACAACACCACCACCACCATCACAACCACCAACAAAACAACCAAAAATGGGCCTCCCGCCCCGACGCGCCCCTTCCCCCTCCGAGTCCGGCTCCGAATCCGGCTCCGGGTCAGAATCCTCCAGCAGCAGCGAAGACTCGGCCCCACGCAGACCCCTAATGGCCCGCCCAAAATTCATCCCCAAATCCCAACGCAACAAGACGCCCGCCCAGCTCGCCCGAGAGCAAGAATCGGCTCTGGCCGCCGCCGAGGAAGCCGCGCGCAAAGCCGCCGCTGACGCGTTGGTAGAAGAACAAATCGCCAAGGACCTCCTGGCTCGGAAATCAGGAAAAAAAGCCTGGGACGACGACGACGATGAAGAGAATAAACTCGAGGTGGACGACACTGACGATCTTGATCCCGAGGCGGAATATGCTGCTTGGAAGCTGAGGGAGTTGAAAAGACTGAAACGGGAGAGGGAGGCGATTGAGGCAAAGGAGAGGGAGCTGGCTGAGGTGGAGAGGAGGAGGGGGTTGACTGAAGAGGAGAGGAAAAAGGAGGATGAGGAGCACTTGCGGAAACAGAAAGAGGAAAGGGAGGGGAAGGGGAAGGTGGGGTTTATGCAAAAGTATTTCCATAAGGGGGCGTTTTATAACGATCAGGGGGCTGAGGCGGGGTTGGTGGGGAGGGATGTGATGGGGGCGAGGTTTGCGGATGAGGTTAGGAATCGGGAGTTGTTGCCTAAGGCTTTGCAGATGAGGGATACTGACTAAGGTCGGGAAGAAGGGGGCGACTTT
>NW_001914858.1:2323724-2419525 GCF_000226545.1 Podospora anserina S mat+
GAAAGATACCTTTGCAAAAGGCGAGCAAACTACTCGGCACCACCAACACATCCGGCCTCACATTCACCATCTCCCCCAACTTCAAATACCCCACATCCAACACCGCCCCGGGCCCAACCCCATCCCCCCTCCCCGTCTTGGGCAGCTTCTTCCTATCCGTCGGCGGGAACAGCGGGAAGTAATGTCTCTGCTCAACCAGATACCTGCACGCCCGTTCCAACAACCTCGGCTCCTGCGGTCTCCCCCCAATCAACTCCTCGTGTCTGAGCTCAAAGAGGACATCCTGGCTGCTAATACCAAGGACAATCTCGTTCATGCTCAGCGTCATGGGGTTGCCTATTACCTTTGCCGCTTTTGGCAAACCGAGTTCTTTGCGGGGGAAGGCGTCTTGAGGCCAGGACACGTGTTTATCTAGTACGTCACGCACCGAAGGGATGAGGAGGATGGTGATACTCGGGTTGGCGGAAGCGAGGCGGTTGAGGGAGGGGGAGATGAGGTATTTGAACACGGTGGACATTGTTGCTGTGTCGGGGTCGATGGACGAGAGGTATTCTTCTGGGAGGTCAAAGTCTCCTGACGCAATGAGAGGGTGTTCCATGTCGATGAAGGGGCCGGTGAGAACGAGCGCGTCGACGTAGATGTCGGCTGCTTCGTTGCAGAGGGCTTTGAGGGGTTCGAAATCGAGGTTGTCGTCTGCTGTGTACGGGCCAGAGGCGAAGATTACGTTCAGAGGGGCGGGGTCGGAGTCGGAGTCCATTGCGTCCGGGCCGCCGCGGAGACGCTGGATATGAGCGCCGAGGGAGTCGGGGGTGGAGGCGGCGTTGGGGAGGAGGGGGAGGTCGAGGATTTGGTGGACGGTGAATTCGTGTCCGTTGCTGTTTACGCCTTTCAGAGCGACGATTTGGCCGGGGAAGAATTGGTATCCTCTGAGCCTGGAGACGTTGAGAGGGACGCGGAGACCGCCACCCATTCGGCGCGAGGTTTCGAGGAGTAGGGAAGCGGCGTTGAGTTTGCCTTCTGAGGAGTCGGAGGCGATCCGGCCAACGGCAACGATCTCGGACGTGCTTTGGCTGGCGGCGCTGCCAAAGGCGGACTCTTCGAGCTTGTGGTGTTGCATAACGAGGGAGACAAAGTCGTCTATCCGGTCGTCGAGAATTTCGGAGGACTCGGATACCTTCAGGGCAAGGGGTTTGTAGGCCAATTTCTTCTGGTCAGAGGCTGCGGTGAGCTTGATTCGGGATTCGCTGAAGGGGGCGATAGGGGGCTCAGGCGCTGGGAGCTGGTCGTTGAGGATCTCGACTGTCTCGCCGGCATTGGCTCGGTCGTTGAAGGATGATGGTCTATCACAGTCAGCTCCTGCGTAATCCCGCACACATGTTGGAATTGAAGCTCACGGAATAGCACCCGTAGCGTCGAGCTGGTCGGCCAACTTGACTGGCGAACTGGCTGGCTCAGCCTTGACACGGCTGACTGCTGGCGTCCTCTTTGGGGCAACCTTGGAGGCCCTTCCAGGGCCTGGTGTGGTGAGGCTATCCAACATTCCAAAAACATCGCCGCCGCTGACTCTGGGGGCCCGTGGTGTTGATGAGATGCCCTTCTCGGTCTTGATCTTTACATGCGACCGACTGTTTCTTTCGAGGGTGTCATGCAAGTCTTGCTTGAAGTGTCGCAGTGTCTCGAGAGCTGTTTGTGCTGCGTCTATGTCCATCTTGATGCAATATGACTCCCATTTGAAGAACAGGTCCTCGACTGACAGCTGATGGAGGCGCATGATGGACCGCAGGTCGGCGACGACATCGGCTTCGAGCTCCTTGTTCCCTGAACCGAACTGCTCGTTCAGCTCTGCGACTATTTCTGTTTCCGACATGTTGTAATCTTTTCGACAGTTCCAATTCCGTGGATTCAATTTGTTATAATTAGGTGTCGGTGCTGTGCTGGCGACGTTGCTTGCTTTTGGTTACCTCGACCGAGGGCAGTTACTTGATCAATAATTATTTGGTTGGAGATGTCAAAGTGGGACGCGTTCGACGCGTCCAGGACCACTTAACGCGCTGCGGGGCATTCTAGGCCGCCTTAACTGGGCAGATTGAACAGGGGTTGCGCTGATCTCGGCGCTGAAAATTGCGACCCGCTGTTGGGTGCTCCCGAGCCAATGGCAGTGTTCAAACGGTGCCCGAGATGCAATTGAGACTGTTGGAACCGGGGTCTTGGGAGCGGTGGACATTGATTTCTGGCTGGGTTTCCCTATCAACCAACTGTTTCGTTGCCCTCTCTCTTGTTTCTTTTCCTTTGCTCTTCAGAACTTGCCTGGCTTTTCTTCTGCAGCTCCAGTTATTGCAATCTCGTCTGTCTCTTTATAGACCTATCCTGCCAACTTTGCTGCCCATACGAGGCACACGGAGTAACGGCGTCTTGGTTGCCCGATAGGTAATTGTCTGTTAAATTGGGGCCCCACCCCTTGCCAACTACTTATACCTCTTGCTAACCTCTTTTCAGAGTCTTTGGGCATACATCTCAACAACCCTTCCAAGACATCAACATGGCTGAGGTTCTCAAACTACCATTGCCCTTTCCCATTGCTGGCAGCCAGCCCAAACCACGCCCTTCCTTGGACGCCGAGCAGCAAAAGAAGTATGACTGGCTTCTCGAGCGAGTGAAGGGCTGGACAGAGATCCCCTCCACTAGCAAGGCTGGCCCTCCCACCGATAGCGAGAAGTTCTGGCTGACTAAGGAATGCCTGCTTCGCTATCTGAGGGCTACCAAGTGGAATCAGCAGGAAGCCGAGAAGCGTCTGCTCAAGACCCTCACCTGGAGGAGAGAGTATGGAGTGGAGGACTTGACGGCCGACCATATTTCCCCCGAAAACGAGACCGGCAAGCAGATCCTCTTGGGCTACGACAAGGAAGGCCGTCCCTGCCACTACCTCAACCCAGGCCGTCAGAACACCGAGGCCTCCCCTCGTCAGGTCCAACATCTCGTCTTTATGGTGGAGCGCGTTATCGACATCATGCCACCCGGGCAAGAAACCTTGGCGCTCTTGATCAACTTCAAGCAGAGCAAATCCCGGTCCAACACATCACCTGGAATCGGTTTGGCACGCGAGGTCCTCGACATTCTTCAGAATCACTACCCCGAAAGATTGGGCAAGGCGCTTATCATCAACATGCCCTGGGTAGTGACTGCCTTTTTCAAGCTCATCACACCGTTCATCGACCCTCACACACGCGAGAAGCTCGCGTTCAATGAAGACATGAGCAAGTACGTACCGACGGAGCAGATGTGGTCCGAGTTCAGCAGCGGCAAGCTCGCTTTCGAGTACGATCACAGTCAATACTGGCCAGCTCTGCAGGAACTTTGCAACAGAAGACGGGAGGCTAGGTGGCAACAGTGGGTTGCTGGTGGGAAGCAAATTGGCGAGTCGGAGGACTACCTGGCTGGTGCGACTGCGGCTGCAGTTGGCTCTGCGACAGAAAAGACTGCCACTGCACCTGCGGTTGAGGGCAAGACGGCCGAGATCACAGCATCAGAAGCTGCCCCGGCTGTGCCCGCAAACTAGGTGCGCGGTGTCAGAGCACGTGTATAGCCCTTCTTGTGTCTTCCTGGAGCTGCAGTTTAATAACCTTACGTAGTCTAATGCTTCTTTTGGCCTTTCACATGTTTTGATACCGGTGTCCAGCTCGGTGACTCTGAGCAAGGCGCCACATTCTTTGTTTGGTTGGCAGCATTGGCCAGCTAAACGAGCCTGGTTAGCGGGCAGCGGGAGGATTACGCGGCTGGCAGCGCATGGCTTCGGAGACATACGACAGCACAATTGGTCTGCATGGTTTCCATCTGGTCAGTACTTTCGAAAAGATAAGACCAAAGACGACACTTTATTCACCTATATATCGGCAGTGTAGCCCGTCTCGGTGGTCGTTGATCAGCTTACCCTCAATGGCCAACACCAGCCTCTCATCGATTTACGTACATTCTTCGACCACCAGCCGACGCTTGAAAGCCACAGCGGCCGGATTCGCTAATCAAACAAACACCCTTCAAATCCCAAAGCTCAGCCATCACAATGTCAACATCACCCCCAAAAACAACCGAAGCCTGGACTTACACCTCCCCCTCAACCCCCCGCACAGCCCTCACCCTCACCACCTCCCACCCTCTCAACTTCCCTCCCTCCAACTCATCAGAAGAAACCCTCCTCATCTCCGTCTCCCACGCAGCCCTCAACCCAGGCGACATAGTCAGCTTAACCGCCATGCCTTTCTTCCTGCACTCCACCCCCTCCGCCGTCCCAGCCTTTGACTTTTGCGGCACCGTCCTCCGGTCCCACAACCAGGCAAGATTCTCCCCGGGGGACAATGTAATCTGCTTCCCACCCCTCCCCCACATGCTCAAGACAGGAATCGGCGGTCTCCAGAAGATTGTCCCCATCCCGGCAAAATACTGCGTCAGACTCCCCCAAGGAAAGAAACCCATCGACGGGGCGGGGTTGATGCTTGCCGGTTGCACCGCCTTGCTTCAAGTCCGTCAGGCGGGGGTAAAAAAGGGGGATAGAATCCTTGTTGTTGGGGCTAGCGGTGGGGTCGGGAGCGCGGCGGTGCAGATTGTTCGTGATGTTGTTGGGCTGGGGGGGTATATCGCTGGTGTTTGCTCTGGTCGGAATGAGGGGTTGGTTAGGTCGCTGGGGGCGGATGAGGTGGTGGATTATACGCTTCACAAGGACCTGCCTGGGTATTTAACAGAGAGGTTTGGTGGGGAGGGGAGGCGGTTTGATCATGTTATTGATGGGTATGGGAATCAGGAGTTGTATAAATTCTTGTGCTGGGTTTTTGAAGGAGGGGGGGGTTTATGATGCGGCTAGTATACACTTACGCTTCGTATAGGTTGTGGGATTTGGCTGGGGTCGGTGGTGACGATTGGGTTGAAATATACTCTGGCCGAGGGCGCAGTGGTTGGGGGGGACGGGGAGGGAGGTTCAAGATTTGTAGTTTGGGTGATCCGGGGTTGGAGATGATGGAGTTGTTGGCGGGGATGCTTGGGGATGGGAGGGTGAGGGTGGTGAGGGATAGTGTTTGGGGGTGGGGGGAGGTGAAGGAGGGGTTTGATGTGCTGATGGGGGGGCATGCGGCTGGGAAGGTGGTCATTAGGGTGGGAGAGGGGGAGGAGTGAGTTGGGGGGTGGTGTAAGATGTGAGTGAGTTTCTGTAGTGGAAATACTTGAAATACCCTGCTCTTGGAGGACATACCTAGATAATGGTGATGAACAAACCCTTCCATCATTTTGACTGTGAAAAACTTGATGTCAGGTGAGATAGATGCAGTACTCTGGGTCCTTGGATGTAGTTGCAAACCGTTCTGTAGGCCTCAGCGCATGCTGAGATATGCCCCTGATAGGTATCTACCTGGCCACGTCGTAGACAAAATAATACCTACTTTAAATCAGTAAAACGTGTCACAGCCATAAACCTACATCTCTTTAAAGGGGAAATGGGTCTCTTGTATATATCACAAGGTCTGTTGACCATCTTTCGAGGCCTACTTACCATCCTGGGAGGCCTGTTGGCTACCTAGGTACCAATTAACAGATACCGGCATCGTGATTGGCCCCCTCACTCCTTTGCGAGGCTGCAAACGAGGCCATCAGTATCCGATGTCTCTTCTTCAACACAACCTCTATTCTCATGTCACGACGCTTCTTTTTCCAGAATTCTTCCATCTTCACCGCGTCCCTCCTCTTGAATAAAGTATTGAAACAGACTATCCTCAGCTACACACCACCCAGCGTCATGAACACCATCCTGTGTGACTGCGGCAAGCGCGTAGCCAACGCCCAAGCCCTCAAACAACACAAACTCGACTCCCCAAGACACAACACAACCTCGTGCGAATGCGGTGCTCGCTTCGTCACACCCGAAGCCCGCGATCAACACCTCCGAGATTCCCCGCTACACACACAGAAAGACCATCCTCAAAGCACAACTCAGAGCCCACACAACAACAACAACAACAACAAGAAGAAGAAGACCTCTGTTCAGAGTACCCCAAACATCCCAGCAGAAACCACCACAGTCCCTGCTGAGCCCAAACCTCTGACTGAAGCCAAGACTGAAAAGCCCAACTTCCAATGCTGCGGTAAAAAGTTCAAGACCAAAAAAGCCGTGCTCCAACACCAAGCAGACTCGCCAAACCATCACGGCGAAAGCCCAAAGAAAGCTCCAAGAAAGAGAAGAAGCGGCGATCGAGTCTGGGCCGCACCACAGACATCGAACTACAGATTCCAGTTTCCAGAGTCAGACATGGAGTACGGTGCTTGCGACAAGGACTGCGGCTGGTGCGGGAACTGCATGAGAGGCCTTGACATCTGATAATAACAATGATGCTTATTCGGTTGCAAAGTGTGTGTGTACATGCGACACTACACCAGTTTTTGCCTCCCATCCCTGGGGCCCCTTAAATACAGCAATATGTCCTCCTTCTCTATACATCTCTGCCAAAAGAACAAAAGCTTGCGCTTCCAACATGCATCAAAATGGTGGTATAGAACGCCCAAAAACACCCAAATGTTTCCCTTGAGAATGCAGCACCACAAAAAGAAAAAAAGAAAAGAAACGACCCAGTTGGGAATTTTTCTAACCAACCACCCCCCCCCCCCCCCCCCCCAAACAAACCAAACATTACTTTTCATACCCCATATATACACCCTCACCCCTCATCACTCATCATTTCCCCCTTTCACTTCTTCACCCCCTGTTGCCGCTCCTGTTTACTCATAAACTCATCTATCGGATTCTCCCTCTCCTCCACCGGCGGCGTAAACTGCCTACTCAACCGGCTCATGCTCGCCCTCCCAAACTCCGCCGAAGCCATCTTCCTCACCCCCGGCGGCCTCTGCTGCCCACTACCCCCCCTCCAACCAGGCATCAACCCCCCCCCACCACCACCACCACCACCGCTCTCCAACCCCGGCCCGGGCGAACTCGCGCTCGTCACAGTCTTCAAGCTCGCCACATCCCCAAACCCAGGCTTCCTCCCCCCCCTCTCATCATCCCCCTCCTCCGCGTTCCCCCCAACCACAACCGTGCAACTCTCCCCTTTCTCCAACCGATTAGCGTGCATCCCCAACACCTCCATCACACCCTCCATCGCCTCCATCTCCTGCGCCAGATCCTGATCCGTCGGCCAAAATGTCTTCTTCACCGCCGCAACTCCCAGCTCAAAAACGCATAGCGCAGACAGAGCAAGAAAGTGAACAATCCACCAGTACCCCTCCTTTCCGTACCCCGTCAAGAAGTTATCACCGACAATGTAAGGACCGAGCGACGGCTTAAAGATGACCGCCAACAAGATGTTCCACAGCCACCACCCAAAGATGGAGAGAAACAACCCGACAAAGATGATTACGTTCCTGTTCCTCACTCGCAAAAAGAGCTTGAGGTTGATAAACACCACCGCCAGGGAGAAAGCCAGCGTGCCGACCGAGTAGAGGTCTGTCTCGACTGGGTAGGGCGCGAGAGTATAAAGGTAGTAAACGCAGTTGAAGATGATGACTGATTCCGTTATTCCCAACACCATCCAGTACACCCAGAGCTTGAAATTGAAACCCTGAGATTTCTGACCAAAGGAGTAGAGTTCTGGAACGGCCAACAGGGTTTCGGCCGAGAGGTCCGTTTCGAGAATGCCGGGGAGGATGACGCAGAGAGAGGTGAACAGTGTGTTGAAGACGGCGAGGGAGGTGGACTCGAAGATGGAGGTGCCGGTATAGCCGTTGTAGTGCTGGTATTGAGCCTGGATGAGGTAAAAGACGATTTCTTTCCAAAAGGTGGCCAAAATGTACTTTCCCGTGCGGGCGTAGCACCAGCGGCCGTGGACAAACAGCAGGCGTGACAAGAAGCGGAATTGGCCAATCGAGTAGTCAGAGATGCGGGCGGCTTGGGTGCCTTCGCGGCCGTTGATGCCGATGCCGAGATGGGCGCATTGAAGCATGGCCACGTCATTGGCGCCGTCTCCGATGGCGAGGGTCACTGCTGAGGGAACTTGGCGGCGAATGCATTTGACCAGGTTAGCTTTCTGAGAGGGTGAGGCGCGGCAGCAGATGACCGAGTCGACGCGGGCAACAAGGTCGAAGAAGAGCAGACGAAGTTGGGGGTCGTCGTCGACTATGGTCAAGGTCTGTCCATCAATGACGACCACTGAATGAGGAGCCATGCCTCGACTGACATCAGTCAAAGTAGCATTAATACGGTCCTGCAGGTCGCCATGGCTGACGTCGAGAATGTAAACCTCAGAGAAGGGCTTGCAAATTCTGGCCGAGTGGGCAATGTTGATGGCAGTCTCGCGCTTGTCACCAGTCAACATCCAGACTTTGATGTTGGCTCGGCGGAGCTTGTCGATAGTCTCGGGGACACCCTGCTGGAGCTTGTCTTCAATCGCGGTCGCACCGGCCAGCTCGTAATCCTGCTCGATAATCTCGGCGGCATTCTCGATCTGTTCCTGGCGATTGACAAGACTGGTGGTAGCCTCGAGATAGATCTCTTTCCACGCCTTGTACTCATCCTCTTCCAAGTAGCGGTAAGAGTACATCAGGGTCCGCAGGCCTTCGGTAGCAAAGTCATCAACATGCTGAAAGCACCGCTCAAAAACGGCACCCTCGTTCACAGCAAGTTGCTCGTCGACCATCCCATCCAAAGGATCAAACGCAGCTAACCGAGCAAGCTCCAAAGACCTGTTTCGCGCCATGGACTGGCGCGGAGTCTGATAGGCCTCTTCATTACCCGGCGCATCCAAGCCATCAGCTTCACGCCGAGCAAGCCAGTTGTCAAGACCTTCAGAAACCATTGACTTTCGCCAACTGCTCTTCCTGTCCAAGGCAAGCGATCTCCGCATGAGATCCATGCTGCGACGCTGTGCCGCCGCCGGGGTCTGCAAACTAGCACGTCGCTGAAAAGCCTTCTCTTGCTCGACACTCTTGCGCATGCTGGCCCTGCGCTCAACAGCAGTAGCAGTCTGCATAGCAAGAGTCCTCTGCTTCAGCCGAGGCAGGATCACACTGTCGGCACCCTTGGTAAAGACACAAATCCTGCCATCCGGCATGCGAAGAACAATCGACATGCGCTTCCGCTTGCTGCTGAACTCAATCACGTCCAGGATCTGGTAAGTCTCTTCAGTGTCCGCGCCAGTCCCGTGCTCCATTCTAACAGTGACAGATTCCGTGGTTCTTTTGACGACAATGTATCCAAGCTGTGCAGCAGCCCTCACCAAAGCCAACTCGTCGGGAGACGCAGCCTGATAATCGATTTTGCCGTTCTCGTCCTCCTCGGGAAGACAAGTGTGGCAAAGAGCCAAACAAAGGATGAACTGCCGCGCCTGGCGGGAAAAGGGCGTGTTGGGCTTCTTCTGAATGTAGTCAATCATCTCGTCCGTCCTCAGCTCAGGCTGAGCATTTGTCGGGCGAACAGACGACTTCCAACCAGAAAAGGAAGGCCGCTGGGACATGGAGGGTCGTCCAGATATGGAAGGGCGGCCGCCTTCAGGAGCAACATAGGACACGTCCATGTCGTGTAGCCATGCTGTGCCCGCCACACTCATCTTGCGGAACTGCATCAGATTCTCAGTCAGAGTGCCCGTCTTGTCGGAAAAGACATAGCCCACACACCCCAGATCTTCCAAAATGGTCGTGGTGTTGAATTTCGCGGGTGTGTCGTTGACCTCGTCGTACATCTCAACATCATGAAGCAGCAGAAGCTGACCCAGCTTCACCAACTCCAGCGAGACGTACATCGACAGCGGAATCAACGTGTTGAGCGCAATCAGCATCGAGATGAAGACGTGGCTCAGCTGAACTGTCTCTCCGGAGAGATAGAAAGCCCTCCACTCCTCGTCCCTCCTCCACATGGTATACCCAGCCGTCAGACCGCCCGCAAGAACAAAAACAAAGACCACCAAAAGTAGCACAATCCGATTCAACGACCGCTGCATCTTTGGCGCCTTCGCCCTAACATTCTTGTTGGCGTTCATCCTAATCTTGCACTCCTCCCCGGTATTAATCACCAGCCCCGTCGCCTCCTTGGTATTCCTGAGCGTCGAACCCCTATACACAACCTCATTCAACGTCAACGGCCTCGTCTCCCCACCCACCGTCACCCTCCCCTCATAATTATAAAGATCAATGTTCGGATCCTCCGACACGACCTCGGCCTCCACCGCGCCCATCCCCGCCACGGAAGCGCAATGCTTCGCCAGCAACGGGCTCGCCTGCTTGCTCTTCAAGTTCGTCTCCCCATCCAACGCCATGGTCTCAATATACGCAATCCCGTTCTCGTTCGTCGCATGCAAAAGCACAATATCCGCCGGCACCGCATCATCCCTCTCCAACCGAATCACATCTCCCACCCTAATATCCTGCCACTCCGTCCTCACCCACTGACTCGGCTTCTCCTCCACCACCCCCCCTTCACTCTCCGTCCCCTTCAGCTCAAGCACAGTCATCTCCCCCTCCTCCCCTTCCGTCTTCTTGCCCCCCCTAACCAAACCGCCTGGTAATCTCCCCTTCCTCCCTTGCCCTCCCCCAGCCGCCGCCTCGGGATCCAAGACCCAAGCCCCGCTCCTATTTTCCCTCACGTCAAGCTTGTACCTCCTATAATCATCCCACCCTTCCTTCGCCATGCTCAAAGCCACAAAAGCCAACAACGGCCCAATAGTCGTGTACGTCCCCGTCGTCGACAGACCCGGCACCATCTGCAGAATACCAATCACCAAAAAGTAAAAGTTCGCCAGCTTCTTAAACTGGAAAAACAACTGTTTCGGCAAGAAGCTCCAGATGGTGTACCTGCTCGATCTAATCGCGTTGGACACATATGGCTTCCCCGTTCTCTCATCCTTGAACGGTTTCCTCCTTGCTCTTCCCGGGGACAGCAAAATGTGGCGACCGTCTTTGCTCGGAGGGATAGGTTTCTGGCGGAGGAGGGTTTCGAGGACGTATTTCTTGTAATAAGGGGCTGCGAACTTTTTGAACGAGTGCCATTGTTTACGGGTTGTTTGTCGGTGGCGGGCTTTTTGGCGGGAGAGCCAGTTTAAAGGGACGGAAGTGTAGCTTGTTCGGGGTTCTCCGTCGTCGTCGTCGTCGTCGTCGGGTGTGGCTGAGGTTGCGGGAGCCATATTGTTCGAGGTGTTGTTGTTGTTGTTGTTGTCGTTGTTGTTGCTGCTGTTGTCCAAGGCCAGCTGCTGGACGTCGGTGTTGCGCCTTTCGTCAAATGTTTGGCGGGGGCGGGTGAGGGAGATCCTTGACTCTTCTATGCGCGAGACGGTAGGGGCTCGGTAGGCACTTTGGGAGCTGGTGGAGATTCGCCCTGGTGGTAGCGGAGGGGAGAGGGTGCTGTTTTCCTGCGCGAGCTGTGTTGGTGACGGGCCGAGTTGTTGCGATGATTCGAGTTTGTACAGTCCTGTTCTGACTCTAAGCGCTGGTGGCGGTCGTCGTGAACTGCTGCTGTCCAAGGAGTGACGAGCTCGAGGAAGACCACTGGCGAGAGTTGGGGGCGAGCTCAGGGATGGTCTCGTGGGCGTGTTTGTACCGCTGCGAGAAGACGGCTCGCGAGGCTCTGGCAGGGAGATTTGCGGGACACTGGGCGAAGTAGGCGCGGGTTGCGAGGTCTGTAACTCGATTTGCTCAAGCCTCGTCCTGAGCGCCTCTGCGGCGTCATGGTGGCTCCCTGGCGCCATGCCACCGAAATAGTGCTAGAGCTGACGAACGACCTGCGCGCGCAAAAGACAAAGGGCTCGGTGGAACAAAGGGATTGGGGGAGGATGAGGTGGGTGGGATGGGGGCGTGTCAAGGTGCGGCTGGCATGACCCGATTGGTGGTGTCCTTGCTTGTCTAGGACAAAGGGAGGTGGGAGGATGCTGTGGTATGGCAAGGAAAAACGTGTTGCAAGCAGTGAGGCCAAAAAGAGAAAAGAGAGCAAGTGTGACGCTCGGTAGAAAGCTGGGAACACCTCGATGTATGCTTGGCGGCTGAAATGCTTGAAGTCCGATATGCAAGGATCCCGGCTGCTTCTGTCGGTCCCACGTTTGTCGCAACCCCCCCCCTGCGCTGCGCGCGCGCGTGCCGAGTTTTGTGTTGTGGCTGTGATAATCAGATGGGTCCAGAAGTCAACTCAGAACAAGACAAAGCCCGATCCTAGAATCCACAGCCTGACGTTCTCGCCGTCTGTCGTAGTGATAATGTTGAGAAAGTGTTGCAAAAAACTGTCTACAAGAACAGGTGGCCTGTGCAAGTGATTGGATAGGAATGCAACCGGCCGGAAACAAGTCCTCGACACAACACCATTCATCAAATCAAGAAAAAAAAAGTTGGCAAGTCCAGACACCGCCGAGGTCCTCTTCCAAGTCCGCACCGCAACAAGAAACCCCACTAGATCATCATCCGCGCAACACTCATATCCACCATCCGGCCAGCTCGCCATCATCGTCCGGCCCCGTTCTGTTATCAATCGCTCTCCTCCGTTCCACCCCGTCCGGCCTTTTCTAAAACCCCGTCTCTCCTACCCAGCATATGCAAAGAAAGTCTACTACACGGTTCCAACCCCACCGCTCATTCTGGGAATACACCTCCGGTTAAACCTCTTGGCTGATCCGTACACACAACACAAAGTGGCACCCCCCATGCCACCCCCAGCTCCGGTATCCATTCACCGCATTCGAGTTGCCTGTTTGAGCTCCCGTATAAAACCACCACCTGACCCCAACAACGCCACACCACATCTTGGATTGCGGTGTGTGGTGTGTGTGGTGTGTGTGGTGTGTGTAGTGTGGACCCCTATCCTCTTCTTCCAAGTCTGAAGTTGCAGCGAGTGACAGACACCACCTGTCATATCAACGACATGCAATCGTGTCCATGGCTCTGGAACCTTAAAGATGACAGTTTTGACAGGTTTGACAGTAACAAGTTTAAACCTCCCGGCTGTGCATTCACTCCCAATCTAGCACCCATTGCTAAATCCAACCTGACATCCATCAAACCTGTCAGAGACCGGCCTAGAACCCAACCCTATATAGTACCTTACCTACATAGCAGCGGCAGGCAAAAAAAAACTAAAAAATGACCTTACATCAGATCTCACACTTCATGCAAAGGGGGGCACAGTGTCTCCCCTCCCCTTTCCATCCGGCCTCCAACAGCTCTGCTGTGCCCCAAATTATGCAACCGAGAAAGCTTGTCCAGCCTTAATCATCACCACCATCTTTTCCCTTTCCCTCTCCCTTTCCACCAGGCAAAAAGACATCACCAGCTGGCTGGCGACACGCGAATGCAACGGCGCGATTTTATTTCTTGGCCCCTCCATCCTCTCCCGTTGTTCCAGAGCCAGCGCATGCGTAACTCATCCGGGCGGCTCGCTGCAGGTCATCTGCATCTCATCCCCTCTCCTCCGGGCACTGCTTGGACTCGAGGGATGGGAGCTTCCGTGGTAGGGCCTTCACGAAGCTTACCCTCCTCCCCAACCTAACCCCACGCTTATCAGCCTTATCCACTGCTGTCAAAGCGTAGCCTTCATCACGTAATGCCGTTCCTATCTATCTACCTTGTAATCGTGAGATCTTGTTAGACCTATGATCCATTCACATGGAAAGAGCACAAAGTCAGTGGTATTGTGTTTTCAATTAGGATCCTGCCGTGAAGTCATAACCTAACACCCCACAGCACCAAAATAGCAGCTGAATAGCAACAAAGTGGCGAGTCCATTCCTATATGTATGCACACCACTCCGGGAATCCTCTCTCTCTCTCTCTCTCTGTCTCTCCATCCATCGAGACTTCTTTCACCCCTTCTCTCCTCTCCCCTTCAGTCCCCGGCCCGGCCTCTGGTCCTGCTCTGTCTCTTTTCCTCTCCTGATCCCGCCATTTTGCTATCGGCGCCTTCCCAAATCAACTCCCTGTTCCCGAATCCGCCTTCCCAGTTATACGCAGCGCAAGAAAAAGCCCCAGTATTAGAACCTCGGTACCAGATAAATCAGCCTCCTGGGCCTCGCCATTCATCGCTTTTCTCGGAGCCCACCAGGTTGTTTTCCTGGCAGACCACGAGCTCAAAGAAAACAAGAAAAATATCGGAATAAATAACGAAAAAGGGAATAGTTATTAAAGCCTTTCCCAGGACCGCTGCAAGACACAAAAGTCCTCGGAGTATCGAAATTTGATGGACGAAGAAAATAATCCGCAAATCAACATGACGAAAACGCAACGAAGTGGGATGCCAAACGAGATGTGAAAAAGTCCGGAACCGCTGTGCCAGACGAGCACGAAGAGTGGGTATCGTCATGCAAAGTCGTGGCTAAATGATGAAATGGGACAAGAATGAAATTCAAAATAGATTTCGATGGTGGGGGGTCGAGTTTGGCAGTGTAGATCGGAGATGAGTGAAATATGTCGTGAACTTTTGGTGTGTTGGAAGCTAGGAAAGATAACCACGAAAGCTCCCTGGTATGTACAACGAAAATCCTCTCAAAACGCCGCAGAAAAAGCCGAACCGAAAACCGTTTCCTATTGGGCCTGGACGCTTTCTGGCGACAGAGAAGCCGGATCCACGTCGTAATGTTTGAGATCCATGTACTGGTTCAGCTCTATCTCGCTCTGGCTCTGCTCCATGAAGGGCGAATGTGGGTGAAGCGGCAACGTCATGGTGTGCTTGTTGCCTGGGTACATGTCATTCATACTGCCGTCATCGGAAATGGCCGAACCATCGCACATTGGCGGCATCGACATGGGAGGAGATTCGCCGACAATGGCCGGGTCGGGATGGTTGAATGAGAGCGGCGAGATGGAAGGCGGAGGAACACCCAGGCTGGCAGGATTCACCATGGGCGAGAAAGTACCGCTATATGGCGTGAAGCTGCCAGCAGGAAGACCGTTGGGCTCTGGAGCTTGCGAGGCAAAGTAGTTGGGGCTCGAGAACTCTGATGGCGAGGGGGCTGTTGTCGCGGAGAGAGGATACTGGCGCATGTCCAGACTGCCGAAACCAGCACGGGTGTCGATCCGCAGATTTGGCCCGATGGGACCAAGCATGTTGGGCTGCTGGGGAATTGGGCTGAAGATGTGTGGATTCTGCGTGTGTGGCTGGCCCTCTGGCTGAGTGATGTGGAAGCTCGGGGGGTTTTGCAAAAGCTGCATGGTCTGGAAGTCGATGGGACCTGGCACACTGCGACTACGCTGTCTCTTGTGGCCTGGCCCACGCATCATCATGGTGTGATGTTGAGCAGCAATTCCCCACTGGGTTTCCTGGAACATGCCCACATGCGGCTGAGCAAAGTTTGGCTGAGAAGAGGGTCTGGCCTGGGGCGACACGGGGGCAGACATGGAGAGCGTGTGGAGCTGGTCAAACATCGGGGGAGGAGGAGGAGGCGGCGCGGTATGACGGTGCATGAACGACTCCAGGCTGACCAATTTGGCCAATTGACCGCTCAAAGCCTTGGGGTTACCACCGAGGTGGTGGGTCATGCAGCGAGAAGCTTGCAGGTCTTCAGTGAAGTCATTCACCTGGATGAAGGTCGAGGTGGTCGCCGAGTCCATGTAGAAGAAGGGAGCCTCGAGCAGCTCAATCGTGATTCCAGCGTGGTGATCATCCGAGTTGTTGAGGTAGATGTTCTTGATGTAGGAGAATGGGTACTCGATCTTGTAGCCAGCCTGCTCGTTGTTGATGTAGTAGGTCATGGTGCACTTGTCAGGGGAGTAGAAAACGATGAGATCCATCGCATTCTGCCCAACACGGGTCCATCTTCCGATGGTGAGCGAGCGGCAGTTGAGATGATGAATCACTGAAAGCAATCAGTCAGCTCACGTACTTGGCTATGCCGAATTAGAAAAACAACTTACAAACTTTGCCCTGGCCACCCTGCTCGGCGCCCATCATGCCCTGGTGTCCATAGGGGAACGGACCCGGGCGACCGAAGAAGCCAGGGATGCTCTTTCCGGATTCCATGGCTTGCATGGCAAGATATTGGCGCATAGATTCAGGAATCATGGTATCCAACTCCTCGCCGCTTTCGAGGCTCTTCTTTGCGAGCATCTTGATTTTGGCACGTCTTTGTGAGTGGTTAGCGAAGATTCGAACTATCGACAAAACACACACAAAACTTACCGGTTCTGGAACCAGATCTGAACAGACCTCTCGGTCATGTTGATTTCCTCCGCTATCCTCTCACGAACGGTAGCTGTGGGTGTGGGATTCTTGTTGAACTCAATCTCGAGCGTGGTCAATTGATCTTGAGTGGCGCGCTGTCGTTTTTGGTTCTTCTGCTGCTGGGTGAGAGTGCTCTTGCGGGGCGGGCGCCGCGAAGCGCTTTGCCCGGGCTTCGTCTCCATCTTCATGTCCTTGGTGGGAGTGGTGGCATTAGATGCTGGCAATGAGGATTTGGTGGAGCATGGCGAAGTCGAGAGCTGAGGAGTGTGGAGGGTCAGGCCCTCCTCTTGCTTGACCACGTCGGTAGCCATTTCGGGCCCGGTGATCTTGCTGAATTCTTCTTGTTGTGTTGTTTTATCGTCCAAGGGGTATCACCAATTAATAAGGGTAGATAAATGTCGCGATTAGGCAACGATCGCAGTGATGTCGTCCAAATTCAATTCCACCTAGATTGTTGCGCAGATATCACTCGGCCTAGGCGGATGTGTCGAGATGGTGCGATATTTTTCAAATCGTAGCTCGGTTGTCTGGTAGGGAGGTAGGTGTAGATTGTTGTCGCGACTCGACAAATAAATGCTGGAAAACTATGATGGGAAAAAAGCAGTTGCAAAGGAGCGTCGGTCCTGAACCAAGAAGCTGGAGCAGGAGGAGGTGGTAATAATAATATGCGATCGCGTTAGGTCGTAGGTAGTAGTAGTACTAGTCGGTCGGCGGCGATGATCGAGATCGTCGTCGGCGAGGGCGAGGGCGAGGGCTAGGGCTATGGTGTTGGGGCTGCGAAGGCAAAAATGGGACCCGGAAGGAGTGAACGGGTCGCAATACAATTGAATTAGTTTATTCTAAAGAGAGTGACTGTGGTGAGAAGCAAAGCAAGAAGTGGGGGGGAAGGAGGGAAGGAGGGAAGGATGGGCTGCCGAGCGAGCGACGTGGTGATGTGGACGATTGAGGTTGACGAAAAGAGAGACTGGGGAAAAAAAGAGCAGCACGGGGACATGGGGCTTCAAGAAGGAAAAGCAAAAAAGCGAGGGAACAGAGAGAGGCCCAGCGTCCCACTCCCACGCACTGGGCGGGTCTGGCGGCCCCTCGCCCGTCAAGCGCTCCCCAGAGCGACTGTCCAGCCAATCGCGGGACACCAGCTGCAGCCGTACAGTGCGCGCGCCAACTGTGCACCCACCGCACCACGAACCAAGAGCTCACTCACACCCATCATCGGACCTGATGAGGGTGACCACACCAACAACACCCACCCACGCCGCATCCAAGTGCCAGGGCATTCTAGTGTACTACTTTCTTAGGTCCGGTATGTTTCGTTATTTCGTTTCTCTGAATCCAAGATAACTGTTCAGTCCACAGCAAGAAAAAGCCTGCTCGCTTCTCGGGGCCAGGGCTTTTACTGTTGTATGTATGCAGAGCAGTGAAACAAGTGCGACACGATTTGGACCAGCTTCTCCGCGTCCCCCCATCCGTACCTGACGCGAAGCCAGCGGCACCTACCAGGCACTACGGATACCTCGACAGCTGACCAGCTCCGAGTGTTTGCCTCAGTGTCTAGGATTCCGTTTATCAGCCCCTTTCACCACACTCAATTCTCACTGGTTTCCTGGTCTGGGCTCTGCGAAGGGCGTTCTGGCACCCCAACGTGCCCAAGTAGGCATGGCCAGCATGGTGGCCTGGTCTTAATAGGGGTCGTTCTGCCCCCCAGGTGCCCAGCAACCCGAGCCTCGATTCCGATATTCTACACTCTGGGCCGCTCCAGGCCACATCACCGCTCTGCCAGGACACTTAGGATGAGCTACCTCTGCCTCCCACGCAAGGGACACATCGAGAGCTGTGTGTGCTTTGCTGCCGTTCGTCACACAGCGATCCGCAGACACGACTCGAGTCACCAAACACTGCAACCCGATGTGAAGCTCGTGAACCACAACCCCGCCAGTCCCTTGCTGCTGCCCACAGTTTGGCGGGTCCTGCGGGTGTTGGTGCGTGGCCAGAGCATTTCTCAACGGCGCACTCTGACCACCTCTCACCACGCTTGTCCTCTTTGGTCTCTACCCGACAAGGAGTTCACGACTCAATGAACAACACAACTTTCGCTGGAATACCGGGCTCAGGGCCATTGTTGGTTGCCGATATCTTCTTTGAGGTCCCAGAAACATCATCCTCGACCGAGAGACCCATTTCAAGACAACCTGCTGGAAATCTGTCGGTGTTCACTTCAAAAGGTTCGGCGCAACAGGTGGACCAATCACAACCTTTCTGTTCCACACTTGCAGTTGGGGGTTAGGAAAAGGGGAAACAGCAGTGACCAGCACCACGCCAAGTCGCGATCCCGTACACAGTGCGTCTGTCGGGCAGCGAGCAGCAGCGCATCGTGGAGCTTTTCGGGGCCTGACCGGCCATCCGGCACTGGCCCTGGAAAGGACGGCCAAAGTCCCCGGTGGTGATCATATCAGAACCACGGAAACAAGGATCTGATAACCTCCACTAGGTACAGTTCTGATACGAATATATATGGAGGAGCTCGACGGATAGTCCATGGCAACAGCCGTGTACAAGAGTCTCCTGTGCTTCATACTTCGACTGCCCCCCCACCTTGGTTCGGCCGGTGGTGCTTTTTTCCTGATGTTTGCAGAGCATCGCCACCGCCTGTGGCACAATGCATCTGCTGTTCCTGCAGAAGCGCAGTGTTTCCCTCGACACTGTGTGCCAACCTGCCGTGTTCCTGCGTTAGTGTTGCTGTTCCTGCGGCGCCGGCGTCAGCAGCAGCACTCCTTTTTGTGTGCAGTAGGACGGAGAATCCCACGAGTAGGTAGACGCTCGATTCGGCAGGAGTGTGGTTTGCGTCTCCCTTCGGTCGCGATGGATCGGATTGTGTGGACCATTAAGAAACAACGCACAGCAGAACACCCTCAAGCCGTACTGACGGTCCCGTTCGACCTGCCTCACGAGTTATGGACCGACCTGTAGGTACGGACATATGACCAAATCGTCTCAAACCACCGGCGTACCAGGTCTGAGATTCTGACAGTCTGGCGTCTTATCCGACAGATGACAGGTAGGTACAGTAGTTCCCCTCCCAAAGAGGAGTTTTCAAGAGGGGAACGGCGTTAGCAGCTGGCTGTCGGAATGCATGCTGTGCAGGGCTGCCTGTGGAGGATCAAGAAAGTGACCCAGAAATAGAAAAGAAAAGAGGGAACCCCATTCCTGTCGACTCCGGCATTCGCCCACCACACCATTTCAAGCCTCTTGCTCCAACCAGCATAGATAGTCAGGGGCATGCGTACAACAACATACGGTATATACATCATGTACCCGTCAATTCTCGGCCTTGGGGAATAGCTGTTGGTTCCGAGACTTTGGAGATCTGGACAGCGACACACAGACAGCAGCAAAGCAGATCCCTACGCTACGGTAGTGCACTGTGCTCACACTGTCACACTCCTTTTCTCTCAAGTCAGACGGTGTGGTTCGCCCCACTTTACCCCTGAAGATGACCAAGGATCTCTGGCCAGGGTTCCCGACAGAACACACGTGTAGGTCAGGTCCTCCTCCCCCCCATCGGACGAAGGTCGCGCAATTGGTCGGCGCGTCCAAGAACCAGGCCGGCGCCTTTCCCCTTTTATGCTTCTCTCAGCAGTTGTGGCGATTTTACCCGTGAGGGAGAAAAGAAACGTTATCCCAAGCCAAGCCGCCAGACCTGCTGCCGGTTTTGGGCTTGGCGAGGAGAACAGGGCAATGGTAGGTAGCATCGTTTCGGTTTTTGCGGAGGGGTTTCTCGGCAACTCTGGAGCACGGGCTCTTCGGGGTGGTCAACTCACAACTTATGTCTATGTACACACAGATATCATGCTCTTCATCATGTTGACATGCTTTCCTAACTCAGGATCTCTTGCTCAACACAAGCGGCACGCGCTTGACAACAAGATCGGTGGGCAGTCGTGAGGCTGCAGGCACAGGTTCATGCGCTGGAACCGGAGGCAGCCTGATTGGAGGAGGGTCGACGTGTTGTTCATGCATAGGTGGTGAGAAAGGCATGGCGGCCCCCCAAAAAAATGACTGGACAAAGTCAGTCAGTTTCTTCCTTCAAGGCTTCCAAAAGTACCGATCTTTGAAGAACATCTATAAAATACCACCTTGTATTGGCCGTTGAAAGTCAAGGAAGGAAGCCATAAGGGGGGGAGGCATCACCTGAAAAACGTTCTGGAAACCCCGCAGTCCAATCGGCCGTGGGGGAGCTGGAGTTGTCCAAGACAGTGGCGCTCGGTGTCAGCCCTGAGGTTGGACAGCACTCTGGATTCTGCGCCGTCATTGGACGCCAAGAGACGACGCTTACAGAAATCCGGTAAGGTGTTGAGATGGTGTACATTGCCGACGGTGAGGGCTTCTTCCCTGTTGATGGTGACCACTTGTAAGTCAAACATGGTTGTGAAGCCGGCGCTTGGTTCACCGAATTCAAGCCTCTTCGACGACTACTTCCCGCTCAGCACGGCAGGCTGTGCCGAAAGGCGGCTTGGACCGTCCCTCCGCCCATTGAAATCGCGGTTGAGTCCGGAATCTGAAGTAAACTACCGTTTTGAGCAGCTCCGGGGGTTGGACGACACACCCTACCTACCCTGTCAATATCGGGAACAGGTTGTGTATGTATGGACCTATCCCAGATAACGCTCCCCTTCGATGCTGTTTTGGATCGATCTATTATTAAAAAAACCGGCTCACTTCAACCTGGTTTAAGCCATCAACCACCCTCTTCCCGAACCCTACAACCCCTTCAACACCTGCCACGTCAACATCAGAATCATGCAAGCGGCAGGATAATAATAATTCTGTAACAGAACAACAGCATAGGTAACAAGAAAGGCGGATATGCACCGATCTACACTGCCATTTGATTGCTACCTTGACCTGCCATTGTTGGGAACTCTCTGACATAACCGAAGAGCGTTCTTCCCCACAAAAGGGAACATGCTGCAATAATGCCTTTCTGGCGGGCAGAAGGAGAGGGGCATTGTTCACCGTCTCGGCTTGGCCTTCTACACAGGGTTGTCTGCCCCATCAATCTGTAACGGGAGGTCTAACCTGGGATCGGAAGGTCAGTTGGATGTTTATGTGTCTTGGCGGGGGATATCTCTGACAATGTATGGGGATATATATATCATATGTGGTGATGTATACAGTACCATACTGTGTTTCTTTAGGTGTGGATATTCTTTGGAAAAGACATTATCCCGGTACCGGTATGACCTCGGCAAAGTCCAGTATAGATTCCGGGTCGCTATCAGTCCTCAAGTCGGGTCGAGATTCAACCCTCTACTACCCAACCCAAGACAGCTCTACCCACCACCACAGCTCACAGCTCCCTCATAACCTCCTCCACAACCTGCTTAGCCATCCTCTTCCTCTGCTGCTCGGGCAAACCAGCACTCATATCCCTCACAGCCCGCAACTTGACCATCATCTGCTCCAGGCTCCTGATATCATCATCCCCAATCTCTTCCTCCCCTTCCTCCTCCTTCCCTTTCCCCTCCCCCGTGGTGTCAATCTCCTCCCCAATCTGCTCCCAAATCGCCCTCTTCAACCCCTCAAAATCCTCCCTGTCATAGCCATACCCCAACCCCTTGGGGTCAAACTCTTTATCGTCATCCTCATCCCCCTCCCCAAAACCCAAACCATCCCCCTCCTCCCCTGGTGCCCCTCCCCCAGACCAATCATTAGCCTCCAACGCCTCCCTCACCCTCGCAATCCCCATCCTCTCCCCAAACTCATTCCTCTTCCCTTCCTCCTGCTCTCTGCCCTTGGTATAAACCACAAACTCCAACCCCGCCTCGGCAGCAACATCCTCCCACTCATCCAACACGTCGTCATCCCCCATTATGGCCTGCTGGCTAACACCAATAACAAGCCCGACACCATCCCACTCCCACCCTCCCAACCCTTCCCTGACCACCTTCCCAACCTCTTTAACCAATCTTTGATGCTCTGTTACCGTTGATGTTGATATGCTGGAAGACAAACAAGGAGAGAGCTCGACAACAATAATAACCCCCCCCAAAACCAGCAACACCTCCTTTGCCTCCTCCGACAAAAACGAACTTGACCATTCCTGCGGAGAAGAGACAAGATCAAGCCAGATGGGGACAGAGGCGGTGTAATATTGTGTGGAAAGGGGTAAAAGGTGGGTTGTACCCGCGAGGGAGGGGGTGTTTTCATCATCGGTTGAGTCTGATGGGAGGGGGTGGGAGCCGGTGAGTTCTATAAAATGTTAATAACTGTATTGGGGAGTGAGGAGGAGGAGGGGGTGAGATCTGATAAACAGGAAAGCATGGATTGGAAAGATATCACCAAAGCACCCCGCAACTATGTGGTTGAGAAAGTAAGGAAATGTAAAATGAACTAACCTTTGATAACAGCACTCAACTCCCCAGCTGACTGCGCCAACGACACAGCGAGGATCCGTCTAGGGTGTGGGATTTCCTTGCCGGCTTTCTTCGCGGGGGTCTTTTCGTTTGGGGCGCTCATTTTGCCGGCGTATAGACCAAACTGTTTTCTCTATGATGCTTGGAGTAAGAACAATTTGAGCCGTGATGAGAATGAGCGAGTGAGCGAGTGAGTGGTGGCAGTTGCAAAAGGGAGCTTTGGCTCATGGTGGGGCAAGCTGAGAGCTCGCCCCAACAATGGCGGGGTAGGAAGCCCATTCTCATCTCACTGCCCGCTCATACAATGTAAGATCTCAAAACATAAAGACGACGACGAATAGTATTTACGTTGCATCATTCCTCAGTTCAATGAGAATATTTCTTCAAGTGTTCGGAAAGAATATCAAACACACAGACATTCGCATATTTTTGCTGCCTCTTGGTGGAATCAAAGTGAGACGTGATACCTCCAGCAACTCAAACAGACGGACAAGCACAAACTGTAACTGGCATCTCTTGACTGTAACAGCAAAATACACATCTATCATGCTCGCTATGCTCTAGTCCTACAGTCTCAACCCCAAGACCAGCCAGCAAGCAAAAAGCCATACCAATACCATCCATCCCTTCCCCCTCCAATCCCTATCATGCAAAGTTATGCTGCCGCTGTTCTGGACTAGTCATGTCCACAGATGCTCGACAAGACAATACCAATTATCCCCTTTTATGTACAAGAGTTCCAAACACCTCACGTTCCTTGTACCCTTAATTCCGAAAAAAAGCAAAAACCACAGCATGCACACAATCCCAGTCCAATAATGGTTACCAACACCCTTCTTTTATTGTGCTTCTAACCTTTCACGCCGTGTTCCTCCTCTTTTGCACCCCAATTATTCTTCCTTCCTCATATATCATCCTCAGAATAGCTTTCTAGGCAGTTGACCCACCCGGTTGCTCTGAGTTGGCCGTAGCAGTGGTTCCGCTTCCGGCCTGGGATCCTGACGATGATGCCACAACCTCCTCCTCGTCATCATCGACATCTACCAGCTGGGTGGTCTTGAATGCCTTCTTGGCAGCAGCCTGCAGCGAGGTGAAATCACCGCTCATCTCACACATGCTCCTAAAGGTACCGTTGGCCTTCTTCAGGAGCTTGTATGGATGGTCGTATTCGACGATCTGACCCTTGTCAAGAACCAAGACCTTGTCATAATCAACGATTGTTTGCAGGCGATGGGCAATCGTAATGATGGTGCTGGTAAGCTCACGAATCGTGCCTTGGATGGCGGCGTCAGTGGCATAGTCGATCGAGGCAGTGGCCTCGTCCATGACCAACACGCTGGGGTTCTTGAGCAGCGCCCGTGCCAGGCAGAGAAGCTGACGCTGGCCCTGAGAAAGATTGTTGCCCGACTCGGTGACAGGAGAGGAGAGATCCAGGAAGATGTTCTTGTTCGTGGCCGTGGGCGGCCGTGATGGCTCCTCAGAAGCAGCGATAGACTCGACGGCGGTCGTGGCGGGAGGGATAGGTGCAGAACCAAGAGCCATCTCGTCAGGGCCGATGAGCTGTACACGGCGGAGGGCAGCAAAGATCTCGGTATCAGTGTACGAGTCAAACGGATCCAGGTTGGTTCGAATGGTTCCCATAAAGAGTGTGGGCTCCTGGGGCACAATGGTGATACCCTCACGCAGATCGCGCAAACCAACCTGACCAATGTCCACACCGTCAATCAAGATTTTACCCTCATCGGCTTCCAAGGCGCGGAAGATGGCCAGTGTGAGTGAACTCTTGCCAGCTCCGGTTCTTCCGACAATGCCAATCTTCTCACGCGCTTCGATCTTGAACGTGAGGTTGCGCAGAACGGGATCCAGCTCCTTGCGGTACCGAGTGGAATAGTTGATGAACTCGACGGACCCCTGAGCGGGCCAGTTCTTGTCTGGGCGGTTCTTCTCCACGATGGCCTCGGCTTCCTGCTCCACATCCAGGTACTCCTTGATACGCTCGACTGAGTTCATGTTTTGCTCGTTCATAGCATAAAGACGCACCAGCCAAAGGATATTGTCAGCAAAACCAATAGCATAGCTCAGCGAGATACCAGCAGACCCTGGATCGACCTGGCCAAGGCTGATGATAACAAATACACCGGCGAAGAATGCAACAAAGTCGCCCAGCAGATCAGTTCTGAAGGCGAGCCATCTGTTAGCGGCCCAAAGATAGATGAATGGACGCAACTGCTTGTTGATTCTGGCAAGGTTGTCTCTGATGAAGCGGCGCTCGTCACCGTAGGCCCGAATGGTTGTGACACCGCTCAGTGTCTCTCCAAACTGCTGGAACAGCGGGCTTCTTTCGACGGATTCCAAACGCTTCAGGTCCCGCGATGAGTGGAGGTAGAACTGGCCGAGGAAAACGTAGGCAGCCGTGATGAACACTCCCGGAATCAAGAACGCTGGGGTGATGTAGGCAATCAAAACCACAGTGACAGTAATACCGAGAAGACAAGCCATGACGCCAATAGCGATAGGAGCCACTTCCTGATCCACAGCTTCCAGATCCTTGCTGAATCGGTTCATGATCTGACCCAGAGGGGTAACATCAAAGAACTTGAACCTTGCTCCGGTCACCGCCTTCATCAAACGATCATGAAGCTTCCAGGAGGCAGTCAGAGAGCCAAAGAAGATCCAAAGATCCCTCACAAGCGCCGCACAAGCACCAGCACCTCCAATCAGTGCCAGTACAGTTAAGTAGTAGATGACATCAACATCCTTATTGTCGGCAGCCGAGAACGTCGTGCTATCGCCCTTGGCGTAGTTAGCAATCGAAGCAAAATACGTCGGCGACAAGGTCTGGGCTGAGTAGCTGTAAGAGCTCATGCTGAACCGGGCGGAAGCGGTCTCGTTGAGGGTGTACTGGTTAGCCCATTCCTTGATCCACAGGTTGGAAGCAACACCGGAAAGTTGTTGCGCCGAGAAGACAAGGCCAGCCAAGAGCCAGAAACCCAAGCCACCCATGGAACCAAGGTACAGTTTCATCACAGGCCACTTGACCGCACCAACAGCCTTGGTCTCTTCCAGGGCATCCTGCTTCTTGGGCTCCTTCTTGGGCGACTTTGGCTTGCTCTTTTGTGAGCTTCTGTCAGCTTCGTTAAGCAGGGTATCGCCACTCTCCTCTCCAACACTGGATGGGACACGAGAGGGAACACGAGACACGTGGGCAGATCCTGCGGTAGACTTGGGAATAGCATCTTCTCCGAGCTTGCCCGCTTCGATCAGCTCCTTGGGGGTACCCTGGCCTGTGACACGGCCGTTGCTCATGGTCAAGACAAAGTCGGCAGGCGGGACGCAGAGAGGGATGTTGTGTGAGACGAGAATGCAGGTGCGATGTGCCATCAGAGGTCCCATGATGCAGTTGGTAAAGATCCACTGGGCAGTATGAGAATCAACAGCGCTCAGGCAGTCATCCAAAAGCAGGTGCTTCGAGTTCGAGTAGACGGCACGGGCAAGCGAGATACGCTGTTTCTGACCGCCCGAAAGGGTGATGCCCTTCTCGCCCACCAAAGTCTCATCACCGTTGTCGAGGATCTCCAGGTCGTGTTCCAAGGCACAGGCCACAATAACGTCGCGATATCTCTCCTCATCGAATGGGGCAGAGAAGAGAATGTTCTCCTTGATGCTAGCGTTCACAAGCCAAGCCTGCTGGGCGACGTAGGCGCATGTCTCAGCAAGACCGGTTTCGGGATCCGGACGAACGTCTTCACGGCTGCGACCACCGGGAAGAAGAACACGGCCATTCATGATGGTCATCTCGCCAAGCAAGGCCATCAACAGCGAAGTCTTGCCACAGCCCGTAGGCCCGGTGATGACATTGAGCTTGCCAATCTTAAAGTCAACATCGAGGTCGAGCAGGCGGAACGCCATAGATCCATCGTCTTGCACAGTGGACTTGCTACCCCAGATGAAAGTGGCGTTTCTAAAGCCGATGGCTCTCTCTCCGTTCTCGTCAATGTTGTCTTCACCCAGCTGCTCAAACTTCTCAGTCTCCTCCTCGGAGAGAAACTCCTCAATACGATCAATAGAGACCTTTGACTCCTGAACGTGGGCGATCATGTCACCAAGCTGATCGAGGGGGTACCGGAGAAGCATGAACAGAGAGATGGCGGTAAAGGCGACGGAGGGATACAGAGGCTTCTTCTCGATGACGGTGTAGACAAAGAACGAGAAGAAAGTGATCAAGATGGGGACGGTGTTCCAGACGGCCACCGCAGCAGCCCAAAGCATGAACCTCTTGCGCAAAGCCTGTAGCTCAGCTTTCCTCTTCTCGTCAACGATCTTGGCGAAACGATGCTCCCAGGCAAAGTACTTGATGATGCGGATATTTTGCAGGACCTCGTTGGTCGTATGGATACGCTTGTCGGTGGCGCTCATGATCTTCTTCTGGGTCTTGTTGAAGCCCTTGCCGAAGGCAATGTTGATTGGGAGAAGTAGAGCCATGACAATGAAGCCGGGGATGGCACTTAGACCCATGACCTGGTAGAGAAGAAGAATGGACACGATCAGCTGAGTAGGAGCAGACGCGACCAGGAAGTGTAAGTAGGCCGTGACCTCAGACACCTTGAAACTGTCAACCGACATCAAGTTGATGATGGTGCCGTTGTTGGCCTGCTCGTCAGCGTCGGCAGCCTTGGCGTCCTTCTTGGAAGCATCAGCCTCCTCGTTTGCGGTAGCCTGGCTGTCCTTCTTCCCGAGCCCCAACAGCCTCTTGGCCTTGGAGATGATGCCGTCCTTCTTTGGGGTCTCGTCCTTCTTGTCAGCCCCAAGCGCGGAGTCTTTGCCCGCAGCTGCCTTTCTCCGCAATGCCTTGGCATAAATCTCGCCGACCAGGATAGCTCGAATGTTGATGCAAATCTTGCGGCCAATCCACAAGGCCTGCGCATCTCCAACAGACCGGATGATGTCCGTGACAGGAAGTAAAATAACATAGAGCCACAGGACGTTCCTGGGTGCTTCGGTTGGATTCTCGACGTATTCCAAAATGGCCTTGAGAAGGAGAGTGGGCGCAAACGTGAAGACACCAGACACGATGGCCCAGGCAGCCTGGGCAAAAAGCATCCCCTTGAAGAACTTGACCAAATGGAAGGCCAGCGAGGTGGTCTTCTTGGCTTGGCGATAAGCTGCGAGAATGGCAGCGGCCTTGTCCCTAGGAAGCAGATTCCAGACTCGTTTGAGCTCTAGTGGTTCTTTCCAGCCATCCCACACGATCGAGTCGACCCAGGAGAAGGTGTAGTGCGAGAACAGCGAAGCCAGGTTTTCACGACCGGGCGGAATGCCATCTTCCCACTCCAGAAGCACCGTTTTGTTGCCCTTCCGGGTGCTGATAGCCATGCCAAAAAGAACAGAGGTCAAGGCAAACTCGGTCATCACCAGAACCTGCGTCATCTGAGAGACCGTGTGAATCAAGACTGATCGGAAGAGAACCAGGGCGAAGAGCCACTGGCAGCTGTAGATGGCGGCCGTGTGATTCCACAACCTCGGGACCCGCCATTGGGTATTTCCCAGGAAAAGTCGGAGAGTTGCAAGGAGCAGGACATAGACCCAGACGGTCAGGCCAGCAATACCAGCCAGGCCGTTCTTGACCTCGACGTCGTACAACAATCCGACCACACTGACAGCGACCAGGCCTGCAATAGCAAGCTCCTCCACGACCACAGAGAGAGTCTGCCCGGGTGGTGTATCAGCTTGCACGATGGATCCCTTGGTTGTGGTTTTGACCAGCGCAAGCCGGCCGCCATTGATGACCAGACCCTCATCGTCGTCGCTTTCGAGTGTTGGCTCTTCATCGACCGGGAGGTCTGTGTGGTTCGGAGGCGAAATCGGAGTGACGCCATTGGTGAGAGGTTCGTATCCTCGGCTTCGTTTTAACCTGACGGCGCGGAAAGTGTTGTGCAGAGCGAGCTGGAGAAACGAGATTCCTATTACGATTAAGGGCAGCAAGACACTAAGATAGCTACAGGTTGAAGCGAGCAAGACTGTCAGCGATTATTCTTTTTTGACGGAGTGCAACAGTAGGGACCTACTCCTGCTTGAAGCATTGTGTAAAATCGTCGGTCCGCCATATGGGCCACGAGCATGCGGCGAAAGCCATTTCGGCCGCGTTGTCGTGGCGCAACCACGAAATCGTAATGTTGGTGACTGTCTCGGATACGTGTGTCTGTCGTTCGTCAATTGGAACCAGACGTCGGTGTTGCGCGGGGGAAGACGTCTGGGAAAACGTCGTTGATTGGTGGTGGACGGGAAGAAAACAAGAAAATGGGAAATGCTTCCCTCTGAGATCGCCAGCAATGGGGAAAAGTGAGAATCCTGGACGGGTCCAGCGGCGGTTTAAACGCTGGAACTGGAACTGGAACTTCGTTGTCATTTGGCACTAGTCTGGTGGGGTTGGTCTGGGGTGGTCCTGGAAAAAGGCAGCTGCAATGGTAAGCAAAACTACCTATCTTCCACTATCTCCCACACACAGCGCATGTACTGTATCTGTCCACTTCCGCGAGTATAGCTATATCTTGAAGAGGTATGCCGACGACGCACGGGAGCACGCAAAGGAACTTGAGCCATCCACCACGGGCGGGAGGGGTCATAGGTTCGTAGCCGGGCCGGGAATGTATTTCATGGGCAGGAGATCTATACGCCCACCTACTGAGTGATGAGAGAGGGGTCCCGTGCAACAGTCCCGACGGGTTTCAGCAAAAGAAAAAACACACCGGCCCTCTGACTGCCGATAAATAGGATAGCAATATCATGGTGGTCTGTGGCGTCAAAGGCCGTTCTCTGTCGCACTTGCAGCCTTCTTCGATGATCCAGAAGCTGAGCCAGGTGGGGAGCTTACCAAATGAGGGCCATCTATGATGTCAGATGTTCCCTGCAACCCAGCAGAGGTTCCCGCCGAGCCGAGTCAAGGCCCTTGTCTTTTTTTCTTTGCCGTAGAATTTTAGGATTACACAAAGTATTGTGCGACCATTGGTGCTACATCTCGTGCTCTGCTCTGTGAGTCTGAACATCTAGAGACGACTACCTAGGCGGTGACATGACTGTTCGGCCTAGGAGCTGCTTACATATGCACATAGATGCTTGGTGCTTACATCCTGCCTAATGCGACTCCGTCCGCCAACCAGCAACCCCTGGTGGTCGCAGCGCGAAGCTTTGCGCTAGGAAGGCCACCTGCATCCGTTGGTGGGGCCGCAAACGTCGAGAAGCTCGATTTTTCATCCGTTCGGCCAGCGTTTTGCACTCTGCCAGAGCCTCCGTTACACACAAGACTCGAGAAAGATCTGATATATAATATATGAGCTATAACATCAAACTATCTCGGTACCCTCACCGTTGCTTCTCAGTACAGAGGTATCATGCGAACAAATGTATATGCAACATCGTCTCCCGTCCGCGCAAAAAGAATACTCATCCAATCGACCGCGAGTTACTTGCATATGAGCCTCTCAACGATCTCATCATGATCCTTCTCACCAACCTCATCCTCTTTTTCAAACGGATCTCGTTCGCCGACATGATCCTTCTCACCGCCGTACTTCTTTTTCTCATAGTAATCCTCCTCAAGGCCATCACTTTTCTTAAGCTCTTCATCTTACGTACCTTTTCCCTTCTTCTCACTACCCTCAGCTCTTCATCAACCTGCTCTCTTGTCTTGCGGCCACAGCCCTCCAGCGCAGTCAGGATTTCTTTGCTTTGCTTCTCGTGGTCTTTATCATCGAGCCAGTGCTGTGGGAGAGGAGCATAATTTAAATCGCCGTAATTTGTCCGCAACAGCCAGAGGGCAGCGAGGTCAGGATTTGTCTGACCACGCCTTGGGAACCCACTCTCTCCAGGAAGTTTCATTGCAGTATGCCCTCCTTCTGTCGTTTTCTATGACGTTCCAGGAATATCCATATATACAGGCTTTCAAGGGCCAGTGACGAAGAATAGAGGAGTAGCGGTCTCCGCCAAATTTGTCATGAGCTGTCAGAGTTGCTTGTTGGAAGTTGATGATCGCGAAGGTCCCGTCCTTTCTGACGAGAATTGTCGTGTGGCTTGACCTTACTGTGTATAATATCACACCACCACCAAAGCTCGTTGTCGGCATCGATAAGATGTTTTAAAAGTTCTGAAGGCAAGGGCTTGCCAGTCTTTCTCTTAGATTCACGGATGAGTTTCGACATGGGCTGGGCGTCGTCGAGCTTTTCGAGGAGCATCATGCGAACTGGTTAGTAGCCTTCCTTGGACTCGGGGCAAGGATGGTCCATGATCCACGAGCCGTAGAATCTGACTGTGCCTCTGGTGAGATCTGGATGCTCTTGGGCTGCTTCGCGAACCAAGGAGTAGGCCTCTGATTCAAGCGCGTAGTCCATATCAGCCCGGGGTGGCGCAATCCGGAGGCAGGCCATCCCCCGCTGGGTTGCGTACAAAGGTATCGTCTAAGGAGATGAGGTAATAAGCTGCATCGTAGATCTTGGCAACACATTCCCGGGGGCCTTGTTCCTTTTCTCCAGGTAGTTGAACTCTTTCCGTCACGGCGATTGGGCCGTTGTATCGGTCATCATCAAGAGGGAGCTTGGGGTCCTTCAGTGCAAGGCTGGCACGGGTCTCGTTCGAATAATTACACGTCCAGCCAGGGATGTAATAATCGGGGTCGTATTCGTCATCTTCCGTGTTGTCTTCTTTGTTGTCCTTCTTGTCATCTTCCATATCGTCGTCATCGTCCTCGTGCCCCGAATCCTCGTCATAATATATGGGCTTTGGACTAATGACAACCTTTCTGATAGTAAATTCAAACGTCTCGTCGCCAATCTTTCCGCTAATGGGTGGGTTGTCAAGAGCATATTCCACCCGGTCTACTCGCGCTCGAGGCTCACAGCCGAACTCTCCCTAATTGTTGTATTCTCGCTCTTCCTCTCCATAGCTGTGGTAATTTACCACTCCAAATGTCCCAGGGGGTTCGTGTGTTCGGATGGAGAGGGTGTGAACCCTTCCATGTATGGGTGAGCCTCATGCTGCATCTTGCTCGCTCCCATGCTATTGACGTGACTTGCTTGGGTACTTGTTGGATACCTAGCCACAAGGAGAGGGACAGATAAGACCAGCGACCGACGACAGAAATGGCTGCAGATGGGAGCTCGAGACTGGTGGGTGGATGTCCGTTGCTTCGAAATTCAACAAGTTCGAAATTCAGGTTGAGAAAGTGAGATTGAGAAAGTGAGAGCGAAGAGTGCCTTGGATATGTGCGAGGAACAACCATTTAAACCTTCCTTCCTGAAAAACTTTAAAAACAGTTGAAGGTCATGTTCGAAACTCTTTTCAGAGCCTAAATACGAGACGCCACGTTGAAACACACTAAGGGAGACCATGGCGTAACCACACAACACCCCTCCGGACTGTAGCTTATGCTAAATGTGCCTACTTACTATCTTGAAAAGTCGTTCAACTGCACTGAAACACCTCTCGACCGTTCTAGAAGGCGTATTGACATACTTTCACGACGTCGTCACTCTCATCACAGGCCTCTCAAATCTTTTGAAAGGCCTATAGACTAGGTACCTACTATCCTTCATGACCTATAAATTATCTGTTAAGGTTTTGAAAGATAATTACTACGCCTCTCGACTTTCTTTCAATACCTTTCGACTATCTTTTCAACACATAGTATATATTTCAAGGTCTTCATATACCATTCGGAGGCATATTCACTAACGTACTTTATAAGCGAGTCGGTCATATAAGTGGGCCAGTCACTTTTCGACCGCGACGCGTCCTCCTACACTCAACATCAACTTTCTCTACAACCCAACATGTCTCCTACCTTAAATGAAGCCAGGATAATCTTAGCTCTTGAAGCTATTCAAAAGACTCCGAAATTAAGCCTCCGGGCCGCAGCAAAGCTATATAACATACCATTCTCAACCCTCCGTGACCGACGCGCCGGCCGGCCTGCACGACGCGATACCACGCCCAAATCGAAGAAGCTCACTCAATCCGAAGAGGATGCTATTGTCCAATACATTATTGAGCTATGTACGCGAGCTTTTCCACCAAGATTGCGTGGTGTGGAAGATATGGCCAACCAACTGCTACGTGTACGCGACGCGTCCCCTGTTGGCAAGCTCTGGGCACACAACTTCGTTAAACGCCAGCCATAGCTCCGTACGCGTTTTACGCGTAGATACGATTACTAGAGGGCCAAGTGCGAGGATCCAAAGGTTATTGCCGAGTGGTTTGCGCTCGTACGGAACACTAAGGCCAAGTACGGTATTGTAGATAACAATATCTATAACTTCGACGAGACTGGGTTTATGATGGGCATTATTTTCACGGGCATGGTGGTTACGACCTCGGACGGCCTTAGCAAGGCAAAACTAGCCCAGCCTAGTAACCGCGAATGGGCAACGGTAATCCAGGGAATTAATGCCTTCGGCTGGGCCATCCCTCCTTTTATTATCTTAGCCGCGTAGTACCACCTTGCCAACTAGTATACCGAGTACAACCTACCGTCTACCTGGCGTATTGCAACTACCGATAATGGCTGGACTACTAATCTAGTAGGCTTAGATTAGATTAAGTACTTCGATTATTATATAGCGTCCCGTAGAAAAGGTAAATACCGGTTGTTGATCCTCGACGGCCACGAAAGTCACTACTCGACCGAATTCGAGCGCCACTGCCAGCAGAATAACATTATCACGCTCTACATGCCTCCACACTCCTCCCACCTCCTCCAGCCACTCGATGTTAGCTGCTTTGGGCCGTTAAAACAGGCGTACGGTCGCCAGATCGAAGACTTAATGCGCATGTATATTAACCATATAAGCAAGCTCGAGTTCCTCTGTGCCTTCCGCGAGGCCTTCTTCGCCTCTATAACAGAGAAGAATATACAGGGTAGCTTTGCGGGTACTGGCTTTATACCGTACGATCTAGAGAGGGTGCTTTCTAAGCTGGATATAAAGCTTCGTACGCTAATACCTCTAAACTTACGGCCCGGCACTGCATAACTTTGGGTCTCCCAGATACCACATAACCTTCGAGAAGCCAACTTACAGTCAACGCTCATTAAGACTCGCATTACCAACCATCAAAATAGCTCCCCGACTTCAATGCTGGCTGCGGTAGACCAGCTTACTAAGGGTATAACGGCTATAATGCACCAGGTGGCTCTCCTTCGTGCAGAGGTTTCTTCGCTCCGTAAGGCCAATGAGGCACTAAGTAAGCGCCGGAGAGCCAAAAAAACACGTGTGAGGCTTGGAGGGTCACTTACTGTACAAGAGGCACAGGATCTACTGGATCAGAAGGCCGTGGATAAGGAGGGAGTGCAAGAAACGCAGCCGGATAGTAGTAATGCAAGGGGGGCTCGTACGAAGGTTCAGTGCTGTGGTGTATGCGGTAAGCCTGGCCATAATGCGCGCACTTGCCAGGAGGCTGCAGATGCCTCAGACTCAGCTGTTTCTGATGTTATTATAGTTGGTTGATAGTTTCGTTGTATCATAATGGAGGATGGGTATTCGAAGGGTGGTCAAAAGTGACCGACCCACTTATATGACCGACTCGCTTATAAAGTACGTTATCTTTTAAGGCATATTAATTCTGTTTTGAAGCCGTGATTCCAATTTGTAATTTCTATTATTCTGTCCACGACGTATCTATTGCCAGCCGTCACGGTGGGTTCTTTCCACATTGTTGTGTTCAAAATAGGGTCACAAACTGAGGAGGAAAAGATTGTGGTGTTTCTCAGGCTATGTATGCTGCCAAAAATCCCCCCCAATTTATCCCCACTACCCATGGCTCCATCCTACCTGCCGTCACGATCTAAGCATGATTCACCCTCCTCATCAGAGCTCCCTACGTCATTCAGCTCAAGCAACTGACCGGCCTCCTGCTCAGCCACAGACTTTCGACCTAGCTTTTCAAGAAGTCACAAAATTTCGTCGCTTCTGTTCGTGTGATCCTCGAGGTCAACAAAATGCCCCGAAAGAGGACGGCACCGGTAGTCGTTGTAATAGTTCTCAAGCAACCACAATCCCGCTCCCTCCGGATTCTCCAGCCATGACCGCGGCACCATCGGTCATACGTTCGAAATATGGCTTCCTGAAAATTGATTACAACGGCAGTACCGTCTTTTTTGATGGGAACGCCGTGGGGCTGAAGTTCACGATGGTCGATTTGACACCACCACCAGAGCTCGTTGTATGCGTCTATCACGCAGTCCGGTTCTATACCATCATCCGCTTTTCGGCACTCCATATCCCAACTGACTGGATAGTACGCGCTGTCATAGATCTTGGCGATATATTCTTGGGGCGTTTCCTCGCCCGGAAGCTGGACGCTGCCGGCAACTACGATGGGCCCATTGTACTCATCATCGTCGAGGGGAAGATGGGGATTTCGGCGTTGAAGACTGGGAAGGTCTGCATAAGAGTAGTCCTCTTCGTAGTCCTCTTCGTAAGGCCAGTCCTTGGGACCCAGGATCGTCTTGGTAATCGTGAACACCAACTCCTCGCTACCAGGAGGACACGTCTCGAGTGGGTGATTTTCCGCAGCAAATTGTAGTTGAGCCCCTCTCGTGTGAGGAAAGTTGCGACCGTAGTTGTTCACCTCCCTGGCCCATTTTCCACAGTAGGCATACCCATACGCCTCTCCAAACGGACTTGGAAGTACATGTGAATTGATGCGAAGAGTCGTGCCGTTTGGTGTAAGGGTGTTCTTCTGGATCCTGCTTTTGCTCCATGTTGAATTTCTTGTTAAGGCTCAGATGGTGATAGATTAAGGGGAATAAAGCTGGGGTGTACGCAGCAGGGAGCAAAGGAAAAAACACAGCTGCAGGTACCTGGCTGAAGCCACGAACACCTCAAAACTCTAAACCTCCATTCAAATCCCCTCTGGAATCTTTGATGGCGTATGGCTGCAGAGTGGCTTCGACTGGACTCCGCAGTTTTACTTACCCATCACACAGCGTAATCGAGGGCAAATGCATTCGTGGTAGTCGCGCGAGCAGCCGGAGCTTAAAATGAGTCAAGACCGTGACGACATGCTTCGATAACCAGGCTGCCGAGTAGCCTTGTGAAGGTCACTGGTTCGAGGGGCCCATGAGTGCGAGGTGTGGCATCGACACATGGAACTGATCTTCTTCGTGAGCAAGCGAGGCAGCAGCGCAAGCAAACCAAAGTGTCTGGTGAAAATTTAAAATCGGGGTTTGAAAGTTAATTCAAAAGGAGGCTTCCCTAGAATCAAAGTTTCGGTTAAGTAAAATGGCAACGCCTCCCGCTCCTTGAGAGCGGCATCCTGACTCGGCCTTTTTTCAACGCCTTTCAGATGCGGCGTCCTGAGATGATAGCTTGACGGTCGGAAAGAAAGCCGGAAGGAAACAAAGTTCTATTGGGTCTTGCCGGGAAGTCTCGGGTATACATGAGTCTCTCAGTCACCAAAATTCTCTTCATCATTTTTCTCTCTTTGTTCAAGCTAACACACTTGCTATCTAATTCCCCAGCGAGTCGAAGAGCCTCATGCTCCACCTCTGACTTACGGCCTAACTGCTCAAGCAGTTGCAGTAGTTGTAAAGCCAGTTCCTTAAAGTATTCATCATCAAGGAATGATTCGTCCAAAGGGCTGAACCGGGAGTGATTCTGGTAGGTTCCCAACAACCAGATCCCTGTCTCCTCTGGATTTTTCAACCAGGACTCCGGATCCCACTCCTCCCATGGACCTCTTTCCGTATCCTCGGGATGTTCTGCCTCCACAAGCTTCCACGATGGTACGCCGTAGGAATCAGCTTCAAAGGGCCAATGCCGCCACGCAGGCGAAATGTGCTCGCCCATGGCTTTGAGCTCGTCTTCTGAAAGGTCGGGGTGCACCGTACGAGGATGCCGAAGTAATTTCATATCTCCAATGAACGAATGGAGAATTGTTCGGTTGAGCTTAATGATTTTAGCAGTGCCGTCCTTGCATACCAACACATCGTATGGGCGCAACTAATAGCAATTGATCTCACACCACCACCAAAGTTCCTCATTTGCGTCGGTCACACTCTTGAGGGTGTTGAGCCTGTCGAATTCGGGAAGTAGAGGAAGGCCTGCCTTGTGCTGTTTCGCCTCCCGGAGAAGCTTTGACATGGGTTTGGCGTCGGCTTTCTCCAACAGGACCATTCGGACCCATCGATGCCCCGCTGGTCCAGGTAGAGCAAAGGTCCATGAGCCATGGAACCCGAGCGTAGCTCGGCCGGGTCCTAGCTGTGGCGACTTCCGAACCAGTTGGTATGCCGCGGCCTCAGCGGCATAGTCGAAATCGGCCCGAGTTGCGCAGTCTGGAGCGACTCCATCATCTGGGTATCTTACCGCTCTCCAAACTTCAGCCTCAAGGCTAACCGGGTAGTAAGCCCCATCATAAATCCTGGCAGCATACTTTCGTAGTGCTTGATCACCACGAAGTTGAACCTTTCCGACAACCACAACCGCACCGTTGTACGGCTCGTCACCCAGTGGCAGATGTCGATCCTTTCTCCTAAGCTCGGGGAGTTCCTCAGGGTAGTAACGGCCCCCGGATGACGTAGTCTGGGTCATATTTGAGACGGCCATCACTTTCTTCGTCTAAAAGCGCTGGGCGGTGGTGATGGCGATCGTCGAAAGACTGTTGTTTGGGGCTAGTGACAGTTTTTTGTAATCGTGAACTCAAAAGCCCCAGAGCCTAGCGGAACAGTTGTCAAGACATACGATATTTGAGCGTCGAGGTGAGAAGGAAAATCAGCATCCCCTTGGTAGTTGTTCCATTCCCGGGGCGATTCCCCGTAGAAGAACCCGTGCTGGAATCCAAATGGCTGCGGAGGTTCGTGTGTTCTGATAGAAAGGACGTTGCCCTCCCTGTATGGGTGCATCTCCATTGTTGTCTGAGATTGGCTGAATAAAACAATGGGGATCGAGACGCCTATGCGCGGACTGAATGTTGCTGGACATTGACTTGAATTTGCTTGGTGAGCCCTGCGAGAATCGAGTAATAACCCGAGTCTGAGCCAGCAAGAAGAGGGACCAGAGGATAGCAGTTCCTGTTGGAGTGGACAATTAAATAAGGTTGATTGATTTTGAAGTAGCTTTCGGTAGGAGCTAAGATTTTAAGCTTTAAACACCCTTCAGCCAACCAAGCACATCAGAGAAAAAAGAAATGGAGGCTGCTCTTTTGGTTAAGGGCTTTGAACTAAGATGTTCCTATTATCTTTTGGGCCCTTGCTTCAAGTTACAGTCTATTATTTTGTCCATGACCACATGCCAAGGACCTGAGAAACTGCTTGACCATCGAGTGTGAATCTTTTTTTCAACTGAACATCAGAGGGAACTCCCACAATAACATTTGTTTCAAGACAGCTGATTTTGAGCTCAAAACGGCCGACAGAAACGGTGCAGCACACCGACCGTTATCTCAAGTAACTCTTACACAACATCCGACTGCGGTGAAGGTACTAGAAGACACAAATCCTGCCTCTCCCACATGGGAGCCACCTCTGGCTGCATGTACACGCTGTCCTGCATATAGGATTGGTCCATCTTGCACCATCCATCAGCACACAAACGTTGCCGTGTCACCTGCCCTTTGAGCTTGCCGAACCCATATCCGCTTCGTATTTACAGGCTACCCAAACATCCAGACGTTAATGTACACTATCACACCCTCATCGGAAATCGTCACCCATTCGTAACCTGTTTCTGGAGAACAATCCCGAGCGCCTGAGCCCCAGACCATTCCACGCTATCAAACATCTAACAAATTGACTTCCTGGGTAATAACCTCCTGATGCAATACGCCCCCCCGCCCACTTTTAGGAAGCCTCCCTTTATGACATTTGCTTTTTAATACAGTACACGGCGGCCCATGATCAACTCCCCCAGGCCATTACAAACAACAATAAATCAAAAAATGTGTATATGGTATATGTTCCGGTAGTCCTTTCGTATCGACGACCTCGCTGAGATCATGACATCGTGGCTACCTAACTTCATTCATATGGGAAAAAACAGAAGCACAAGCGTGCTATCCGCTATTTTTAACCCATGATCATCCCCTTCATGCCGGACAGATCACCCTCCTTGGCAGCGATCTCGAAGTACCCATAAATGATGCTGGATACACAGGTTAGCATGATGTACAACTTGAAGAGTGAAGATGTGGGTAAACTTACGTAACAGCAAGAAGAGTTCCGGTACCGGAGCCGAGCGCACCCATGAGGTCACTGGCAACAGAGAGAGCACCAATGCAGGCGCCACCGAAGGCAGCGGCAGTAGGGATAATGCGCTTGAGCTCCTTGTACATGCTCTGCTCACGGTGGCCAGCCATAACGAGACCCTGGTCCTTGAGTTGCTTGGCAACATCGCGGGGGCTGGAGCCAGAAACCTCAATCCAGGTCTTGGAGAAGACGGCGCAGGCGGTGAGCATGTAGGCAATGTAGACGAAGGTGTGGATGGGGTCAAGCATGGCGTCCTTGAAGTTGAGGGGAGGAGACATGTAGTAGACGAGACCGGAGATGGCGGAGAGCTGCGAAGAGCCGTCCTTGGCCTCCCAGACACCGAAAAGACGGACCAGAAGGTTCTCGGAGAAGCGAGAGTAGAGCATCTGGCTGATCAGGAAGATGTTGGAGGAGAGGGCGGACTGAAGCATGATGGGCATGTTTGAGGTGTAGAACAGGCGGATGGGGTACGAGCCACGAGCACCACGCTGGCGGGACGACTTGACAGGGATCTCGACGCGGAAGCCCTGGAGGTAGATGACAGCGGCGAAGACGAGGAGGGTGGCGAGGAGGTTCATGATGTTGGGCAGGTTCTGTCTGTAGAAAGCCTCCTGGAGAGCTCTCTGCTTGTTGGGCCAGGTCATGAGGAGGTGGAAGAGAGCGATAACGGCACCCTCGTACTCGGGGCCACGGCCGGTGTTGATCGAGGTGGGGGAGAAAGCCTTCCACATGATGGACTCGCAGATGTTGGTGGCAATGAAGAGCGAGATACCGCTGCCAAGACCATAGCCCTTCTGGAGGAGCTCATCGAGGAGAATGACGATCATACCAGCAAGAACCAGCTGAAGGATCAGGAGGAAGACAATACCGGCACCGAGATCGCTGGGAGGGCCGTAGAGACCGGTGAAGACGTAGACAGTGGCGGTACCAACGGAGAGAATGAGGGCGAAGAGCTTCTGGGCGGTCTGGTAGAGCTCACGGTCGGACTTGAGGTCGAGGTTGACATCGATCATGTGGGTGCCGGCAAGAAGCTGGAAGACCATGCCAGACGAGATAATGGGAGTGATACCCAATTCCATCAGTGTACCACGGTTACTCGCCATCATCATGCGCAGCCAGTATAGAGGATCGGATGTGTCTGACGAGACAATGCCGTAGAGGGGCATCTGGCTCATCACCAAGAAGATGAGCAGTGTCAAGCCGGTCCACATCAACTTTTGGTTGAAGGGAATCTTGGTCTCTGGCTGCTGAACCTCGGGGAGGAACGGCACAAAGGGCTTGACCAGGTCGAGAAATCGTACTGCATGGCGAAGACTGGTCAGCGCAACTGTCACAAACGGGAGCTTCTCAGGTGGGAGCTGGCGATGCTAGAGGGCGGAATCGGCAAAAGGAGATGCCAATTGCAAAGGCGCAAAGCTCCAAAGAGGCGGGAGAGCTGTTGTTGGGCGAGGTTGATGGCCAGCGCGAAGCTGTCGTCATGACGCGCCAGGGAAGTGGGCAGACAGGTCAGGCCAGGTCAGGTACTCACAAGAACTCATGGTGGGCAGTGGGATGTGGAAATAGAAAAAAATTAATTAGTAAACCATCCAGAAGAAAAGGAAGGGCGTCAGTGAGCGACAACGACTCTGGGGGATGGCGAGTGTCGTCGGCGCAATTGGGGGAAGAAAAAAAGGAAGAAGGTGATGCTCAGCTCTGGATATGGAGCAGAGGCGGCTGCGTAGAGATCTGGCTTCAAAAGTTATTCTGTGATGTGTCCAATTTCGAATGGATCCACACGTGACCCCTGACCACCCAAAACGCTGCGCACGTCCCCCTTTCCCTGTGCAGCGACCAGCCTGCGGCCAGCTCCGACCAGACCAAGCTTTTTGCCAACGCCAAGGGTCCCCTTATCCAATTGACCGTTGGAGAGACATGGGGAGCCTCACATTCACTTCAAAGTGAACTTGGAGCTGGAAAAAGAGAATCTCATCAAAATTATGAGCTGGCTTACCTATCCATAGTTGGCTGGCCGCACACAACAACATCCCGTCCTACCTCCCACATGAAGTTCTTTCTGCAAACTCTGCGACTCTTCTCCACAGCATCCCGCGTGCAGATACCAGTATCAAAAGCACCACAAATCCCCATTATCAAGAGAATGAAGCCTCTCATTATCATCTATGGGTCAACCGGCACCGGCAAGTCAGATGTAAGTGCATCTCATCTAGCCTTGGCGTTCGTTGTTGACCACTGTCCCATAATAGCTCGCCGTTGAGCTGGCCACCCGCTTCAACGGCGAGGTCATCAACGCCGATGCCATGCAAATGTACAAAGGCCTGCCCATCATCACCAACAAGATCACACTCAAAGAGCAGAAGGGGATTCCTCATCACTTACTTGGTAACATCGAACTGGGCGAAGATCCCTGGTTCGTGACCCGCTTCAAGCAGGAAGCCACTCGTATGATCTCTGAGATCCGTTCCCGAGACAAACTTCCCATCCTAGTTGGTGGCAGCTCCTACTACATCGATGGCCTCCTATTTGACCAGAGACTTGTGGAGAACCAAAAGACCTCCGAAGAGGGCTGGATCTCAAACCGCGAAAAACTGGCAGCGCAGCATCCCATCCTCAACAGCTCAGGCGAAGCTATGTGGGCCAAACTTCGCGAAGTAGATCCTGCCATGGCCGACAAATGGCACCCGAATGACGTCCGCAAGATTCGAACCTCGCTTGAAATCTACTTTGCTACGGGCCGCACAGCATCAGAAATCTATGCAGAACAGAAAACCAAGAAACGAGCCAGATCGCCATATCAGGACCCAAGTCTTGGTGATGTTCTCATCTTTTGGCTCTATGCCCATCGCGACCCCCTCAACACTCGTCTCGACAAACGAGTGGACAAAATGGTCAAGAACGGTCTGGTAGACGAAACTTCTGAAGTCTACGAGTACCTCCAATCTCGTCTAGCCACCGGGGAAACAGTCGATCGTTCCAAGGGAATCTGGCAGTCTATCGGATTTCGCCAGTTCGAGCCTTATCTCCAAGCCCGGAAGGAAAACCCGGATGATGAGGCCAATCTAGCAAAGTTGATGGCTGCCGGGATAGAGGATACCAAGACAGCGACCCGCCAGTATGCTAAGTACCAGCTAAGGTGGATGTCTACCAAGACCCTCACTTCTCTCCAGGAAGAGAACCTGATGGACAAGCTCTATCTCCTTGATAGCTCCAATCTCGACACCTGGCACCAAGAAGTCTTGGAAAAGGGCGTTTACATCGCCGAGAAGTTTCTTACCAGCAAGGAGTCGCTCCCTGCTCCTATCTCAATCTCAGAGGCCGCTCGTGAGGTGCTGGCCGAGGCGCTTGAGAGGAGTAACCGAAAGGATACACCATGTCGAAAATACTGTGAGGTGTGCGAAAAGACTTTGCTGACCGAGGAACTATGGCAACAGCACATCAAGAGCACGAAACACAGCAAGGTGGTAAGAGCAAAGAGGAAGAGGGCGTTGATACCCGCCGACCGCGTTCCATCAAGGGCGCTTACGAAGGTTGATGATGATGATAGCAATTTGGAGCCAGAGACAAAAACACAGAAGATCGAGGACGAAAATCTACAAGAACAAAATTTGGAAGGCAAATAAAAATGAACTATCTACCACACATCTTTCGGGCCTCGAACCCATGCCGCAGACTTAGATGCGGGCCACACAACCAAACTTAATTTCAGGCTTTTGCAACCAATTCACCTTTGACTTCTCGACTTCTTTCCTCTCTCCTCAATCCAAATAGGTAAACTCAGCAACCATGACCACCTCCAACCCACAACCTCACCCTTACAACCCCGGCACCACCCTCCACCTCCACACTCATGTCCTACCCCGCCCTTTCGGCACCATACACGCCTGCTTCTACGGTGAGCCCAAAAAGGTCTACAACAAATACAACGGCTTCAACAACTTTCCCGGCTGCCGGGATCAGATATTGGATTTCGTACTGGATAACCGCCCCGTCAAAACCACCCCCATACCCCTCGACACCATCCCATTCACCATCACCAAAACCGTCATCGGCCCCAAGCCATTCGACCTTGACAACTACCGCCAGGAAGAAGAGGAAGAAAAAAGAGAGGGAAGTTCTTCAAAACAGTATTAGTGACAGTATAAAGAGAGTCAAAAAAAAAAAAGACAAAACACAGAGGGCCACGGCCCTGCTTACAAAAAAAAACTCAAACATATTGTTCATCAAAAATCTCAGTTTTCCATTCCATCGTCTGTCTGCTCATGAACCCCCAATTTTTGTATACCATAAATTTTGTGTAACCAAGCAAAAGAAAAATCCTCCAAAAGCCCACCCACCAACGCAGAAACAATGGTATCACCTGCAAAGAAGAGGGCCATACATGCATGCTATATACAACCAAAAGCCAAACCCAGTCTTCTTTACAAGACCAGGTATCTCAAGCCTCAATCTGGCTCTTAACCCACTTCTCCAACCCTCCCCTCGCAATGATCTCCTGCACATTTGGTGGGAGCTCACCCACCTTCTGGCTCCACTGCTGGCCACCCTCACCCTCGGTGACAGTGACCTTGCTCCTCCTCACATCCCACACCAACTTCCAGCCCGTCCTCCGGGTAAGCACCTTGTTACCCTCACCATCAGCCTTGAAAGTCTCCCTCAACCTCTGCACCAGCCTCGGTACCTCAACGCCCATCAGCGCATTGTTGATGCTGTTCCTGCTAAAAATGTTACCAAAGCTGCCTGAGACCACAAGCGGAATCTTCTTGGCCAGGATAGCAGTAGCAGCCTGCTCACGCGAGCTACCACAACCAAAGTTGAAACCAGAAACAAGGATATCACCCTCCTTGGCCACCTGGCCAAACTCCTTGTCGTAGTTCTCCATGCAGACCTCGGCCATCTTTTCGGTGGTGACGTTGTCTTGATAGGTGTACTTGCCGGGGTAGATACCATCAGTGTTGATGTTGTCGGCGTCGCAAAAGACAATCTCGCCCTCGATCTTCTCAGGGAAGCCAGGGAGGATCTCGGTGAGGGTCTCGGCCTCGGCAGCGGACTCAGCAGCAGCAGCCTCGTCACCAGAGAACTCCTTCTCAGCACTGGCAATCATGCTGTCGGCCTGAGCGATCAGCTTGTCGAGAGCCTCCTCAATGCTCATGGCCTTGTCCTGCACCACATCTCCGTTACCCTCGCCAATGATGACCTTCTCGACACCCTCTGGCTTCTGATACCAGCCTGGACCAGCAATCTTGCCCTTGAGGGCGCTGGCAGCAACGACTTCGGGGCTGGCAAGATAGGCCTTGGCATCGGTAGAACCCATTCTGCCCTTGAAGTTGCGGTTGCTGGCGCTGATACCGACCTCACCGGGCTCGAGCAGACCAGTTCCGAGACCAATGCAAGGGCCACAGCCAGAGGGGAGGGGCTCGGCACCAGCGGCAAGGAGCACCTGCCAGTCACCCGCCTCCTCAGCAGCCGCTTGCTCCAGCGTAGAAGCAGCAGCAATGTAGAACTTGACACCCTCAGCAACCTTGGGAATAACGCCGTCCTTGGCGACTTCCCTGAAGACATTAGCGGCGGCGGCGATATCAGAGGCACGGGAGTTGGTGCAAGAAACGAGGTAGGCCTTGTTCAGCTTGATATCCTGGGCCTCGAGGTCCTTAAGTGGGGTAGCAACCTTGACGGAGTTGGGGCCAGCAACAAATGGCGAGAGAGTAGACAGGTTGAGATAGAGTGACTTGGCATAGGTGGCACCAGGGTCGGCTCTGAGCTGGTTGTTGATCAAATCGTCAATCTTCTCGTGTGTGAACTTGCCCTTGGCGGCCTCGGGGTTGAACATGGCCGCCGTCGTCGCCTTGGCTCTGAGCCATTGCTGCAAGACAGAGTCGATAGGGAACAGTCCACTGAGAGCACCCCACTCGGTGGTCATGTTGGCGATAGCCAGACGGTCATCGATGGAAAGGCTACGCATGGTCTCCTCAGAGCCGGTAAACTCGATGGCGTGGTTGAGAACGTCGTCATTGTTGAACAGACCGCAAAGAGCGACGATCACATCTTTGCCAGTTACTCCAGGTGGGAGAATGCCAGTGAGGGTAACCTTGGCAATTGGGGGAATCTGCCACCAGGTTCGCCCTGTAGCCCAGATGCTGGCAGCATCGGTGCGCACCATGGGTGTACCCAGGCAGCCCACACCACCATACATGTTGCTGTGGGAGTCCGAGGCAACAGTGACGGTTCCTGGCCACGCATAGCCCTCCTCCACCATGATCTGGTGACCAATACCCCGACCAGCAGGATAAAAGTCAACGCCGTGCTTGCCAGCAAACTCCTCGATCTGACGATACTTTTTCAAGTTGGCCTCGCTCTTGTTCTGGACGTCGTGATCCAGCGTCATAACGACCTGCCTGTTGTCATGAATCTTGGAGGCGCCGATGGACATGAACTTCATGGCGACTGGCCATGAGTTATCGTGCGTCATGCAGTGGTGTGGTGCGAGGGTCACATAGTCGCCAGACTTGACCGTCTTGCCTGGCGCAAGGCCCACCGAGTATCTCTGGACGATCTTTTCGGTCAATGTTTGTGGTGTTTGGGTGGCAGACTTGGCGGAGGGAAGAGGGGCAGCGTTCTCGAGCTGGGAGTGGAAGGCTTCTTGACGAAGGCGTGGTGTTGTGGAATAGGCGGCGGTGCGCACTCGAGGAATCGACAATGGTCGCTGACTCCTCGCTGACAGGAGGACCTGGCGGCCACCCCGGCTTGCGGCCAGAGCTAGACTTCTTCTCTGGTGGATGGTTAGCCAATGAGTCCCAAACGAGCTTGTTGTTCATTGCGACATACCACAGGCGCAAACATGATTGTCTTGAGAGAGCAACAATCTCGCCAATTCCAAAAAACACACAGCGATATCAAGACGAATGGAGAGTGGATTGCGGGATCGGAGGGGACGATTGCAAATGTCTCCAATTCGAGTGGGCGGGCGACATGAAATTTTAGTGGGGAGTGGCCACCGGCCGGCAAAAGACCCCTGTCGTTTGGACCCCAGATTGCCGTTCGCCCTCACCGTTCACCGCACTGCTCACGTGCCCACCGGCAGAGGGCTCACCGTGGCCCTTGGCATCTTTACGGAGTACCGCGGTGCCATGATACCGAACCCACCTCGTCTATGACCTCAGCACCATCTAAAACACCGAGGAATTTGGGCGTCGATACCCCTGGTGAGCCATTTTGATGTACATGGTTTCATTATGAGCCACAATTCGCACAATAAATCAGCCCGCAGCCGGGACCTTTCATAACTTCAAAAGCATGTGATCCCGGGATACTGTGCCGTGCTCCGTACTTCTTATTCGCAGGACGGGGAGCGCAGGCTCCGGACAGTTTGTATGTCGGAGCAAATCCTGCCCGGACATGTGACGGGACCATACCGGCAACATCGCACACCTTCCGCAGACCTGTGTATCGCCAGAGGCCTCCAGAAATGAGCTGTGAGGCGGTGACTATGGTATACGTATGCGGTATGTGTAGATAATTTCCGAGTTTTCCGTCGTCGTCGAATGATTGTTTCGAGTTACGGCAAGAGGCGCTGGTAAGGTAAGGGCTGGAAAAGGGGCCAACTTGACAGTTCCATATCCAACACTGTGGGTGACCTGGGATCTCCATGTGTGCAGACTTGTTGAGCCTCACGAAGTTGAGGTTAAAGTAAACAAACTTGCGGTTACAGCCGAAGGAAACCCAGAGCTTTGGGAAGATGCAGATGCTTGGTAGATACTGTTATGGGAGCTTATTTAGGCCACCCCGGGCGTGCTCGTGTTCGCATTCCTCGCATCTTGAGCTCCCGTCCCAAGATCCGCGTATTCAGAATCTTATCGATCAAGGGGACAAGGTTAGCAGCGCTCCAATCAGCCCAATCGGGGAATTCGTGGCCCAATCACAGCGGCTATGCGCCAATAAGAGGCTGACAAAGCCGTCCTATTTCCTATCGGGGACACACCAACACCGATGTCCGACAAACAAAGAGATGCACAGAAGCCGCCCAGACTCCACCAGTTGCATTACGTAGCCGGCACGCACACTTCCCGGCCACATTTCGCAGTCTTTGCGAGGTGCCAGTGGACCAGAGAAGACCAAATCGACACAGTCCTGAAAAATCCAATTGAAGATATCTCCACTTGGAGTGCTGGCTGTCCCCCTGGCCCCTGTCGACCAAAGCGAGGGCGGGAAGATTCCGGCGGTACACAAGGAGCTCTTTGGGCATCCTCTTTGAAGGAACTTTGGATGACTCTGCCAGATTCAACTCACCTCACTCGATACTTACGAGCATCTCCCAATAAGCATCAGATATCCCCGCTCCTGCAGCGTCACTTCAAACTTTAACCGTGGGTACTTATACGCCGAGGTGGGTGGCACAGGTCACACACAGTGTCGCTGACTGAGCTTAGGCATCCAGGGTGTTATTATTCAGGGAGAGCTTCTTTCGAAAACGAAAACGGTCTGGGAGTGGAGTTGAAGATCTCTCCCGCCATCTACACACCGCGCCCACGGTACGGCACCTACTAAACCCCCACCATACCCATACCTCTTTTGCCCCTCCATTCTTAACGCCCGCCACACGCCCTCGCCCTCGACCTTGTTCTTGAGGTTCCGACGAGGTTCCAAGTTACTCACTCCTTGCGGTAGCTGCTAGGTTCGAAAGAATACGGATTCGAGAAAATAGACTCGGCGTAGCATCATGCTAGCTGATTAGTCCCAATTCGCCTCTTCTGACTCTTTCGTTGTTGGTCTTGTTTCTCCTGCTCTCTCCGACGCGCGCAAAGGCAAAGGTTGTGCCACGGCTTGTTTTCTTCCGTCGCCATGGCATCCTCATCCACCCCAAGCTCAACCACTTCGGCCCCCGTATCGAACCCCTCCGTCGCGCCGCCACCCTCGAACAAGCCCACGCGCATTCTTGCCTGCGTTCTATGCCAACACCGAAAGATCAAATGCGATAGAAATTTTCCATGCTCCAACTGCACCAAGGCCAATGTCAAGTGTACACCATCCACTCCCGCCCCTGCGCGCAAGCGAAGACGACCAAACCAGGACCTCCAGGAGAGGCTGGCTCGCTGTGAAGAGTTGCTCAAAGAGTATGCGACCGAGAAGCCCGAGGGCAGTGTGACGACGCCAAGAGCATCGCAACAGCCCGCCTTCGATGAGAGCTATCTCAAATGGCAGCCAGCCGGCCAGCTGGTTAGGGATGAAGGGAGCATGCGGTTCATAGACAACCCGATGCTGAGCTCTGTTTATGATGAGGTGGGTTGTTCTTGTCGCCTGTGTATCGCAGTGGAAGAAACATGCACTCACATAGGATGCGTCCCATACAGCTTCGAGCAATGAGGCAAATAGTCGACTCGGATGACCACGATGATAGCACGTCTGATACTGCGCCTGATGAGAACTCAGATCTCCTCCTTGGCGATGGCTCCCCCAACATCAAAATCGAGACACTCTGGCCAGATGCCGCCCATGTGATACGTCTGTGGCAGATATATCTGGACAGGGTCAACCCACTGACAAAGATTATACACGTCCCGACTTTGCAACCGTACTTGGCCGAGGCGGTCGGCGGGTCGCAGTCATTGCCGAAGAATGTCGAAGCGCTCCTCTTCTCTATTTTTCTCATGGCTGTTGTCGCGCTAGACGCAGATGAATGTCAGAATCTGCTGGGTTACTCGAGAGAGGAAGCGCTTCAAAGGTTCTCGTCGGGTGTGCGGTTGGCCTTGCTCAGGCTGGGCTTCCTTAAGACCCACGATTTGACCATTTTGCAGGCCCTTGTGATCTACTTGGTATGTCCATCAGCATCGTCTTGAAGGCGCTCCGGCTGCTAACACGGCGCACAGATCTCTCTACAAGGTCGATACAATCGCCATGCCGCGTGGATTCTCAACGGCGTAGTTATTCGTATCGCCCAAAAAATGGGAATGCATCGTGATGGCGAAACTCTTGGTCTCCCCCCATTCGAGTCTGAAATGCGCCGTCGGTTATGGTGGCAGATCATCATGGTCGATTCCAAATATGCCATCTTCTCCGGCCTCAGCCATTCGCTCCTTCCACGAAACTGGGACACAAAACCGCCCAAGAACCTCAACGACGCCGACATCTTCCCATCAGCGACAGAGCCATTCCAGGACCGCGAAGGGCCAACAGAGATGATTTTCTGCTTACTTATATACGCCTTTGCTAAATTCCTGGTGGAAACTCCGGGCTTCGATACCATGTTCTTGCTAACCTCACAAAGCGACTTTGTATCCGAACGTGATGGAGGAGGCCCTCCTGAACAAGAAATGATCGAGTACCGGCGGACGGTAGAAACCTTGGGCAACAACCTCCTCAGCATTCTCGACAAGTATTGCGATCCTCTCGCCGGCCCAGTTCACCAAATGGCCGTCAACATGCGGACGCACATCATCGATAAGATCATGGAACTCATTACCCCAGCCAAACACCAGCCAGAATGGGGCGGAGAGGTCCGCACACTCAAAGACAACACCTTCAAAATCGCCATCGGCACATTAGAGCACAACGAAGCAAACTACATCTCCACCAAGGACAAAGGCTTTATGTGGTTTTCCCTCGCACACTTCCAGATCGATATCTTCATGTACATGGCCGGCCAACTCTGCCACCGCACAGAAGGTGTACTAGTCGAACGGGCTTGGAGACAGGTTGAGGTGGTTTACACGTTTCACCCCGAGCTATTCGACACCAACAACAAACTCCATGCCGCGCTTGCAGTGTTTATCTTGAAGGCGTGGAGGAAGAGAGAAGAAACACTCACGCAAAGGACAGGCCACAGACCAGAGACACCGTTCTACGTGGACAGGCTAAGGACATCGATGCCAAACGATGACTACAAATCGGAGCCTACACCACCAGATCCTTACACACCGGCGGCTTTGGCAGTGGGGGCACACACAGGCATCCCGGACAACAATCTGGACTCATTCCTGGGGTACCTGGATGCTAGCGCATTGGACTGGGATATGTTTGGGAACCAGGTAAATGGCGGGGCAGGAGGCTCATCTTTTGGCGCTTTTGGGATGGGCCCCCAGGTAGAATGGTGATCTTTTTTCTTGGGATACAAGGATGGAGCTCGCGGGGAATATTTTTGGTGGATAAGACAAAAGAATCTTTTTGGTTTTGCTGTCTTTTTACCTTGGATATATGGCGGAATTTTACATGTACATGGCTTATTATCTCCAAGACCGGGGGAAGCATAGGGGAAAGTTGGGAGGTGGTCTAGATACCTTTTTATTTGTTTGTTTGTTGATCATGCTGGCAATGTTGATACCTTTGTTGGTATCATTGGGCTTTTGTTTCCATACCGGTCCATGATTTGTGTGTAAAAACTCTACTCTTACGACTTTGACGATATTTAATTTTTTTTTGTTTTTTTTTGTGTTGGACATGGGATGGGCAGCATGGTGGGTTGGTGTGAAGTTAGCGGGAGGGCTGAATCACATTTTGAAGTATTTTTCAGTGATCCTGTCGTTTGCTTTTGTGTACACATGAGATGTTGGGTCACTGTATAGGATCACCCAGATGCAACACTATTCTTACAACCCCCCCCCCCCCCAACAACAACAACGAAAAGGGAACTCAGCTGCCAGTCTGGATCACCATCTGCTGCAGGCGCTGTATTCTTTGGGAAGTCTGCCTTATTTTGACATGTCACCAGAAGCGGAAGTAACTCCGATTACTCCCGGGTCGGGCTTCGGATATGCTGGTCAGAAGATGGAGGGCTTTGCTGACCGCATGCCTACCTCTCCCACCAGCCAACCTGTAAGAAGGGGTCCTGCTGGATGTGGGTCAACCAAGTTGGCTGCCCAACCGAGAATTCTCGATGATTTTATCTGACCAGTCACTGGCTGACACAACGAAGCTCAACAATGCAACTTTACCGGACCCTTAACGGGGTGGAGGGTATTTTAACGCTGGGATGGATGGGGCGAAGCTACCTATCAAGTTCACCTTATAGATGACAGGTAACTGCATCATGCCAGGATCTTCTCCCCCCACCCGCACATGTTGTTCAGTCACGGGGGTCGGTCGATATCGGCTTGACCGGGGCCTATTAACGAACAAGGAAACAAGACCTTCCACTTGGAATGATGAGGGCCCTGAAGAAAAGATTGGTAGTCCTGACAAGAGAACCCATAGACCACTGAGTATAGTAGGACGGCTTTGGATATATATTACGGGATCGTCGAGAAGCATCAAGCGATCAGCAGAGGGGTCTGTTGACCATCTTTTGGGCCTCTGGATGCTTTCATCACTTTCTCTGCTTTTCTGTGCACGGCCGGACGGTGTAAAGCAGCGAAATTGAGCTTCGCAGGGACGATGGTTGACTTGTGTTACCTTCCCCGATAGACGACCTGCATGTTGGGGATGTTGGTAGGTACCCAGGGAGGCGGGGGACTCAGCCCTATTGATGTTATCATCTATCTTGATGGGCGGAAGGGAAGGAGATCTTCCTGTACCGCTAGTATACCTTTTCACTAGAACGGGATTCGGGCAGATCTTGGGTCATTGTTCGGGTATTTTGTTCTCGTGAAGATAGATTCGTACACCTCCTCACCTGCAGGGTGTCGCTGTAGTCATTCAGAGTCCACAAAGTACCTGGCATGCCTGTCTCATCTTTACCTATCTAACAACCCTCGTCTCTCCAGGACTTTGGATGACTAAGGGGAAAAAAGCATATACTTCCGCCGCCGAAGGAGAATTTAAAACTTTTAACAATAGCAGCAGTGTACAATTCACAAATCACAACCACCAATCCCTTTGTAAGTAGGTTTATAAACACATTTCCATTCTTTCCCGGAATAAGGTAGAGCCAAAACTCAAAAACAAAAAGTATATACAACTGAATCCTCCTCAAATCCCATCCCATCCAAACTGATGCTGATGATTTATCCTCCCCCCCCTCCCCCCAAAACGCAATGCTATGCTATGCCATGCAAAAAAAAAGAAAAAAACCCTTCTTTTCCTCCCAAATTTTTCTTACATCTCCCCCCTTCCAAGAATTCTCAAAGAGAGAAACTTAGATGCACTGGCTGTAGTAAGGGTTGAGAACAGTGCAAGTAGAGCCGGAAGCGCAAACGGTAGGGCCAGTCCAGCCGTTGCCACCGCACTGTCCCCACTTGGGAGCAACACCAGCACCGCCGGTAGGAGCGGGAGCGGCAGAGGTGGCAGGGGCGGAGGTGACAGTGACGAGGGTAGTGGTGGGGGGCTGGACGACAGGGGCGGAGGAGGTGGTGACGACGGGGCCGGCGGTGGGGGTGACGACGGGAGCGCCGGGGAGGGTGGCAGAGGCGGTGCGGGTGGCGGTGGACTTGCTCTGGGGGATGGAGCTGACGGCGCCGGCGATGAGGGCAGGGCCGGGGACGGGGTAGTTGGGGCTGGCGACGTAGGGGTTGAAGAGGATGCCGGCGTCGTTGGCGCGGTAGAGGGAGGTGCCGGCGACACCGGCGGGGGAGTTGTTGCCGTTGCCGACGATGCGGAGGTTCAGGCACTGGGGATAGGCCTGGGCGCCGTTGGGGGAAGAGCCGCCGTGGAGGGCGATGATCTCGTGGCGGAGGACGTAGTTGCCGGCCTTGAGGTCGGCGGGGATCTGGACGAGCCAGCTGTTGCCGTTGGCACGGAGGTCGTCGGCGGCCCACGTGCGGGTGTTGGGGTTGTAGCCGGCACCGCCGATCTTGAACCAGCGGAGGGAGGTCTTGTCGACGGTCTCGCAGGGGCCGTTGCAGTTGGCGAGGTAGTCGATGACGGGGCCGATGTGGGACTCGGGCCACTCGGGGGTCCAGACGATGGAGATCTTGTCACCGGCGTTGACAGTGGCAGAGCCGCCGCCAGGAGCAGCAGACTTGTGGCAGATGATGTCGGTGGTGCCGAAGTTGTTGGGCTCGACGAAGCCGTTGTCCTGCTGAAGAGCAGACCAGCCGATCACGGTAGGGGGGTTGGGCTGGTAGAAGTGGGTTGTCGGGTCATAGTTCTGGTAGTAGACACCGTTCACGATGATGTGGGAGACGTGGCCGTGGGCGGCAACGAGGGCAGCACCCGAGAGGGCGGCGAGAAGGGTAGCGGCCTTGTTAGACATGGTGAAGAGATGTGTGTGCTGAATCTCACTCTGAAATGAATAGGTGAGGATGTTTGACCGTGGGCTGGTGATGGCTGGAGTGCTGATCGACGGATGAAGAACCAGAACCAAGGGTGACAGCAACGGCGATCTTTATACTCGATGGCTTTGGGCATCTCGGTCCATGTTACCGCAGCATTCACGACATATCACGTCCAGTGAGGTGGACCAAAGGCGTTCTGGGTGTTCATGGAGGAGGTCTGGGCGCGGTGCTAGCGGAGCATGAAGGAGGGCATCCCGGGGCCGAATCGATCATCGGCAATGATGTTGAATGACAAGGGGCGACCAACCAAGGGCAGTGTGGGGTAGGCGAGGCCGTGGTGATGGAGGCTCAAGGCACCATGCACCCCAACCTGGGGAGCATGCGGTCAGGTAGCGAGCTTCCCAAGAGTCTGGTCCAATTTGGGGTGCCCTGTTTGCACATGTTGGCGCCACCAAAATGAGGGAGACGGCGGCAGGGAGGCCGGTGACAAGACAAAGCTGCTTGGAATCCGAGGTCGACTGAAGGAGATATCGGACTGCCTTCCCGCCTTGGAGCCCGGGGAAGAGAGCCTCAAGAGGGATCAAGAAACGATGTGATTGGCGAAGGCTGACAAGAGCTCGATGCTGGTTCCCGGCAGACAGTTCAACGCTCTGAGGCACCAAACCGGATTAGGATTACTTGGATCGTGGAGAGGCTCTTCCGTGCCGTCTTGGGAAAGACGAGCGATCCAGGGGAACGGGGGGGTGGTCCCCACTTGGTTTGTGGGGAAAATGTAACGGCGTTTCAACTTAGCGCGCCGTAGGGAGGTGGTGTTGGACGGTCATGGACGGATGAATTCGGTGACATCCGAGAGGTGTAGAGTTGCAGTCTGAATTCAGGCAAAAAGTTGGCAAGTCTGGCAGTGGAGCGGATAATCCAGGTCGACACAAGCGACCTCGCCAGAGACAGGTCGGGGATGCCCTCAGCCTGCGCTGAACCCGACTCCAAGGTTCTCGCAATATCGAGGTCGCTTTAGTTCGACGGGCTCAATACCGAGTCGCAGCACGGGAACGGGAGAGCTCGTGGTTGACAGTTTCGGCTAAAGAGTAGCGCTCCCAGCAGACAACGTGGTGGACGGCATTTTGCATTGACGGCGTGGGGAAGGCAATGGGAAAAGTATAAGATGGCCTGTTTCCAACCAAATTGGAGGACGAACAAGGCGAAACAGCTTCCCCCAACTTCTGCGGTTCGCATGGAGATCGTCGCCGATAGTGCCTGCCGCCACTGTTCTCGGCCGCTTAAACGCTTTAGCCAAGACTTCGTCTGAAAAAGGGGGCAAGAAGGCTTCACTCTGGTAGTGCATAACGTCATCATCTGTTCCAGCTTAACTTGCACTTGGCTTGCAAAGGCTCAAGCTTCACATCTCGCGAGAGGCTCGGCAGCAGGAATTTCAGATCAGATGGCCAAGTTCACGCGCGGCTTCCCGGCGCGGGCTCCTCCACGACCGCCACCGTCCCGTCACTCCGATGCTACTATCCACCACAGAGGCCCACATCGACTACAACGATTCTCCTCTATTGTCTCGAATCTTCTAGTTTTTGATTTTTCTTGTCCTGCTGACAGTCTCTTTCTTTTCAAGATTTTCATTCATGTCGATGTTGTTGTTGACTATGGCGATGATGTTGATATGATGTCCCTCACTGTGGGCGACTTGAGAAGTTGGAAGGGCCGGCCCTGAGGTTCATGTGTGACTCTGAGTTTTGAAAGAGTTCCCATTGTGAGAGCTGTGGAATCGCGCCATGTTTGCCCGAGCAGCACACCCTCTCGGACGCAGGTCTACCCACCACTGCCCCGTTTTCGGCTTCGTTGTCCAAAACAAGACTGACCATCATCTCTAGCTTGCAAGTAAAACATCCGACAGCGCTTCATGGAGCGTTGGATATGTGCGCGTTCAAGTGGAGAGACATAATTATCATTGGTGGAATGCGTGCCCGGTGTAAAATGCATGCTGGTGGTGATGATGCTCCTCCTATCGCGAGAGAGAAACTGAGCTGCAATGAGAAACCAACATCACCCTATCTTGAAGCTAATTCAGCTAGCACCCGACTAACTCGAAAAACTGCGGTGTCATCTCTTCCTAGGCTGGTTTTCTTGTTGGGGATTTCAAGAATAGAATATCAAGCATTATGAGGTTGAGGTCCTCAGTTTTCGAATTCAAACACCTCGCTGCCTCCCTGTCTTTCTCGTGACACCAGCCACATCATCAAAACCAACATCGTAGGTCAGGCGCCGGCATCGGTCAAACACATCACCATGACAATGTCCAAGATCTCATTGATATCGAATGCAAGGAACCGCCCAGCAAGACCTGTTCACGTATCTTTGCTGGAAAGCAGTCCTAAAACGCAAAATGGGCCATAATCGACCAAGAGACTCGTCCCAACATTGTATTTCGTCTGGGAGCAAGCGACCGTAGTTGGGGTCGAGAGCCGCTGCTTTAGCTTAATAGGGGTCTTTTCAAAGGTGGGTGAGCAAGCGACGGGAGCAGAGAAACAAGTTGCGAGAAGAGAATCTTCAAGGACACTTTCCACAATTGTTTGTGGGGGCGTTTGGCAGCGTGCCATTATCACCGGGGTCTGATGGCCAGAATTGGAAGAATGTCACCAGACCTATCGAAGACGGTGAGAGAGGGGACGTCTTGGACACAGGGATGGGCGGCCGCCGTTCTCACAGCAAGTAACCATGTATGTCTGCAAGAATGATTAACAGGCATTAAAATTACCAACAGGCCTTCCAAATAGCCAGTATATCTTCTTACAAATGAATCACCGGGTCTCTAAACGTAGTTGTGGAGCAGCAATACCTCAAACCTCCGACTGTTTCTCCCCTGTCGGTTGACAGAGCATGCAGCCTTTCCAAGGAATATTGGCGCCGGAGGGTCGGCTTCTGGAGCAACATAAGCAACCTCGAAGCTACGCCATCATACGTGTCACGCTCAGGAGTCTGGCTGCAGGCTAGGACAGTACCCTGACAGAAGTATAATGGTGACGACAGAATGCATTTGGTAGAATCAATACTAATCTCATCAACATACCGACCCAGAAGCCCCAGTCCCAGCAAAAACACCATCCCAACTCCAAACGCCCTACCAAAGTGTGTACAATATGTTCCCTCAAATCGCATCATGGCCTCCAACTGGTCCAAGGTCTTGGCACAGATCCGTGCCGCATCCCCAGACTCGGGCCTCGAATCAGAACCGGTTGCTTCATCCGCACCCTTGCTGCCAACGGTCGATCCCGCCCCCACCATGCCGGCAATCTCGACTCCACAACTCAAACAGAGCTCCCGACGACATTCCTGTTCTTCAGTCTCGTATATCCAGCTCTGTTGTATCTCCTCAAACATCTCGAGCCTCCCCAAAACACCACCGCTGCTAACCCCACGAGGGACGCAAACAGCAAGAACAGATGCTCACCAATAGCCAAGAACATCTTGTTATCCCAGTTCACCCAAGTCCCACCTCTTTCCTGGGTAAAAAAGATCCACTCGTCCGCCTCCGGCCTGTCGTCCATGATCAACCGGTAACCTCTGTGTTCCATCTCGGGATCTGCCCCAGGCTTCGGCAGCAACGAGTGGTACTTCTCCCACACAGCCGTTTCGAACCACTGCCCACTCGCAAAACTGATGGTGATGTAAGGAAAGAAATAATTCCAGTCGTACTCCATCAGTGACATTGTAACGAGGTTCCAGAACGGGTGGCGAGGCTTCGACGCAAGGATGTTGTTCGAGAGAGCTCCGCGGCCGCCGTCGGTGATCCAAAACGGATAGTATAGTAGAGGTGTCAAGTCCGTTTTGCAGCCCTGTTGCAGAGTATTATAAGTATCTTGTCCAGTTGAAGGATGGGGAAAATGACTGACATTGTCCAGATCCATGTATATTCCCCCATGATGATACAGCAAAAAGTACCTCACGGCATCCACCCTCTGCACCTTGTACCGATACCCATCATACGTCCTCAAAAACCAAGGGTATTCCCTTTCGATAAATTCTCTCGAGGTTCGTTCGGTCCACAACTATCATCACCACCCAAAGTCAGCATTCCCATCCCCGTCATTTACACAACCCCCACCTGTACCACCACACAAACCTACCTTAAACTCCCACCCCGGATTCCTCTCCACACAGCCTCCCCTAACCCCCTCCCAATCCCCCGGCAAACTATCATTCCCCGGTTCCTTCCAATTGTGAAAAACCTGATGCACAATCTTTGGAATATGCTGAACCCTCTTCCCTCCCCCCCCCAACAACCCATGTCCATCCTGGTTATACGCCTCAAGCGCATCCGCCTGCCGTAGCTGAATCCCGGCATGCTGGAAAAAGAGGCCCACAAACGCCACCAACCGCGCGAGAATGTACCCCGTTCCAGCCAACAACACCACCGCCCAAAGGATGACGGATATCTTGATCGAGATCCGCATCTTTTGTCTTTCCCCGTCCACTGTACTCGGTCGGTCGGCTGGCTCGTCGCCGGGGGGCAAAAAAGTAATATATGTAAGGATAGCAAGCAGCAAACAACAAAAGCAGATACCCACACGAAATCAATACGTCACATCCAAAATGGCTCTCTCTGCATCAACAACAAAAAACAATGTTGCCAAAAGGAGAAAAAGGCAGAGAAACAAAAAGTGATGTCAGTCCCAAAAACTTCCCAGGCAACCCCCCGCCCTAAATTTCCCGCCCAAAGTCCGACGTCAAAGTAAAAAGGGAGAGACAGAACCCCCGAGCCCAGGCCAAGTTTAAAGTTCAGCCTCTCTCCCTTCCCGAGTTCCTACCGCTCCCGAGACATGCACCTCCCTTATTACCTACAAGGGAGGGCTGGAAAGCACCCGGGATTCCCGAACCCGAACTTCCAACACTTTCAAGGCAGGCACCCAGATCCACGAAAAAAAGCAAGACCGTTTGCGTGGCTTGCGGCTGTGTATTGCTCGCACCGCATGTACCTCCTCCCCTTCCACACACATGGGGGACACCGTTCGTGCAACCTGCACCACGCGCGCTTGCGCACTGTACGAGCAGCACAGCAGCACCCTTCGGCTGGCGCTGAATCACGATCGGCCCTGAGAATGACAAATGACAGACATGTGCCCGGGCTTGTCTTGGCATTAGCCCGGACAAAGAATTGACAGGTTGCCGGTGACTGCTATTACAATTATTAGCTCTATGGTCATGCTCTAATGATGTTTGTCTATCCGAAAAGTTCCCCAAATCCCTCCGGTGGTATAAGCCTCACTGAGCATCCTTCCCGTGTCGCTGTCTCAGTGTCTAATTTGACCATGTATAATCGCTGGCTGTGATGCCACCAGCCCCCGTCGCTGTACACCAGTCAGCATCATCCAACTAACAGCGGCCAATGAGTCCAATCTCACCTTATCAATACAGCCTCAACTCAATATCGCTATGCCTAGCACTTGAGCTCAACTCCAACTCCAAATCCACTCTATGCTTTCGTAATCTCTTCGTTTGGTGATCAATCCCTCCTACTTTCATACCCATCAAACGTAGGACACTCCCTTTCCAGCTTCCTCACCCTTCTAATATTAAACCCCGACACCTTATCTTGCTCCTTCACTTCTTCCCCCACTATCATCCACGGACTGACATGACACCTCCCCGTGGATGACTCCCACGTCCAAGCGATACACGTCTTGAAAGCCTTTTCCGTGCACTTCTCCATGCAATCCTGCGCCGACGCAACATTCTCATGCGTGTAAACAGCCTCATCCACCGGCCCAACATAATCCCAGTCCAAAGTCCAAGCATCCACCTCTGAATCAAACGGCGGCGCAGACCGGAAAATAACACACACATCCGGCTCTGGCTTCCCCCAAGCCCAACCGGTCCCGATACTAGCGCGAAACCGCCGGTTGTACTCCGCCAAGCACTCCCATTCACTCTTGACATCCCGCAGCACAATCCTCGACATCTCCTCCCTCTGCTTCGGATCCTTGATCGTCTTCTTCGTCATTTCAGGATCCCACCTCCAAGGAGCAGGCACCCCATAAATCTTCCACAAATCCAACCAAAACACCGGCTCCGTCACATTCCTAAAATGCTCCCCAACGTCCCTCATCATCTCCGGCTGAGGCAACGTGTGAAAGCTCAAGATAGGAGAACACATCCTGTCCCCTCTGATTTTACTCCTCCTCGGCGGCTCCCCATTGAACAAATACGCATACCTCTCATCCAGATAAATTCCCACCCTAATCAGCGCCTTCGCCAACAACCGATCCCCCCAAACCTCATCCAAACTCTCCAAATAACTCGTCTTGAGCGCCTTCGGATTCTCCTTCACCAACGCCCTCATCGCCGCCTGCGACAAGATAACCGCCGACCCCCCATGCGCAAACCTCGCCCGAAAGTCACCAACGGCATTACCAAGATAGTGCTTCTCCTCCGGGTCAAAATGTCCCAAAAACCTCTTCACACTCGTCTCCACCAGAAAAGTATCATCATCCACCAGCAAATACCACTTCTTGTCCGGCCACCTCTGATACGCAAACTCCAGCCCAGGTATAAACTTCAACGCGTCCAACTCCCACCCAAACTCCTTTGACAAACCCCCCGCCAGCTCCTCATCCTTCGCCCCAACAGCAGCAGTCAACCTCTCATACTTCCCCACCCTCTTATGCCCCAACAAACCCCCCAAAATCGGATTCTCCAACCCCCTCTCCACCATATCATACACCTTGACCACCCTCTCCCCCCCATCACCCAAAACCATCTCCCCCCCATAATCAGCAATCACAACCACCTCCCCCCACCCCCCAACACTCTCAAACCAAGCCGGAACCCTCCCCCGAGTCCCATACCCCGTCTTCAACACAACCCCCACATCCCTCCCCCAATCAACCTCGTACTCTGGCCTCTCCCTCAAAACCCACTCCTCACTTGGCCTTCCCCCGGTCACCAGTCTCTTCCAGTTCCACCTCACCCCCAACCTCAGCGTGGAATCATACGGCAGCACCGCCGCCCCGAGCAAAAAGCAGACAATGACAAAAAGGGGAAAAGACAGCCAGTTTGACTTGAGGAAGCGGATCGCTCTCCTCAGGGGCCTGGGAAGGAACCTCCTTGTTGATCGTCGACGACGGGGGGTCCACCCAGAGCCCTGGGCGATGTTGGCGTAGGGGTTGGCGGTTTGGGGATGGGGTTGTGGAGGATGTGATGGTGAGGGGATTGGGGGTTCTAAAGAGGTGTGTTAGTCCACAAGATAAAAAGGGGAATGGGGGGGACATACCACCGATTAGTCCACGGACAAAGTCAGACAGTGTCATGGTGAAAATCTCGCCTCTCTCTGCTTGCGGCTGGTTGACTCGGAGACGAACACAAATCCAGTTGAATGAAGAAGCCTCTCATGAAAAAAGCAATTAAACACTGTACTTTCATAACCCCATACCCATCATAAGAAGAAACCTCAAATGAGGGAGATAAAAAAAAAACCCAAGCAAGCGGAAAGATAACAATCAACAAAGGTACGATCAATGCCTTGCTTGCCTTGTCTAACAGAGAAAAAGAAATTAATGTTGGATGATGATGGTCAATTCTCCCAAAAATAAAAAGTGAGAGCTCAAGTTCAGGCAACGCGCATTGCGCCTTGGCACCGCTGAGCAGTCGCGACTTGGCTTTTGCTGCAGGGGTGGTGGCGGTTGGTGCAGACGCTCGGACCATATCGCCAACCCCCCTTGAAGGAAGGAGCCCCTGAGACAACAATGGCAAGAGCAAACCTCTCGAACTTCAAATTATAAAAATTGCATGTGAGGATACAGGGCTCATGGCGGCTACTCCCAGAATTCAATGTATTTCTTCTATTCCCTACTTGATTTTATTTTTGCCCACAATAAATCGACAGACCTTTGATCTCTAAACCTTATACCCCCTCCCTCTCATCCTCAAAGGAACACCTCAAGGTTAATCTCCAAAGTGCTCACCGGGTATCTCAGATCAAACTTCTCCAACACCGTCGGGTGCAACACACCCAACTCGCCAATCCTCTTCAGCTCACCACCCAACCTCACATAAATCGCAGCCGCCCTCCCCTTGAAGAAGGTTGGCTCGTCAATCTCCTGGATGAAATACCCATCGGCCTTGCTTGGGTTCTCCTTGACCGCATAGTCGATGCTCTTGCCCTCTAGGCCCTCCTCGTGCGTTACAAAGGCAACCTTCAGCATCGTCATGACGCGGTCCAGCAAGCCGTGTACGATTTCGAAACCGCTCGTCTTGCCATAGTAAGCAGCCGCCCACCGCCTCTCGTTTCTCGCCTTGCGCTCAAGGGACTCATCCTTGAAGACGACATCCGCCGACTCGATGATCTGGAGAGGCAGCTTCATCGCCTTGTTTTCGCTGAGCGTCTTGAGGAGACCTGGGAGGAGGGATGTCCGCGCGACTTGATACTCGACGGTTCTGGGGTTGGCGAGCTTGACGGCGGTTTTGCCATCATCGACACGGTTAAGCCACTCGAAGTTCTCCTCGTGCGAGCAGAGAATGAGAGGCATGACCTCAACCCAGCCGGCCATGGCGCATTCGGTACGGACGATATCGCTGAGCTTGTTGATCATGAGAGGCTTGCCGATGGTTACAGACCTGTTTGGTGATGAGCGGGGGAGGCTGTTGAAACCGTAGGCGATGGCAACATCTTCCATCTACACCAAATTGTCAATATCCCATACCGAACCTTGAGAAAACGGGAACAGCTTACCACATCGCAAGGGTGCAAAACATCAGCACGAGTTGGTGGCACAGTAACCTTGACAAACTTGGGATCCGAAGATGGTTCAGCCTTGTACGCCATCTTGCTCAACAACTTGCAGATAGACGCGGGGGACTCGCTCAGGCCAGTAACCTGGTTCAGGTAGTCAACCTCAACATCCATAGTGCGGGCAGCCAAGCTTGGCGTTACCCGGGTGGTGCCGTTGTGCTCGGAAACCACCTTGACAGGCTCGATTGTGAAGGGCTCGGCGCAGTACTGAGAGAACATGGCGACCATGATGTTGCAGACAATATCCAGCTTGGTCTGATCGGTTGCAGTCATGTCGATGAAGACATTCTTGGTATCGAGGGTAATCTTGGAGCGCTCGCTGTTGATGATGGGGGGGAGAGAGCAGATCTCTCTGTTCGCGTCAAGGATAACCGGGTAGACGGGCTTGTCGCGGAGGATGTGGAGGTAACGACCGAGATGTCTGTCGGTCTCGTAGAAGCTCATGAGCTCCTCACCGTTGATCTTCTTGGTCTGGTTCAGGGGGACAAAGTTGATGTCCTTGGGTGGGAGGGCCTCGTAGGTGAAGGGGCCCTGGATTGTGTCGAGATCGTGGGTACCGATGCTACATTCCAGCCGTCAGCATTCTATTCCTTCTGCGCAAAGCCAGCCTCGATGCCGAAGTCGGAGCCACCACACGTACGCAACCAGTGTTCGTTGTCTCGCAAGGTTCTGGTGGAGCTTGTCCTGCAGGCTGATGAAGGAGTCGTAGGAGTCCTGGGTGAACTTGATGTTGCGAAGGATCGCGCCGGCAGCATAGGGGCGGACCTGCTCTGTTTCCTTGGTGATGATGAGGGTCTGCATCTTGTCCTCTGGGATGTCGGCCAGCTTCCAGTTTGGTGTCCCGTGTTTCCCGCGGAAGATGTTTAGGTGCATCGCAATTCCTGAATAGTTCCTCTCAGCATGTCTTTTCCCCTTTTCCAAACTCTCCTCCCTAAGGCTCCAACCAAAAAGGGGGGCGTCATACCCTCGAAGCACAACATATCATAACGGTTGGCGGGAATCTCGATCGCCAACTCGGGCTTCTGATCCTTGGGGCGCGAAGGGTCATTCTCGGTGTCCTTGTCGAGCTCAATGCCAAAGTCGAAACAAAGCTGCTGGAAGCTCTCCTCGGTGAACCTGTTTCCCAAGAACAACAATCGGTCAACCTCCTCCTGGTCATGGTGGGATAAGCAGTGCGCAATCTTACTGCTCGCCGAGCTCTTCAAAGAGCCGGTACTTGTCGACGTTGATGGTAGGCATATTGAAGAAAATGCCAATCAATTTCTTTTTCCTTTGTGTCGTCGAACCGATCAAGTGGAGCGGAATTGAAAACGACGTAAAAAGCCTTCTGCTCCGGAACGGTTGTCTTTCTAAAACTCCAAGGCGGCTAGGTTCGTGAACATTCAGACAACACAGGCCTAACTCGACTCATCCAACGCCCCCAGTCCGGCCTGGAGGGGCCGCACTTGGCTGGGATGACTCAAAATGCGGGACGGGTTTACTGCCGGGCGTCACCGCTTAATTTCTGATGGAGGGGTTGTTCCCCCACTCACCTTGCTCACCTTCCACTCGCCGCGCTCCTTCTGTGCCCCACCGACAGCGCACAGACAATTTGCACCTGCTCTCAAATTTGCAAGCGTGCACAGACCATCTACCCTCCAGTATATATTGCCCGCTCCCCTCCCATATTTTCGTTTGCCTTTTCTTCCTTTTTTTCTTCATACTTACCTTGGCTGGCCTCCGGGAGATCAAGAATTCCTAGAGGTATGGCGAAGAGCCTTCATTGCACATCGAGGAGTTCTTCGTCATTGATTGTCCTACGGGATCGTCATGGCTGTAATTTTTGATGTTTTCCACACCTTTTTTTTCATTGTGCGCTTGATTCTGTCGAGCCATGAGGAAGAAAATTTCATTCCCATTCGCATTGTCATCAGTGTCTTGATTTTTAATGCGGAAAGCTGAAAATGTTATGGGTTCGGGTGTTGGAAGGCCGCTCGTTCAAATGTCCCAATCACATCATGTCATCGTGGCGTTGAAGTCGCGACTTGCATGTCAACAAAACAAGCTATCGTATCGTAGCACAACCACAAGACACAACACTCGCTCCTGTGTCAAAGTCTCTCTTCTCTATATAACATCTGCTTCCTACCGTGGTATATGGTCGCAAAAAAACTAAAACCGCAAAAAGCGAAAGAACAAAAAGAAAAAAGTAATGGTATCTCTTGTCGCAGATTTAAGAAAAACAAAAATCCACTTAGAATTAAGAAAACAATAAGAATGCAGAGGCCATCCATCCCCAATTCTTAACCAAGACAAATATCCCATCTCTATAAAGTCCATCCATCCATGGCTTTCGAAACAAAAGCGACCGACCGATCGACCGACCAAACCAGCCCAAGATAATATCCATCGACTCGAAACAGTCCATCCCGCCGGCGCACGCGCTGTTGAGAACGCAATGATGGAAAAAAAAAGGCTTTCCTTTTAAAACAAATGCAATAGAACTTTCGCCCCAGTATGCAATATGTCTTTCTTTGATATCCCAAAATGAAGAAGGAAAGAAACAAAAAAAATAGCTGCACTGCAACTGAAGGGGTGGGGAATAAATATCAAAAACAAAGGTTATAAGAAGAACAACATCCATCACCCAAGAGGAGAAACAATTCACTCCACACACCATTCTCTCCAAAAAAAAAGACTCAGCCCATCAACCCCATCTCATTCTGCGCCATAAACGTCCTCGCCAGCTCATCCCCTCCCCTCTCGGCCGCCTCCATCCAGTGAATAGCCAGGCACATCAGCGCCGGATCACTCCTGACATCCCCCACCCCGCCGCCGCCGCCAGAACCAGCTCCCGGCGCCTCTTCCTTGTTTGCACCCGCAACACCGCCCATGCCTTGCATCCTTGCCTGGGCAATCCCAGGGTGATACCTCCCCGAGCCACCACCCCCAGACCTGCCACCATACTTCTCAATAACCGCCTGCTTGAACACCTCTCTAGGCTTGCTAAGCGGCAGCGTCGTCCTCTCTACCAACTCCGGATTGGACAGGTAAAAGATGGCAAGCTCTCTCTGCGCAGTCGGGATGCCCTCCTTGGCAGTAATAGTCCACATCCTCGCCGCATCAGCAAGCGAATGCGTCGACAGCGGCAGCGGGCTCGGGGGCGGCGACGGTGGCGAAAGTGGCTCCCCGCCGGCAGACAAAATCCCAGAGTTGTCCGACGCGGTACTGCCTGGTCCAGAACGGGAGGGAGCACCCAATCCACCCCCCCTTGACTGCGTATAATTCTTGACTATATCATCCGCCACTTCCACCATGGTCCGGCAGACATCTTGCTTGAGGTTCAGTGCCGCAATACTGGCATCCCAAAAGGCCTTCCCACGCTCCGTCTTGTCCAAGATGGACGACGGGACAAAAGCAGCGATGAACTGCAGGTCGCGGAAGAGGGTCTTGGGTCGGATGTTGGCGTCACGGAAGAGCATCTGGAGGATGTTGGCAATCGCATTTTCGTTGGCTGGGTGGACCGAGGCGATTGATCGCGTTTCCATGTTACCCCCTCCACCTGGGGTTCGTCCTCTTGGTGCGCTGTCAAACGGTGGCGCCTGCATCATGGTGTGGGAGCGACGCTCTTTGACATTGTCAAGTGTCTCTTCTAATGGCTGGGGACGGCCTCCGGTGCCGTGCTCGTCGGTCGCCGAGGAGGCTGAGCCCATGTCTGATCGAGCCCACGCCAGGCGTGCACGTCGAGATCCTGAATTCAAGGAGGCGATGATGAGGTGTTCAAGCTCATAGAGCGCGTTGAGCTTGACCATCGGGTTCGGATGAACACAAAACATATTCAGGAGCCGCCTGTAGGCCTTGGTAAAGGGAAACTCGGGCATGGAATCCTTCTTTGATTCTCGGTGGGATCGAATGGTCTCGTTAGTTGCCGAGCTCTCGTTGCCGTGGACACTGCCGCCGTGTACGCTCCCACGATGAGAACCGCCATGATGACTTCCGTGATGGCTGCCAACGCTCTGGGTATCGGATAAGGCCTTCTCGCTAAGATCTCCTGTACTTCTCTTCCTCTCAAGCACCCGGCGTTCCAGTCCAGATCTGGCCGACCTCCTCTTTTCCTTGACCTGCGCCTTGCGGGCACGGCGCTGGATTGCTTCACGCCTGTCAATACACTCCTGCCCCAAGCCTTCAAACCACGCGTCTGTTTCTGAACCACGGGCAAAGACAAGGTTACCCAAATCGGAAAGCAAGAGACTGGTCAACGTCTGCTTCAACTCTGTGAGGAAGCGGGACTTTTCTTCAGAGAGTCGCTGTTGGTACACTGTCTCATTGGATGAGATGGAAGTCCCTGGACGACCCGCTGAGTGATGGGAAGGGAGCGGCTGATGGTTTGGTGGATGGAACGTAGCGGACAGGTTGGTAACGCTAGTAGTGGGCGAGTGGGCTCTTGACACAGCGCTGGGAGAGGTGGCACGGTGTTGGAATGGGGACCAGTAGGTAGCGTTGGGGTCAATCTGGTGAACTGGTGATGAGGCACCAAAATACTCCGGGCCGTCTAGAACCTCAGACATGGCAGTGCTAGCCCGCGAGAAGCTGAAACGGCTGGACGTGTCAAAGGATAAGACGCTCATGTTCTGACCTGACACGGCTCGTAATCCCCTGTCAGAAAGGGAAGGAGGCCTGCTGGCGGATCGGAACCTGTTCTCCGGGTCGCTGATGACACTGACCGAATCATCCCAGACTGACATGTTGTCCCGATCCCGATCCCTACCAGGTTTGCTTGTCTCGTGGGTACGGCGATCTCGGGCGTAGAGCTCGCTAGACCACAGAACGGGTCCATCGATGATGCTATCCCCGACAAGCTTGCTCACACAGTTGTCAACTTCGCAGGTGAAGCGGTGTATACGCTCCTCGCCCTGGCAGAAATTCTCCACCCCACACTGCTGCAGCCAGCGGCTTGTTTTCTCAGCTTGCTCATCGCGAAGCTTGTTGGGGCCGCCTTGGTCCTCTGGTGCCGCCAGCAGGTCGAGGATCTGCGATTCGGTGCGGAAGATGTAGTTGGACGCAGGGCCGCGTTGCATTAGACTCTTGATGCGCTGGAAGGAGTTCCACCTGCGAGGCACGCCCATCGTCTTCAACGCCACGGCAACGTTCCGCGAGTCCTCGTACGGAGCCGAGTTGCGCACGTCTGTAACGTACCACATCTTATCCCGGAGAGCACGCAAGCGGCGCATCATACTCTCAATGAGACCTTCTGCGCGCTCCTGGCTCTGCTTGAGCCATACAAGCCAGGCGTCATATATCTCGATTGCCGCCGCTGACCGACGGATCGAATCACGAGGACCCCTCGAGAAGATGTTCAACAAGGTGGCAAATCCATCTTTACGAAGTGAGTCAGAGCCCAGCGCGTTGAGTTGCTGCAAAGTCCTCCAGTAAAGGTGTGCAGAAACGAAATCCGACTGGGCGCGAGATTGCGAGCAGGCTGCTGTCAACATGGCAATGAGCGGCGAGGAATCAGCTGAGTCTTCGAGTCCTTTCCCTTTGTTGTTCTCCGGCGGGCTGTCTGCGACGCTACTGGCGATACTTGCTGCTCGCTGGCGATAGGGGTTTCGGCTGCCCATTGTTGTGATGACCCGGTTCTTGGACCGGTACTTCTTCAAAGTGGATGAGGCACGATTGCTGAATGTTTGCTTCTTGGCACCGTCATTTTCAAGATTTTGAGGAATCTCATATTCCTGTACAAGCTTCAGAATCGAATCTCGGAGCTGGTGATAGTCCTTGTCAAGTTCTGGTCGGTCATCTTCGGTGTCTTCACCCTCGGTGTCGCTAGTCTCTGAGGAGTTCTCGTCCTCCGGGTCGTCATCTGGATCAAACGTCATTTGGGTAGAAAGCTGTGTTCCGTCGCCTGAGATGAACAGCACCGCCCACCGTTCGGCACAAGGGTGGCAGAGGCCATACACAACATCTTGGCCCAAGGCTTGGGTCATCTCATGTATGGCCAAGCGAAGCCGATATCCGTCTTCTTCATAGTTGCTGTTCTGCGGCTGCTGCTTTGGGGTGCCTAGATCTGGAATCGGGGGCGAATAGCGCGGTGGGCTGCCATCTTCTAAAAGGGGTTCTCGAGAAGTCGTGGCATCGCTGATGAAGGACTCGGCACTTGTGCTGATGACAGACATGGTGTCAAAGTTAGTGCTTGGCGCCGTCCTGACCGACATTGGCTGTGAGATGGCTGAGAAGCCCGAGACCGAAGGTGCCCCTGAGCGCAAGCTACCGGAATGCGCTGACCGCGGTCTGCGTTCGGGGAAGAGGGCGTTGATCAATGTCGTAAGGTCAGCTGGACTAACAACCAAATGGGGGTGAACTTCGGCTGTCTCTCTTAGAGAGGTGATGGACCTGGCAGGCAAAAGGCGTGGCTTCTTCTTGAACTTGGAGGAGTCCTTGAACCGGAGGTAAATGTTTTCGATATGTTTTTTAATCTTTGGCGGTGTTGAAACAGGGGTTTTGCTCGTCAGCATGTCCACGACAAACTTCTGGGCGTGCATGGCCACGGTTTTCAAGATCTTTTGCCGGCCATATTCAGTAATGTGATATTCGGCCATCATGCCATAGGCTTCGGGGTGAATAATGACCCCGAGCAACCAGTTCGTAAAGAGATATTTGGTAATCAACCAGCGGCGGGTGCTTTCGACATACTTCTTGTCCAGACGCTTCAGCATTTCTGTGCCGAGCTCGATCAGCCCCTCCGGAATGCCGGTCGTATCCTCGTCATCAATAACCTCGAAAAGCTCCTCGACAGCTCTGGCATAGAATTCCTCGGCCGCAATCTGGTCTTTGGAAGACCAATCCGAGATGTTGAACCGGGTTCCGTGCTGGTCTTCGGCGCGGTCGAGCAAAAAGGCTCCATCCTCGAGGATTTTCATAAGGTACCATTCCATGTTGGATTTTCCGGCCCAGTCACGCAAAGAGATCCAAACATTGAGCACGGCAGTGACGGTCTGTTCACTCCCCGTCTTCTGGCCTGAGATCAATCGAGCGCACGTGGTGGCCCATGTTTCGGTTCGGCGTTTGTCTTCGGCGCTGTCTGGTCCTGCGGAATTAGCAAAACAGGTGTAAATCAGAGCTGAGATGGGGTCGTGTCGCTGGAAGGAAAGAAGTCGTTCTATGGCACTGCGCTCCTTGCCCAGGCCGTTGGATGCTCCAAATCCCGAACCGGACAGGGTACCTGAGCCACCCGAGGCAACACGGGTGGACGTGCGGCTGCCGTGATACGGGAGGACGGATTCGATGGGCTCCAGGGCTTGGTGAAAGCTAGTAAGCGCAGTGAGCTCCGAACTATTCAACGATGAGATGCGCGTTGCCAGGTAGTCGGGGTTCGTCCTGATCTGGTTCAAGAAAGTCAAAAACGTCTCTCTAGCGGACGCAGAGAGCTCGCTCAAAAACGGACTGGAGGTTCCAGAGGCAGGTTTAGCACCAGAGACCGATCCTGTAGGAGTGTCCAAGCTGTCAGATGAAGTCAAGCCAGGGGACTGCAGAAGCTCCATCTCTGGCTCCAATAATGCATAGCGGCGGGTTTCGTCGCAGCTTTTCCGAACATCGATGACGGCATTGAAAAGAGCAGCAAAGCCCTTCTTGTCGTCCCCGCGGAAGCTGTCCACCAAGGTTCTGTGGGCCGCCTCGCCACATCTCATCAGACGAGCAGACAAGGCGGTGGAAATCAAGCTTCTCTGAAGACGGATGCGAGTGTTTGCGCGCTTGCGCTCTTGGTACTTGGATAGGCGCACCAGGTGAGCTAGCTCCTCCAAAGTGGTCCTGTCCTCCACCGGGGCCAGAGAGGGGGTGGTATAGATAGATGTATCCTTCAGCAAGGGCCGTAAAAAGTTCATCTTCCCAAGCTTGTCGTCCGGTCCCGAGTCCAAGCTGTCGGAGGAGTCGTGGGGCGGCTGCATCGGCACAGGTGCGGTGGCCTGGTCGATGATGGGCTTCTGAACAGACGAGCGCCTGGACAGGTCATCGGAGCGCCGCACAGAGGACGTCATGGTATCTCTTGCCAAACGGGACGGGCTTCTGGACCTATTGCGCCTCGAATGGGAGATCTCGACATGGTTGTCGGACGGGGTCGGGGTGGGTGAGCGTGAAGCAGGCGTTGCAGTATTCGACCGAGCTGGACTCCCAGACATGGCAGTTAGCATGTGGGCCTCCTCTTGTCTTGTTCTTGACCGGTGACCAGTCCCGTTTCCAACATACACGGTGTCGGGCGAATAGCGACGGGCGACTCAAGAGAACGCTGCATGGATATCATAATGGGCCCATGAGGGGGCTCGAGTCGAGGGTTGCGATCGCCCATGTACTACCAGCCGAGTGCTGATAGCTGTGGGAAGGACCGCTCGACTCGGAAAAAACGCGAGGGCGGGTGGAGTGCGGTCTCGTGGTGTTTATGGACAAATCGGGCGCCGGGTTGGGCTGGAGGTTGTATACACAGAGAGCAGGCGGGGGAGGGGCCGAGGCTGGACGAATACAAGATATCAATCAATCGGCAGCAACAAATAGTGGGTAACAACAGCAGCAGCAACGGCGACGACGAGAGCCGCTGCGAGGACAGTTATGTATGTATAGGTAGCTCGAGCCTCGGTCGACTTGCGACTGGGAACGGGGTGGCCTCTTTCAAGAGTGCCGCGAGAACATGGTCTCGTCAGTCAACAAATTAAAGGAGGGGCGCGTGTTGGCGGGCGATCTTGACGATGACGGGAAAGGTGGTGGAAGCGTTGGGGAAACTCTATGGAACGGGTGACGTTGCGATGAGGCGCTGCTAGGTAGGGGACGAGGTAGGAGGTAGGTGTCGGGAGAGGGAGTTTGTCTCTGGCTGTCCTGTCTCATGAGAGAGAGAGCGAGAGGAGAGCTTCCCTCCCATCTCCATGCAGCTTCCCTGCCCTTCTTCCAGGTGTGTACATGTCGATGCAGTGGACGTCGAAGCGTGGGGTAGCGGGCTGGCCCAATTGGGTTACGCAGCCCATCTGCCCCATCACTTGCTGTCTCCACTTGACCTGTGTCAACCATACCCTGTGAGCTGGCTGGTCAACTGCGCCATCCACTCTGCATCTACAACTGCACCCGTCCCCGCGACACTGGCCTCTTGGTCCTGCTGGTGCTGCTGCTGCTGCCCGACTCGTGCCCCTTACTTCAGCTCTGCTTTCCCGCCTGCCGCCTGCGCGTCTTCTTCCTTCTGCGTCATAAGACTCAAGAAAGCTCAAGAGGGCCTCCACCTCACCTCTCACCGTCTCATACCGACTCTCGCCGAAAGCGGTCATGGTGAGTGCCAACACACCCGCCAGCAAAGAGTAGACGCGCTCACGAGCGGAACCCCATCCCACCGCGCGTTCACAGTCCCGTCGTAGTGGTGGCGATGGAGACCTGACCATACCCATACGAAGTATACCTCAGTTGCCGCCTCCCCGAAACATATTATGCGGGAAATTATTATTGTCTCCCTTCGCTGACGCCTCCCACCTCCCGTCCTGTTGCAATTTTTTTCCTGCTTCGATTCTTCACTTGATGCAGGAGGAGGGGTACGGAGGAGGGTAGGTCAGTCAGTCAGTCATCAACTCCCATGGCCACAGCCTGGTGCGCTGGCCTTGCAGCTCGCCCCGCCTTCCCTTTTGTCCAGGGACCCATTTTTGGCGGCCGGCGCAGTTCAAACAGTCCAATCTCCGCCCTCCACGACCCAAAAACCACCCGGACGGAACCTGCCCGCATCGTGAGCCCAGCATTCGCCTGGTCTGCTTCAAGATGCCAACTCAGCTTCCCATCGTCCCATCACCAATCATTCCCCGCCACTATTTCAAGCATGCGTCAACCTGTTTCCTTCCTGGCCTTGGGATCCCGCGATTCAGGGGCGATCCAGATCAATCCTCTCTCTCTGCCGCATGCTGTACATACGGCACATGCTACCTACTGCTACGGCGAGAACCGCCCACCCCCCGAGGGTCTGGTTTGACAGGCTGACCAGTCCCATCCATTGGCTTCGCTTTTCTGGTGTCACGAGATCATTCAGGTGCCCATCTTGGATCATCTCTTCGATGTGTAGCCATGGCCCAACCCCTACCCTGATAGGGACCCAAACCTAGGCGCGAGAACGGTGAGGTCTGATCTCAGGAACCACACCACCTCAACAAGGCGATGAGATGAACTAGTGGCCTAGGGCGAGACAACTTACCACGCGTACCTGGACGATCTGTTGTTCCCCAACCCACCGTGCAAAACACAGCGGGGCCTCATACTTTAACGCACCATCTAAGGCAGGTCCCTGATGCTAGGTACCAAGTAAGATAACCACACACCTCTGTCGGCTTCCGGAAAGCGAAGCAATCCATTTATTGTCTTTCTGCATCTCTAGGCCGAGTGGCTGCTGGCTTTCTTTTCTGAGAAGATGCAGCTCGCCATTGGTCTGCCGGCTGCCGACTATCAGGGGTTTCAAATCGCTTCATATCCAACCATTTCAACTGGGTTGAGCTGGATCTTAGCTCGTATCGCCCTGTGTGGACAGATTCGTCTTTTTTTCTCGGGCGGCTGTGGTAAATGACACAACTGTAGCTCTTGTTATGTCGTGCATATTCTCACAAAGCGTCACAACGACACCCCCTTTCAGCTTTCCCATGATTTTGTTCTGGTTGTTTTATTTTCATCTGAACCTGTAATTCCGGTATCACTGCTGCTTGTTCCCTTGTGGATGTGTAAGACAACAGGCCACGAGGTCGTCAGACGGGTCATGGGTGGGTGGTTTAACGTAGGACGAGGAATCCCTCGACACCACGGCCAGCAACGTAGACAGCTTTACAAGAAGAAGAAAAATGCGAGGTATCCGATGCGCTGGACATGCACCTCGCCCAGTTTGGTCTTTTCTAGAGCGTCACAACAGGAAACAAGAAAGAAAGGGGTCGCCGGTGTGTGTGTGTGGTGTCGTGTCTGTGTATGTGAGTTGAGTATCTCTGTGATAGGTACTTTGGACCACGAGTGTGCAGTGCGAAGGATATCAGCTGGGTACAAGTGTAAGGCTTGAGATGGGGAATTTCCATGACGGTGTTTTGTCCAGTTGGTGTAAGCGAGGAACCTCTCTGCACAAATACATCTTGGTTGTGGGAGTGTATCAGATGGCAGGACTGCCAGAGCTGTATGATGATATCTCTCCAGAACAAGTGAGCTGTCGGTATATAATACTATGGCATTAAAGCTACCTACCCACGTTCTCAGAACGAGATATTTCTGAAGCTGATACATGCGTGTCCTTGAGCAAGTTACACAAAACCTGGTCAATATAACAACCACACCAGAACAGGGTAGCAATTATCGATATCCCTGCACACTTCGCAGAACCATCTACTCTTCCAATAAAAACCCAATCAAAGCCCCCCCGAGGGAGAATATCTCTACATGACATACATACAGTACATAACTCAGGTACAAAGCATCCATGGATCTTTTCCACCACCCCCTTCCCCACCCACAACCACCAGCCAACCGCCCTCAGTTAAAACCACCCAGACGTGGCCACTCTGGAGCAGCTAAACGCTGGCATACATAATACATCATGCAAGTGAGATCTCATTCGTTTTGACCTACACATAAACCCCAAAAAGCATGTCAGCAAGAAGAAAACAAAACCCGCCAGCTCACACACATGGTTCGACACCCGCCCCCGCGCCCCATATCCGCCAGCGCAGGTCGCATATCCGGCCGCATGAGCAATTGTCCCATCTGCCACCCATTTCCATTTCCCTCCCCCACCCCCTCTCCCTCTCACTTCACCCTTCAAAGCTGGCCCAAGATTATCCCATCTCACAAAGAGAAAAAAAACAAGCCATATGACTTCAGGTTCACAGCCATGCACCGGCTCCTGGTACCCTCCGTCCCAATGCCATCTCTGTTACCTCATCCTCCCTCCACCAGCACATCACACCTCATCAAAACACCCCAAAATGAAATCAAGGTGACTTTACAACTATGCACCAGCCCTCCAGAACTCCTTCCAGATGATACTACACACGCAAATCCATTCCATTTCTCAAAATCTCTTCCTACATCCACACCTAACCCCCTTAATCCCCCCTCCCAAACCTGATATCAAAATCCTTCAAAACACTCATAATACTCGCCGCCTCAACCTCAATAGGCGCCAACCTCTGCCCCCCACCATTCCTCCCCCCCCCTTGTCCACCGCTCCCCGGCCTGGGAACCGGCAGCGCCTTCAACTTGGGCAGCCAAGTCCCAATCTCATCCGCCGCCTGATCAAAATGCCTGTGACTAGCCAGCGTCTTATACGCCTCAGCACAAGACAGCGCCAAAGGGAAACCTGACTCTGACGCAGAAGTCTGCATAGGAGGAAGCGGCTGCGGTGCGGCAGATTGAGAAGCGTCGCTGTTGCCAGACTTGCAACATCCACCTCCTGGTCCAGCACCGCCGCAGCACCCACCACCACCGCTGGCTCCCGGGTTGTTCTTCTCAAAGTTGGCTGCTAGGGACCTACAAAAGAGGCCTGACTTGGGATCGGAAAGACACTGAGCGCAGGTACCCGGGCCGTTGGGGCCGCACCGACTCCCGGAGGGCTTGGCTTGGGTGGCGTTGGAGTTGGTAGAAGAGCGGTTCTGGTTTGCCCGTGGACCAGGAAGCTTGATAGCACCGGTGGCGGTCACTTCCATAGGTATTGGGACGACATCGTCCTCTGATGGCGGTGGTGTGTGAGTCTGTGTTTGCTCGGCAACTGATGGTAGTGGTTGTTGGAAGGACATGGGGTTCATGAGAGCCTCAGCACACATGCAGTATGTTCCATCCTTGCAGAAGCCGCACGAGTCCCTAGCCTCAAGCGACATCATGGGCTGTAAAGACTGTGGTGGTGGTTGGGTGACCATTGGAAGTGACATTCTGTTGTCCTTAGCAAACATGGCGGTAAAGTCTGTTTCCATAGGTATTCCAGCATCCGAACGATGCCGTTTCTCCTCGGGTGCCGAAGGTGGTGAGCTTGGTGAGTGCGGTCGTTTGAGGTCGGACATTCTGAGGGCTTCCTCCAAACATTCGCAGCTTGACCCAAGTGTGCATTTTCCACATCCCATCGCTGTGTCGGTGTCTTGAAGCACAGCTTCAGCACATGCACATGACCCAAATGCTTGACAGCCACCACACCCTAGAGGCGCCATCATTTCGTCGGGAGGGGAGATGATGTTGGAGATGGAAAATGGTTGAGTGGTTGGTCGGGGTTCCGCAATGGGCACAGCACTTGGCCCCGAGCTCTTCGGCGGAGCAGGCTGCAAAGGTCGTCTGGGCTGTGAGATATTGGCAAGTGGATTCGTTTGAGGCTGTATTGGTGCCGGAAGACGTCCATGATTTCCAGTTGACGAAGGTGACTGAGAATCCCATGCTGATAACATTGAGTTGCGTTCTTGTCTCTCCTTGTCAAGCTGTGACTGCAACCACTGGCAACGAGATCGTAGTGTCTGTCTCTCGGCCTCCAGGTGATTGATACGCTCCTGAAATTCCTGGACGACCCGGTCGTGCTCTTCCTTCTGCTCATCCAATTGCTCCTCCAGCTCCCCAACCCGAGCAGCCCTACGCTCACGAAAGGCCCTCTGTGCAGCTCTGTTTTGAGCTTTGCGTTTGGTTGGTGGAGTGTCGGTGGCAGGTTTTCGACCTGGCTTGGGTCTGGGAGGAATGACCCACTCCTTGCTGGTCATGCTCATGGCCATAGGTTGTTGCCCTGGGCCCGGTGACATAACTCCAGGCGACGCCATGTTCAAAGGGGTTGAGGCTTTGATGGAGGGTGGCCTGTTGGGTGCGTTTGGGCGGATGGCGATGGGAGGCGCTGACACGGAGGTTGACGATGTGGGAGTGGAGACGTTGGACGGAGAGGCCGCAGATGCGGGGGTGGAGGCAGGGCTGGAGGAATCTCTGCCGAGTGTCGTCGTGATGGAAAGAGTTCTTTTGTCGGTGTTCCCAAGCCCGACTGGGGAAGCAGCGGCAGCGGCAGCCATGATTACTGGCAACGGAATGATTTGACGGACCACGAGGGTTGGTGGTGCAGAGGTCGAGGACTGTACCGAACTAGTGGCAACTGACTGCAGGTTGCAGCCGAATTTTATGTCACCAGTAAAACGGGCTAGGGCCGACCGTTTAGGGAGTTCTCCTCGGTATCCGAAAGGCAGGGAGATGGCATTCAATGAGGAAGTCCAAGTTTGATGGTGTCGAACTGCGAGAATGGGTTGTCTGTAAATGCCGCTTTTGGTATGTGACGAGTCGCTCCGCAGTCAAGGAGAATTTTGACACGAGTGACTCCAAAGTTGTTCGCAAGATCACTTTAGATGGCGGCGTCTTGTTTGAGAAGGAGGTTGTGAGTGACACGTGATACTGTTCAATCGGTGTGCCGGCACAGGGTCAAGTATCGAGCTGACGATGACGATGACGCCGATGTTGTGGGAAGAGAATTTTGAGGGTCTTGATGCTGAAAAATTGAAGCAGACGGAGGAAAGGGTCTTCTTTTGCGTCAACCGAAGACGCCCGGGCTCAGTGTGGGCTAGCGAGGCCGGAGTTTTCGCCCAGGCCAAGGAGTCTGAGGGCTTTGATTCGGTAAAGGTTGAGAGATGGAGATGTCAGTCGGCCCACTGATTTGATTGATAAGATTATAGGATCGCGCTAGATCCAAAGCGGCCTAGCGAGGGGTGGTGGTGCCATGCTTGCGTCAAGGAACCCCACGGTCGAAAGCTGAGAGAGGGTCACCGCTTCGACAGCAGATCCCAACCGGAACACGGATAATCACACAGTCATTACTTCGGTCACCACCGGAATCCGCTCGGTCTATCGCTTGATGATTCTGTGGTTCTCTGCTGAAGTTTTCTATTCAACATGGTAATTTTCCTTGGCGATTTGTCGAGCCGTTCAGTAGGCGAGCGATATCGGACATACTGCGACGTCTTTAGAAGACCATCAGCAACTAGCGCCCGGAAGTTCTGGTTCGCCCAGAAGGAAAGGCTGAAGAGGACACTCCTCGAGCTAATTGCTGCCCGTAAATCATGTGGGGGCTCTTGGAGCAAGCTTTGCCCAGGTGATTCAGGCGGGCCTCAAGAAGGCGTGCCTGACTGAGGTCAACTCGAATTCTGTGTATCTGTGTAAGAGAAGGGAGCTTGGGTCAATGCTGCCACCACAACTGAAAGAAAGCTGTATTAGCTACCAACATGATTTGGGGAATACCAACTTGAGTGTCTCATCGTGCCATCTGGTATTATCCTCATATTCACAATATGGCTGACCGTTAACTCCAAGCTGTCATGCAGAGTTGCAACGCACGGGCCCAGCGTCCGCCAAGACATGGAACATGTCCAGAAGCCCAGCATCGCGGTCCGAAGTACCATCAACATTCTGTCAACCAAAATCAGCCAACTCCCACCGTCGACCACAAACAATAAAACCAACAAAAATGGCCCAACTCGGCCTCCCCCCAAACTCCCGCCCAACATCCTCCTACTCAACCAACCTCAACCTCTACTCCCCCCCGTCCCCCAAATCCCAACTCCCCAGCCGCCGCTCCTCCCTCTCCTCCTCGGCCACCGACGACTTAGAAAACTCCTCCTCCCTTCCCTTCCCCGCCGCCCTCTCCCGTCGCGACTTTCTCGCTCCCGACTTCGACCCCGCAAGCTACCTCTCCACCCTTCACACCGGTGGCCCAGCCTCTCGGCATCAAACCCTCGAGGACCTGCGCTCTGAACTCCGCGATCGAAGCTCTGCTATCAGTGCCGAACTGCTTGAACTGGTCAACTCGAATTACACGGCCTTTCTTGGGCTAGGGGATGAGCTCAAGGGCGGGGAGGAGCGCGTCGAGGATGTGAGAGTAGCACTTTTAGGTTTCCGAAGAGCGGTAGAGGAGGTTCAGTCTAGGGTTAGGGAGCGGAGGGTGGAAGTAGGGGGGCTGAATCAGGAGTTGAGGGATGTCAAGGGGGCGGTGGAGACGGGCAGGAAGATGCTCGAGTTGGATGAGAGGGTGAGCGGATTGGAGAAGCGATTGGCGGTAGGAGGGACGGGGCAGCAGCAGCAGCAGCAGAAAAGGGATGGAGATAGCAGTGATGAGGAGAATTGGGATGATGACGACGAGATTTTTGGGAGCGATGATGAGCAGACTCAGGACGAAGACGGTGTGGAGTTTGTCAGTAGCAGGCCGGCGAAGCTAGCTGCTTTGGCGAGGGAGTGTGTGTATGTGGATGAACTGGCCGAGGCCATTGGTAGGGATCTTCCGTTTGTGAAGAAGACTGACGAGAGGATATTTCGGTGTCGGAACACGATACTGCTCGACTTGAGCACAGCCGTAAGAGAAGCACGGAAAGCTGGAGTCAAAGGTCAGGGGCGTGTTATCAAACTGTTGGCGATTTACGGGGCCTTGGATGCGCAGGCGGAGGCTGTAAGGGTCCTGAGAGAGAAATGATGGTCTCAGTTCAAAATCCAGGGGGCATAAAAGGCGCAGAGCGACTGGCATCAAGATACCCAATTTTCCAGGATTTTTTTTTAACTTCATACAAGGATTATGATACATGGCATACATCTAATATACATTGAAAAACAACAAAACTACATGACAGTAGCCAGGTGTTCTGGCTTGACCTTGTCGTCTGTTGGGGCAAAGTTACCGTTCAAACTGATCCCTGGGCCATGCGTTGTGCTCAAAACAACCTCGTCAATAGCCTTGGGAATGTTGTCGTCCAGTTGGTTGATGTTGTCTTTGAGCTTGGACATGAACGCCTTGATGTTGTCGGCAAGCATTTTGGGGGAGAAACCGAGCTGGCCCACGGCCATTCTCACAACACCGCTTCTTTCTCTGTACTCATCCGCGCCAATCAACTCCTGCATCGTCTCCTTGATGTCGCTGGTAATGGTTCCACGTTTTGGGTTGGGCATCAGATTCTTGGGACCGAGAATTCTGGCGACCTGGGCTTTCTTCAGAGCTTCTTGGCTGTCGGTGTGGCAGATCAATTTGTTGAAGGCGATCTCTCCTCGTCGGATGGCCTCGAATAAGCTCTCCTCACCCACCGCCACGGCACCAAGTTGTTGAGCCTCGGTCGCTAGGGCGCTGCCCTCGGGGCAGATGACACCGATACGGGTATCGGTCTTGACTGGGAAGGGCAGACGAATGGCACTTCGGAGAACGGGACCGCTCTTCTGGGTCTTGACTTTGACGGCGAGGTCATACTTGACGGTGGTAGGTGGACGTCCAACTTCGGCAGCGCGGAGGTACCTTTATGGACAGTAAGCGACAATACGCCGGCATGGGGTGACATTGGGAAGGAAGCTTACCTCATGGCATCGCAGAGTGTGAACTGCTCCATTGGTGAGAGATCATAGCTGCGGAATGTCTTATAGGTCTTCTTCTTCTTCACGGGCTTCTTGCGCATGCCTCCACCACCGCCACCAGACGCATGCCGGACCTGTGGTGTCGCAACCGATGGCACGAGGAATTTTGGTATTGTCGAGGCGACCGTTGACCTGGCTGGTGTGGACAGGCTGAGCCTTGCCAGAGAGGCAAGGCAATGATGTGTGGAAGCCATTGCGAGCTGTAGGACACAAACGGCGACGTCGTGAGCCTCCGCCTCTCTCTGTCGCTGTCGGTTGCGCTGCTTCAGAAAAAAGTTGGACCCCGGCCCGTTGAGGTTCGTTGCCTTGAATGTTAGGCTCAAACCAAATGCTCAGACAAGGTCCTGAGAGCTTCGGTTTTCACCGCCTTACCAAAACCGTTGGCGCTCGCGGCAGAAACCCCGCGCTGGGACGGGTGAATGTGGGGCTTTTTTGCTGCCCCTCCAAAATCCCAGGCTATCATCGGTGACTGTTTTCTCATCACGTCCCCTATTCCTATACTCACCACCCTTACCCACCGTCCACCATGAAGCTGGAAGAGCTCCATCCCATTGAGGCCCTCCTCACGGCCGATTTCCGCTCAATCGAGCCTCGTCTTCAGTCCCTCGATAAGCATCTCATCCTCCGCACCTACCTCCATGGCTACACTCTTAGCGAGCTGGACACCAAGGTCTGGCAGGCCCTCCGCGGCAACCGCGCCGCTTTCTCCTTTATCAAGCGCGGTAGTCTTGTCAACCTCGCTCGCTGGTTTGAGTTCATCGAGGTGATGCACCCTGAGATCCAGGACGAGATCAAGGCCAAGGATGCTGCTGCCAAGGCGAAGGTCGCTGCTGCCAGCAAGGCCGGTGGTTCTTATGCTCTTAATCTGCAGAATACAGGTAGGTTGATATAGACTGTCAAATGCGTATTGGACTCATTGTGCTAACAGACATGAACAGACCAGGGCGTTGTTACCAGATTCTTGCCCGAGCCTTCGGGATACCTCCATATTGGACATGCCAAGGCAGCTCTTCTCTCTTGGTACTTTGCCCAGCAGTACAAGGGCCAGCTTCGCCTCCGTCTCGATGACACAAACCCCGACAAAGAGAAGGAGGAATACCAGGATGCCATCATCGAGGATCTTGCCATGATGGGCATCAAGTGCGATACCCTCACCTACACCAGTGATTACTTTGATTATCTTTACGATATGGCGATCAAGATGATCAAGGAGGGACATGCCTATGCCGACGATACCGACCAGGAAACTATGCGCAACGAGAGATGGAACGGCATCGCTTCCAAGCGCCGCGACACGCCAGTGGAAGAGAACTTGCGCATCTTTGAGGAGATGAAGAAGGGTTCCGAGGAAGGCGTCCGCTACTGCCTTCGCGCAAAGCTCTCGGTCGACAACCCCAACAAGGCCATGAGAGATCCTGTGATCTACCGTTGCAACGTGGACACGCCTCATCACCGCACCGGCACCAAATGGAAGATGTACCCCATGTACGATTTCGCTTGCCCTGGTGAGTTTTGTCATTTTTCTTTTGACCTCTTCTGACCTTCCCTTTCGTCGTTGGGGCCGTTGAGATGAGAAAGACGTGATATTGACAGCACCTGCAGTTGTCGACAGCCACGAGGGCGTCACCCACGCCTTGAGGTCCACAGAGTACACCGACCGCAACCCTCAGTACGCCTGGTTCCAGAAGACCCTGCAGATCCGCAAGGTCCATATGTGGGATTTTGCGCGCATGAACTTCGTCAAGACTTTCCTCTCCAAGCGCAAGCTTGCCAAGCTCGTCGATACTGGAAAGGTTTGGGGATGGGATGACCCCCGCATGCCCACCATTCGTGGTGTCAGGAGAAGAGGAATGGGCATCGAGGCTCTGCGCGAATTCATTATTGCTCAGGTATTTCTCTGGCCTTTTATCTCCGCCGTCGCAAAAATTAACAGCAAAACAGGGACCTAGCCGCAACGTTGTTACCATGGACTGGACCAAGTTCTGGGCTACCAACAAGAAGCACATTGATCCTATCGCTCCCCGCCACACTGCTCTCCTGAAGAAGGATATTGTCAAGGTGCCCGTCACAGGCGCCGAGGCTCCTGCTCAGCCCTTCCAGGAGGACAGACCCAAGCATCCCAAGAACAAGGATATCGGTACCAAGAAGGTGGCGTTTGGTCCCGAGATTCTGCTTGATCAAGCCGATGCCAAGAGCTTCAAGGAAGGCGAGGAGATCACTCTCATGGCTTGGGGCAATGCCTTTGTTCGCAACATTGCTGAGGGTGACCCCATCACCTCGTTGACGTGCGAGCTCAACGTGGCAAAGGGCGATGTCAAGACGACGGAGAAGAAGGTTACCTGGCTCGCTTCTAGCCAGACTCTTGTGCCTGCCGAGCTTTGGGACTTTGACTACCTTATCACCAAGGACACGCTGCAGGAGGAAGACAACATGGAGGACTTCCTGAACCCCACCACCTCTACTATGGAGGAGGCGTTCTGTGATGAAGCTACGGCCCAGCTCAAGAGGAACGACATCATCCAGCTGGAGAGGCGTGGTTACTACCGTGTGGACAAGGGTCTCGATGACTGGAAGGAGGGTGAGGAGAAGAGGCTTGTCCTCTTCAACATCCCGACTGGCAAGACTGGATCCAAGTAAGGTTGTATGTTCTGCTGTCGGTTTGTGATGGGAAAGTTTGATAGAATACTAGATGTGTCCTACAAGACTGGCTTGTCCTGTGTGTTGGCGCCAAGATGCAACTGCTGAAGTGTTGTGGTGAATAGTATCACTTTGGAGAGTAAAATAAACATCTGACAGGGCAACGGATAGGGGCTGGAGCTTGATGCATGCGCCCTGTGCCGAAAACCGTCTTGGTGTGCCGAAGGCCGTCTTGGCAACTTGGCAGATTTGTAGGCGAAAATGCGATACGCCATCCGTTTTTTTTCAGACTCGTCTTGGGGTAAGATGGTGCAACTCATGTTTGACCCAGGTCTGATCCATTGAATTCTCACAAACTGTCTTGAAGTCCTTGTTGAGCTGGTTTGACATTGCACCTGGACCTTGAAGCTTTGGGAGCTCGGGAGCTTTGTTAGAGCAAATAGCTGGAGAAAATCCCGGATCCACCCAGCTACACCAGATTAGCGAGAGCTCGATGCTCCATCGTCGATCAAGGTTAGTGCTTGGCACCTGCCCCCCCCAATCACATTCTTTACGTCATCCTCCACATCCAAGACATTCCACCAAGTCGACGGCTGGCCGCAGCCCTGTCACGCTGTCAAACAAGCCCAATTTTATCTGCACGACCTTGGGATTTTTATCCATTCTCTAACTTCTTCCTGTCTTCTTTTTCTTTCCGCAACTTCAACGAGGACTCAACGGCTGCCTCTCTCATACTGCGCTCGCAGGTCGAACCAGCTCTTAGCTATTGATAGCTATTAGAAGCTAAGGTACCTTGATTGGAACAACAGCACGCACAACAAACCTCTCGCCAAACCGGCAACGCAAAATGGCCTACCAGGGCGGTGAAGCCGCTAATTACTACAGCCCACCTCATGGCAGTGGTGGTGGGCCGCAGTATCCCCCTCCAAACAACTCGTACGAAATGCAGCAACCGCAGAATGGATACTACAACCGACCTCCGCCGCCGCCTCCTCCTCCTCCTGCTGGGGGTGGGGGGTATAGTAACGTGCCGATGAACGATGGGGGGTATCACAATGGGTATGGGGCGCCACCGCCTCCACCGCCGCCGACTGGACCAGATGGGAAGATGGGACCTCCCCCGAGTTATGACGAGGTTTTTGCGGTGCAGAAGCCAAAGTGGAATGATTTGTGGGCGGGGGTGTTGTTTTTGGCGACTTGTGCTGGGTTTGTGGCTGTTAGTGCTATTTCGATTCAGGGATATGGTATGTATTGGTATAATGGATGATTGGGGGTTTTATGGCTGACATTTTGGGGGTGTAGCTGCGACTCGTAATATCAACTCGGGCGGCCTCAATGGGCAGCGGAACAGATTCGGGTTGACGACGCATACGATTTGGCTGTTTGGCTGGGTGCTCATAACGGCTATTGTGCTCAGCTACGGGTACATGTGGGTTGCGAGGAAGTTTACGAAGCAGTTCATCTGGATTACGGGGATTCTCAACGTTGTGCTTGGTTTTGCGACGGCCTTGTACATGCTGTCGAGAAAGTACTACTCTGGCGGGATCGTTTTTTTGATCTTTGCCATTTTTCAGCTGATCTGCTTTATCAGCTGGCGGTCCCGGATTCCGTTCAGCGTGCTGATGCTGCAGACGGCCATTGATGTGGCCAAGAATTTTGGGCATGTTTATCTTGTCAGCGCGATTGGTGGACTGTTGGCTACGTTGTTTGCGGCGTGGTTTTCGGTGACGCTGGTTAGTGTCTATGTCAAGTATCAGCCGGATCCGAATAACCCGGCTTGTAGGCAGGGCGCGGGGGGATGTTCGAGTGGAAAGGTGATTGGGCTGATTGCGTTTATTACTTTTGCGGCGTATTGGATTTCGGAGTGGTTGAAGAACACGATTCATACTACTATTGCGGGGGTTTATGGGTCGTGGTATTTCAACTCGAGGAACTTTCCAACGGGGGTGACGAGGGGGGCGTTGAAGAGGTGCTTGACGTATAGCTTTGGGAGTATCAGCTTGGGGAGCTTGGTGGTGGCTATTATCAATTTCCTGAGGCAGTTGGCGTCTGTGGCGAGGGCTCAGGCGTCATCGGATGGGGATATTTTGGGGATGATATTGTGGTGTATTGTGGGGTGTCTTATTGGGTTGTTGGACTGGGCGGTTCAGTTCTTGAATCGGTACGCTTTTGCGCACATTGCGCTTTATGGGAAGGCGTATGTGCCGGCGGCGAAGGATACTTGGAAGTATGTACACTCTTTGCCCCTTTTGTCTTCTGTGGAGTTTACTAACGACCATGAAACAGGATGATCAAGGACCGCGGTATCGACGCCCTCGTCAACGAATGCCTCATCGGCCCTGTCCTCGGCATGGGCGCCATGTTTGTCGGGTACGCCACCGCGCTGATGGCCTATTGCTACATGGTCTTCACCAACCCCTCGTACAACTCTGGCGGGGGCTTCACGCCGGTGGTGGTTGCGTTTGCCTTCTTGATCGGGTTGCAGATCTGCAATGTGTTCACCACCCCGCTCAGCAGCGGTATCGACACCATCTTCGTGGCTAGCGCTTGGGACCCCGAGGTCATGATCCGGGATCATCCGGATTTGTATCACAGGATGGTGGCGGTTTACCCTGAGGTACAGCAGGCTATTCACGCTTGAGCGGACGTGGAAACGTTTGGGCAAAGGAGTAGGGAGTTTAGTGCTATATCGTAAGGGAAGAGCAACCAGAATGAAAGGGGGTGGTGGTGATAGTGTTAGTGTGAAAGTGTTGCTAGAAAGTAATGGTAATAAGTCGATCGACGTTCACTGTTGTTCTATGATTGCTTGTCCAACCAACAGAGGATAGTCCCGGCTCTACATGCCCGAGGCATATTCCAACCGTCTTGTTTCCCGCACAGCATGGGTCTGATACTGCTTCTTCTCACTCCAGCTTTGACTGGTTCTTCCTCCGTTCCAGCAGCCTCTTTTCCCGCTTTTCTGCCGCTATAAATTCAGGGCCGAAATACGTAGGAAGTGGGTGGGGGAGGTGGGGGTCGGTTGAAATATCAATCAAGAGATCCAACACCTTGTCATCTTTGTCACTGTCAAAAGGAGATGAGCCTTCAAAGTAAAAGTGGCCTCGTTTCCCGGAACATGAAACCTGTTAAACGGATAGCCAAGCCAACTTAGGAAAGCCCGAAAAGAGCCAGCCCAGTTCTCCACAACTACGTTTGTAACGCGGGTTATATCCAAAACGACAGAACGTCCTGGCCATTTAAACTCGAATCCTAGCGCCCGTGAAGCCTGAGAATGTCGTGGCCTATGAGGACTACGTTGTGTGGTTGGGGGATGTGCGATTCAATAGCTCACGGATATGAAACCGAGATTGTTTGCCTCTAAAAGTCTGAAATTGAATTTGGTCATATGGCGCTCATATACAAACTGTGATGTATAGTCAAGGCTAAAAAAGACGTGATCAATAGGTAGTTCAGTGTCATCTATCTTCTCAATTCTCTGCTTTCATAAGACCCAATCCCTATTCCACGATCCACGACGTGGATGCGGGCATGCAGTTGCCATAATCACATATGCAAGAGGATCGAATGACAAAAAAAAGAAGCATAGTCAAATATCATCAGAAGCTACCTCTGATGCAAACATTTGTATACCCAATTACACGACCGAGCCCTTTCCTGCCATTTGACTGTTGCCTTGAGCCTCGCCTGTGCCAACCTCGAGCTCCACACCCACCTCATCCCGATCTTGCTCTCCCTCAAGAACTTCAGACTCCGCAGTCATCCTAGCCGCAGTGTCTACGGTCTTCGAAACCGCAAATTGAACCTCAAAACTGCGCGCATGCACATAGAGAGGAGCTGCCAGACTATCCTGCCGTGATTTATACCCATGAATCTTGGCCCCCTCCAGAGCAGCCTTCATCTCGTCAAACGCGTCATACCGCCGGTCGATACGCCCCCCTAGATACGACTTTGCCTTCCTAATCATCAAAACCCACAGACGCCGCTTGGAGGCAAAGTCCCGCTCGAGGAGCACCCAAACGGCAATAGTGAAGAGGATCCTTTCTTTCAAGGCCATGTCTTTACCAAACATGTGGTCTTTGTCGTGTTTATCCCGGAGAGTACGTAGCCTCTTGGTAATTTCTTTCCCCAGTATATCACGGAGGAGGACGACATCTTCGTTGTGTTGGCCTTTGTTGTGTTTAGACAAGAGATTGCCTGGGTCCTTGGTGGTTTCTTCCTCGAGGAAATCCCGCAGAAGAATGACCTGTTCACCGTGTCGGCCCTCTTCTTCCTCTGGAACGGTGATAATAGAAGGGTGAAGATCATTGATCTGGCCGGTTTGGACTGAGTACCCTCTGGCAAAATACCCCTCGGCGGATTGGAACCTGAGAAGTTCAGAAATGATGCGGTTGTCTGTCCATGGCTTATTGTCGCCACTCTTGGGTTGTGTAACTCTTTCGTGCTCGTCTCTCACCCTGCGACGCCTCCGCCGCCTCTCCGTCTCCTCTGGGCTCTCCTCGATCTTCGCTTTAGCCTCCTCGTACGCCCCACGCGCGTACATTGGGTCCGTTGGAAGTGAATCGGGAGAAGGTTTGCCCCAATGGACATCGGTATACAAATCGATCGCCTGATCGTCTTCGGACTCCAAATTATAATCCGGACCGGACGCCGGTTTAGCTAGTATATTTGGGATCTCTTCAATATTCACATCAAGTGCGTAAGTTGGACTGCTTGTCTGGGGTAATGTCAGCCCACATCTCAACTTCTTGAGCATGGCGTCCATCGGAGGTAAATCAGAAGAAGGTGCCCACGGAGGAAGATACGCCGAGACTTCAATCGCGTCATCCTCTTCCGACTCCCAGCTATATGTCTGGTCGCGTTGTTGTGGAAGCGAGGAGGCATTAAAGGCATACCGGCAGCATTGTGGTTGAGCTTGTATACTTTTGTGCTCTTCACTTTTCAGATTAAGTACTTGGACGAACCCCCATTCGTCTTCACTGGGTATGGCCGTTCTGTGCTGCAGTATTCCACCTGAGAGGCGACGCATTCTCGGTTTAAATATACCTTCTAATCCGTTGTCAGGAACACTGGTATTGTTCGTCTCTGAATCATCTGCATCGGTGTCGTCGAACTCGAAAATAGGGCCAGGATCCCTCGGAGGATCTCCAGAAAGAGATCCCAGGATGGGGCTCTCATTTGAAGCGCCCGCCCCTGGCGCAATATCGCTCTGTTTCTTGAGAGTATTACCTTCAGGGTCTGCAGCGCCAGTGGACTTCCGCATCCTGAGGGAGATTAGGTGGTCAGGTGCAACGACAGACTGTGGGTATTCAACCAGTCGTAATTTTCTCCCGTTCGAGGAAGGACGTCTTGAAAGTTGCAGCTCTGGAGGTCTCATAGGGTTGCTCAGTACAGAAAAGCTAGGAGGCACAGGCCTTTGCAAGTGTCGCCCGGCTGGAAGTCCGAACAAGTCGTCTGAGTTCCTGGGTGTAGAGACAAGCTCCCCAACTAGAAGCAAGCCAGAGGCAGGCACCGATGTTTTACCACTATCGACCATAGTAACGCCAGCAATCGGCCCGTGTGATTGCAACAAGTCATCTCCAGGCTCATCAATAGCCTCAGCACCGCCTTCTGCGCACCAAATATCATCCGGCTCAGCAGGACAGAGCTCCTCTTTCAGAAAGAAGCTCGTCCATTTGGAAACAAGTGACCATTTGCAGCCAATCTTCTCCGCCTCCTTTCGTACTCTATTTCTCTCGTCCCAAGAGCCAGGATAGGGGCGAGTAGAGCCCAGGTGAATCTGGCTCTGACCTCGCTCCAGATCATTGAGCAGTGAGCGGGCGGCAAGCCGATGAATTGTTATGCTTGGCTTCTCGAGAAGCGTCACAGGAACATGGAAGGTCTTGGTCCTGTGGGCAGTATCGGCTTTGAGTGTAACGTCGGTGATGCTCTCGGATGATTTGAAGGAATCAAAGAGGAAAAAGATCCGGCTTCTGTTGAACGGGCTGAGCGTGGATATGTCTGCTGGAGATTGTTCGGCGTTGTGAATACTGGAAGCTGTCGGACGGTCAGTAAAATGGTGCGAAGTATCTGAGAGACGAGCTGTTGTGTAAATACCTTGCTTGCTGCCATCACCCCTCATGATATTGACCTCCAAATGCATAGGCCCCAAGTGATCGGTCATCAGTGCTGCCTCTGCCATGCTGACAATCCTATCCTCCCAATCCCCTTCGCTCGCCTCTCGAACCACTTCGGCATATCCTCCACCAACCTTGGCGATGCCCTCAACCAAGGCATGGGAGACTGCCGGACCAATACCTAAAGCAAAGAACCGTATACCCCCTTCAGTCAAGTCCCTCTGTTTCCGAATGTACTCGAGGGTTTCGTCCAGGCGCCATGTCTCTCCGTCAGTCAAAATGATGATGTCTGTAGGCAGTCTTTTGTCACGCGCAGTCACGATGGCCTGGACCGCGGGAAGCAGTTCAGTACCCCCCATGTTGGCATGGAAGTTGGTGTCAACCCATGAAGAAGCGGACTGATACGATGCTTCGCCATAATCCACCGAATGAGGCTGCCACGACTTGTAACTTGAGCCAAAACACCACACATTGAACTTGCGGCCATTGGGAATACCCTTCAGGAAGAATTGCATGGCAGCTCTGAGCGAGGTTAACTTGTCGTCCATGGACCCTGACAGATCCGCCAAGAGAAGTATCTCAGTCTGATCGGTAGGATTGGATGTGCGCGTGGTAAAGCCAGGCGGAATTGTCACCATGAGTGCCTGTTGATTGGGTAGGGTGGGATGCTTTTCGATCCATGCTTGTGGTGATTCGGCCTCATCATTCGGGCCTCCTGTTGCGATATCAAGGACAAAGTCGCGATCGAGAAAAGCAGAGCCTGTTTCTAGTTTCACCAGGGCTGTTTCGACACTACTTCGGGTGTCTTCACCAACCAGGTCGGCAAAGGAACTGGCCGCACGTGTTCCCAACCAGTTTTCGACAGTGACCTTGTGTGTTGGGCTGACGATTGAGGCAATCTTGCCGGCTTCAACTACTTCAATCTGTATCGTGAGGCCTTCTGGAATGGAGGTGGAGGCAGCATTGTTATAATCTTGGGGTTTGTCACCGTAGCGGCTTGCGATGCAAGTTGGAATCGTCAGTGTCGTGATCCCCTTACGATCGGCAAAGTGATGTTTGAGAAGGGTGATGTAGGTGACAGTGACCCTGATCTTGGTTCTTGCTGGGAGATTTCCAAGGCTGGTGGTGAATATCTCCTCGGTATCTTGCTCGAGCAACGCCGCTCCAGTGGTACGGTTGCGGACATGCTGCTGGAATTCCTCGCGGGCTTCTTCCTTTGGCTTGACATTGCCAGCCAAGACTTTGCCATGACCGATGCGACAATGGAAGCCTGTCACGGTGCAGCCAGATGAAAGAGGAAACGTGTAGGCGGCCTCTTTGATGATGTTGTACGAGTCGTTCCAGAAGAGCTGCGTAACTGTGATGCTGGCCGTGTCTTGAATGACGGAGGCTTCAATCGAGATGGAGACTGGCGGGAGCACATTCCGACCAAGAGATGGTTCTTGAATTGTGTAGGTTGGGATATTTGAATGTAGCAATGGTGGCGCACAGGCGGGGTGTGTGTGAAAAGCCTGTGTGGTTGTTGGATATGGCAGGTGCAAATTGGTCTGCAGGGCATGTGACTCGTGAAACGCACCTTCCAATTCTGCTGGAAGAGGCTCTCGAGGATCGTATCTCGAGACAATACCCGCAAATCGATTTGGTCGATATCCAAACATGTTCAGAACTTTCTGATGATAGGACCCCAACGAGAAAAAACCATGAGCCCAGAGGGGTTGCCTTCACTTTATCAGTCTGTCCCAAGGCATCCATCGGAGCCTTATGGGACGCAGTAAGACCCCCTCACCTGCGCCATGATTACCCCTGTCTTATGCAGAGACATTTAACACCGGCCCCCACCGGAGATGGTTGGCGTAACACTCTCGGGCTGTGCATGCAGGTCATCATCTACTTCTACTAACCCCATATAACATCCAAGCTCATCATGTCTAGCTACCGCTCATCTCCTTCCACTTCTTAAGCTAGGCACCAGACAGGATGGGGTCGCCAGTTTCAATTGGCGATATCATCGCCATGTCCAAGATCTCTTGGAAGATTGCCCAAGCCTTCACCAACGGACGCAAGTCTGCGCCCATTGAATTTCGCGAGGTTGAGAACCAGCTCTACTCCCTCAGCTCGGCCCTATCAGCTTTCAAAGATGCATGTGGCGATGACATCGCTGCAGTCTCTATCGAGTCTTCGTCACTTCCCAACCGATTTCAAGACAAAGAACAACACGAAGGTCTGCAGAGTGTGGATTGGCTGCTGAACAGCTGCAATGAGACGCTGAGGCATCTCGAGAAGCTCATCGACAAGTACAGTGCTCTTGCAACCGGCTCAGGTCAGGAAAATCCAGAGCCACGCTTTCGACGATGGAGTGACACCTTGCTCAGAAACTACAAGAAAATTGCTTGGACAACCGAGGCCGGCGACATTGCAACCCTACGAAGTCAGCTCCTGGTTCATACCAACAGCTTGCACTTGGTTTTGGGGACCATCGTAAAGTCAGTGAATCTTCAATGTCACAATTTCATGAAAGATTTCGTTCTAACATGATCAATCATAGCTCCCGTACTTCCAGAATTGAGGAAAGTCTCGCAACAAACACACAAATGCTCACAGAAATTCATTCTTGGTGGACCCAAAATCTCAAAGGTGCCACCACTTCTACCGCCGAGAGCCAGTCCCTATCGAACAGTTCAGCAAAGACCATCGGCTCAATTAAATTTCAGGTATCGCTTGCTGTGGATAACGCACAACAGCTCATCTGTCCTCGATCATATTACCAGGAGGACTTGAACCATTGGACCTCTCAACTGTTATTGTGTGGCTGTGATAAGGCTGCCGACCACCCCAAGCTCAGAGACATTGGACTGTCACCCATAACTTTCCCCTTTAAACATGGTGGGAAGAATAGGTCATGGGTGCTCTACAAAGTTTTGGAAAGGTCGACGAACCGTCTGGTATCTGTAAATATCAGTGATGTTGCAGTTGAACGTGAATCGGCAAAATCCAAGCTTACTCATTGCCATTATCGCTAACCCGGAGATAGATATCCGCGAGTTTCAAGAATCATTCATCGATCGTCTTGCTGAAGCCACTGCGAGATCAATGCTGCAGCAAGGCATGAGCAATATGCTTGCTCACCCAGTACCTGATAACACAGGGATTCGGACTTTGTACACGCAAAGGTTAGCTCAAGTCATTCATGCCACCAGAGTAGATATTGTTTGCTAACGCCCTAAGCTTGATTAGTGATACAAAGAATCTCTATAAACTGATGGCCGATATTACCTTTGGCGTCGGCCACAGATCCTTGGTCAAGAATGGGATCAGTGGGATTTCGCTCTTGCAATATCGAAGCCTTGGTCAAAGCAGCGAAGGCCAAGGGGAGGAATATGCAGAGCTACTGGTCTACTACAACAAAAGTGAAGATATCACGAAAAGCATTCTCAAACGTAAGAGTTCGAGGTGCCAGAATCGCATCTAACTTTGCTAACGAAACATAGTACGTCATGACACGGTAATGAAATTGATCGAAGGAGATGCAAGGATTGTGTTGGACGAAATTGACTGCTATGGCTTCGTTGATGACAACCAGGTCAACAAGCTGACCAGAGCAGAGGTTTCATTCCAAATGATTTCCTTCGAAGGTATGTAGGCAAACGCAAACAGCGGAGCACGCCTTCTAATCGAAACACAGCTGCCAAAGCACTCTACCAGAATATCGAAGACATGAGAAGGGAACTATTTATCCAGTCTCTAAGCTCCCCTAGGCGAGACGAGATTGTAGCACTACGGCTGTGAGTGGATCCGGTGTCTTATTACCGAGTTGATGCACTGACTTTTGTTTTTTCCCAGCCAAGTTGCGCAGGTCCAGACTGAAGTGGTCTTGATACAGAACGCAGAGCTCTTGATCACCCGAGACAGAGAGGGAAAACAGAGGCTGATTATTGTCAGCGAGAACAAGTGCACAATACTCAACCAAGCCCGTAAGTTTGTTTAATGTCCAAACTTACGTGGGTTTGGAGTCTCACAATCATGGTTTTACAGTACCTGATGATTGCTTCACCGCGGTTCGGAAAAGTCCCAGTTTCAGCGCCCCAACATGGCTTGTTCAGATGAAAAGTGATGGAAATCAACAGGTATTTCACTACCCGAAGGGATTTCGAATGCTCAGGTTTCATGACAATAATGGTGAGGATGCCATCCCGCTCTCATTGTAATCTGTCTGGCTAACCCGCTTTTAGCTACAAGAATGTTTCAACTGGGGCGCGAGGCACTCTCTCAGAGCGAGGGAAAAGCGAATTTACCCATCAGGAATCGACCTGATGAAAGTGGGGGCCAGATTGAACTTGACCGCAGTGTGTGAGATGACCGTTACTTCTCCGGTGACCAACAAGATTGAGATTTGGCAATCAATCGCTGTATGTAAATCTAGTCTTGAACTATTGGCAAAGAAATCCTGACCCGTAAGACAAAGGAAACGTCAATCATAATTTCATAGACATCATAAGGCCCAGCGTCTAACCAGCACCTCACTTCGCCTGAACAAACTCAAGCCCTCACAGTAACTACACTCTGCCCAGGCACTCTCATTCCACCAGTCCTCACCTGCTGTCTCACCGGCTGAGTATTAACAGCCGGAATCATCACAACCTGCTGTTGAGGCTGCGGCTGAGCTACAGTCTGTAAAACAACAAACTGCTGCTGCTGCTGTTGTGGCCTCTGCACGTGCTGAACAGGCACAGTAACAAACTGTGTCTGCGGCCTCTGCTGCCTCTGCTGCTGCTGAACAGGCCGTTGAACAACCTGGCTAACCGGCCTCACAACCTGCTGCTGTACTTGACCAACCGGCACAGCAACGAACTGCTGCGTCTGCGGCCTCTGAACCTGGGTAACTGGCACCGCAACTTGGACGTACTGCTGCTGCTGCTGCTGCTGCACCTGCACCCTCACCCGCAGCTGAGGCTGTTGCTGAACCCTAACAGCCTGCTGCACCGGCCTGCCCTGCGCCTGAGTACTAACCCTCACCTTCTGCTGTTGTTGCTGCCCCTGACCCTGTTTAACAGGCCTCACAACAACCTTCCCCTGCCCCGGCGTGGGAAAAGCAGGCAAGGCATCCGGGTTCGGATTCTTGACGATCTTTTTCTTGCCCTTTGCAACCTCAAACGCGTCAGGTAGGTAGCTTATCGTGCCTGCTTGCACCCCGCTAGGGCTGGGTTTGGTCAAGTACATCACATTTACTGTTTTGAACTGTCTCGGCGTCACCCCCTTCTGGGGAGGTGGTGGACCACGAGGAGCGGGGACGCCTTGCGGGGCGAGGCCGGCGATGTAGAGGTCCCATTGGCGTTGGGGGTTGAGGGCGAGGTAGGAGGATCGGTAGAAGGATTGGTTTTCGCCTGTAGGTTTGGCGCGACGGAGGTACTCGCGGCCTGGAGGGGGAGCGGCGGTGCGTTTGTTGGGGGTGACGACTTTGACGGCTTTGGTGGTGGTGGTTTTGAGTTTTTTCCAGGTGGAGGTTCGGCGGATGAGGACGCCTTGGGAGGGGTTAGTAGGGGGCTTAAAGGGAGGGAAAGGGGAAGGGGGAGACGTGCCGATTACTTGTCCATCTTGGATCGCGACTTGCTGTGGTTGAGGTTGGGGTTGTGGTTTGGTGGTTTTGTGGTTTTTGGTGGTGAACATTTTGGTGGGGACCTCACTGAGGTGATGAGATTGACATGAAGATGCTCATGTAACGGATGATGTAAACAGGAATGATGAGCTCCGATACTACCGTTTGAATGTCACTTCACTGTGTCGAGAAGGCAAGTTCGGATGAAGTTCTATAGATAGACAGACGAGTGGATCTCGAATTGAAGACTGCCGGACTTATAAGACTTCGCTGTCATGAAAGTGAGACAAGGGTACATGTGAAAGTGCTCTCGTTACTAAGAGTAATCGTTGCAGTACAAGCTGGAAGATGTCGTGATTGACCCGCGAGCGTGGTTTCACCGCTTGGTCGACCACTGCAAGGCCATGTCAATATCAAAGAGTTTTTTTGAGGTTGGGTTGGCCCCTGGGTTCTATGGGTCTGCAGACCATTCTGGCGGCCTATGTTGCAACCGGAAAGCTGTTGCAAAACTATGTCCACTGTGGTCTGCGGCCTGATAGGGCCCTCAGTTGGTCGTCGCTGTTTGGGCCGCAAAAGCTCTGGCAGATACGGCACAGTGCCACCACACTCGAAGTTTGGGTCATCTACCTGTCCAAATCTTGTAAAGAAGTGGGAAAACATCTAATGTCGGTGTCTTGCGGTATTGAAGAGAGGCCAATGTTGTCTCTTCCCGTTATCAGTGGGAGGCAGTACCGCTGTATGGGCTATCACTAGCTGGTACAGATAGTGGAGGTGTAGAAATTCCAGGTTGGTGTCAGCATCGTCTTTATGATTGGCTCCTTCCGTGCCGAAAACAGGCATCCATGATCCAGTGACACCTTGAGCCTCAGACACTAATGAGGGGAAGGGTGCCTTCCTCCTCAACATCGAATTTGCGTTGAATTGGATGCCAGCCATGGACCCCGCGACGGCGATTGGAGTTGTTTCCTGCATTCTGTCTTTTGTTACTTTTGCATCCAAGATCGTAAAGGGCGGCGTGGAGATCTACCGACAAAGAAGTTTAACCGAGCATGCAGAACTTGAAGATGTCATGGACAAGATGCACCTCTTCCACGCCAACTTACAACAGACCACTTCGATGCAACAGAACATGTTAGATGAAGAAAGAAATCTTTGTACCCTTGCTGAGGAATGCCGCAAAATATCTTCAGAACTTATCCGTCTGCTACGCTCCACGAAACACTCAGATTCGAAGGGGTTGAGGGCCAAATGGAAGGCTTTGGCTGCATGGTGGAACAGCATTGTTTCCGCAAAGAAAAAGCAGAATTGGAGGCCAGACTGAGCAGCTGCCAGACTCACTTGATCACAGTTCTCACTTGGTCTTCAAGGTTCGTTTGTCCGCGGTTAATACACTCAGGTACCCGATATGACTAACTGCAAGCAAGATTAATGCTTGAGAATGTGGTTGAAGTCACAGAAAAAAGTAATGTCACCCTTGAACAACTTCGAGGCTACCTCGAGGTTTTGAAATCCGAGCTCGAAATGCGCAAGATAGCGCCCGATTGACTTGATGAATCGGTTCAAAGGATAACCAACAACTTCATCAGTATCCAAGATGAGAAGCTACGCGGCTATATTCATGTCAGGATTGTAGAGGCATTCCATTATGATAAGATGACAAGTCGCCGCGACGGGGTGCAAGTTCTGGTCAACGATATCCAGAATTAGCTGAAGAAGGAGGGAGGAACATTCCGGTGGCTTCTCGAGTCCGAGCTCACAGTGCCCGCTGGCCACATCCGCGACGAAGAGCTGACAATGACGAAAAACGCGCGGAGAAAGCTTCACAAATGGTTGCAAACAGGCGAGGATATATTCCATATCGCGGGCAAGCTGGGCTGTGGTAAATCAACCCTCATGCAACTACTTCGTCAGCATCAATTTGTTCCAAAGGAGCTGGAAAGGTGGGCCGGTAAGCACGTGGATTCCTTTATTTCCGTTTAACGTATTTGATAAGCGAGCGGATCGGACAAGCGAGTGGATCGAATTCTACTACCCTATTACAACTATCCTCAATTGCAAAACAACAATACTACTAACCTACTACAATTACATCAGAAACAGCTAAATCAGACTCTTCTGCAACCTCCTGGCACGTACGGATATTATGGCCAGGCTTGCCGCACTGTCACGGACCTGACATAAGTGGGGAGCGCGGGGCGCGACCCGTCCAACCACTAGGAACGGAAAAGTGGGGGAGTCAGATTATCACTAGCGCCAAGGGTGATAATCACGATTATCACCAGCCTTCGGTGAACGACGAGTGATAATCGACATTATCACTGGTGATAATGGTGATAAACAAGTCTATATATACGGAGGAACTGGCTGGTGTAGATAGACAGTTC